>NW_022103915.1:13144268-13163447 GCF_000313985.2 Echinops telfairi | reverse complement strand
TCTTCTTGATATCATTGAATTATTGAATTGTATGATACATGGATTCTGTGTGAATACAAATGTTTTTTTAAAAAAGGGAAAAAAAAGAGTTACAGTCTCAAAAACTCACAGGGCAGTTCTACCCTGCCTTACAGGGTCACTATGAGTCGGCATCGCCTGGAGGGCAGCGAGTTTGGTTATTTTTGGTGAGTGAGCATTCAAGCCATGATCTCAGGAGCCACCGTTGTCTGGCCGGTGTGGGCAACAACCTAAAAGATAGGTGGGCTTACAGAAAGATTCACCGCAAGTGGCTTTCCTTCGTGAATCCTACAGTGGTAGCGCTGTGGATTATACGCTGGGCTGCTAACTGCAGGATCAGCTGTTCGAAACCAAGAGTCTCTCCTCCGCAGAAAGAGGCTTTCTACTCCAAGAAAGCACGGCAGTCTTGGAAACCTGCGGGAGCAGTTCTACTCTCCTCTCAGCTCTGAGTCGGAATCGGCTCCCCTGCCGCGAGTGAGATTCCAACTGCTAATGTGCTAGATGCTAGACTGCTAACCCAGCCGAGGATGCAGGGGCAAGTTCACCCAGAGGCAGGCACCTCAGAAGAAAAACCTAGAGCTCTTGGCCAGCTCTTGCACCAGTACCCCCGCCCCCCAGAGCACAGGCCCACGCGGTCACACTCGGGGTCACTGTGAGTTGGGGGTCACCATGCATCGAGGTGGGCTCCCAGCAAATACTTTCTTTTGCTGCTGTAACTCATTTTGTGCCTTTGACACACAAGGTCCAGGGCACAGGCCGCTCTCCCACCACCGGTCACCCTCCCAGCCACACGACTTCCTACCGTCTTCTCCCCTCCTCAGATAGCACCCACGGGAAACACCTCTTCCCGGAGTCTTTGCCAGTTCTGCCCTGAAAGCAGACCGGAGACATCACACAAATTTCTTCTTCAGCAGCTCCAGCAGAGAAGACTGCCAGCCCCCAGCTGCTCGTCTTTCTAGAACATGAAAACAGGACGGTGCCTGAGGGATCTGCTTCCCGGAGGCCAGGGAAAGGGGGGTGGGGGTGCCTGCCAGCATCAGCTCCTCTGCGCACTGGCCAGCACCAGGAATTCACCCGAGCTCACCTGACCAGACACTTGGCGTGGCATCTTTGTGCTTGAAAGGGGGCGTCCCCAGATGCCCGCGTGTCCTTTCTTTTGCAAGGAGCCCCTTTTCCTCTTTCCGAATGGAGTCCAGACTCTTCACAACATACTAATGACACACAAATCCACACGCCTCATTGACTCGCTGTTTTTGGTGGGTGCCAAGCAAGGCTTTGTTCAAATCAGACGTGGGCAGCGTTTGGAGACTCTTTGCCCCGGGCAAAAACCGAGCACGTGGTGCGGTTCTTTGCCGCGTGGGGTGGGGGGAGAGACCGCTGCGGGGAAGAAACGTTTGCAAATATCAGGGGACTTGGAAAGAGCAGTTCGTGGAAGAACGAAATGGAGAGCTCATGACAGTTTTTTCCAGGAGCCTTTCGAAGACCTCTTGCACGGGGCTAAGGAGAAAAAACTGGCGCAGGAAGGGACCCATTCTGAGCGAACGCTCCAACGAAGCCTCCAGTGTGGGGCCTTTGCCACTCTCTCCAGTCGACCACCCTCTCTGCCCACCTTACTTCTCCCTCCCCCCTCACCTCGGCTCGCCTTTCCCAGAAGCACACCTCTCTGTCTGTGTACATGGCCCGTCAGTGGGTCATAGGGGGGTGGTGTTGGCAGCCTGCTGAGTTACCCATGGGGGTTTCAAATACCAGCAGCGTTCAGTGCTGGGCAGGGGAGCCCCTCCATTAGAGGCAGCAATGCAGGCGACTGTGAGGCCGAGGCAGGACCAGGAAGCATTTTGTCCTGTGCTGTGTGAGTTGCCACGAAGGGGCCTGTCTCCCTGGCAACTAACAACAGGAGCATCTCTATCATTGAGAGCTCCTGTTCAACCCCTACAACTTACTTCTCCAATGTCCCACTGTATACAGGGTCCAGCCCCTGTCTACCTGAGACTTTAGCTTGATCCAAGAGAAAGACTGGGCTTCCTACTCCCCTAAACTAAGGTGACCGGACGTCCTGCTTTTGACAGGACAGTCCTGATTTTTAACACTTTGTCCCGCGTCCCGCGGCATTTTTTAAAAGTCCAGATTTTTGGAAAGAATGCACGACAAGCTAGGGTATATGCTTTTCGGCTGCCATGTGGCTATTTCACCAGGATATGAGTTTTATCAATGGTGTCCCGCTTTATCAATGTTAAAATCTGGTCACCTTACCCTAAACAGTTACCATCTGAGAAGCCCACAGGGGGTCGCTATGAGTCAGCATGGACTCGATGGCAGTGAGTTTGGTCTTTTGGGAACATCCTGGGGTGCTCATGCCCGACAATCTCCATCCCGACCCGCCCCCCCCAATTCCCCCCAGGAATCCCACCTCTAGCTTCTGAGGCTGGGAGTGTAACTCAGGAATGACAGGTGGTAGGAATGTTTTGAGGTAGGTGAGGGTCGTTGTCATGCCCTAAAGTTACTGCAGAAGTCGTCAGGTGGACCTGTGGAACAGGTGTTGTGGGTTGAGGTAGGGTTGGCTCTGATTCATGGCACACTCAGAACAGAACATTTCCTGCTCCTGAACCATCCTCTCCACCTGGGTCAGTATTTTTGAGTCCACTGTTGCCACGATGGTGTTAATTCATCTCACAAAGGGTTTCCCTGGTGCTCATTGGCCCTCGAAGTGATCAGCAACATGTTCTCTTCTTGATGATGTAGCCACAGTAAAGGAGCCAAATTCCCGCCACCCTAGCTTCTGTGGAACATTCTAGTTGAAAATCGGAAAGCGAGACCCTGTCACTATCCCTCCTGGGGCTTGGTCATTGAAGGAAGAGTTTGTTCAGAATACATACCCAGAATTCCCCAGAAATACCTGGGGCCTGGCCACAGCACAGTCCTCTTGAGAGACTTCTCTGCCCCTGGAATGCTCTCAGGGCACACCCACCCTCACTGTCCAGGTGAGCACCCACCTGGCTTGTTTTCTTGAATTCCTCAACCGCCAAGATTACAGCACGCCCATTCAGCCTGTGGCTAGATGCACTGACAACGCAGCTCACCTGTATGAACTTCTCCCACTCGGTCCTTCCCAGGGCAACCTGTGGGTCAATGGGAGGGGGTGAGTCAGCCATGGACAGGAGGCAATTTTCCTGACCGCACACTGGGAAAATTGGATAAATTGCTGGGCTGACACAGTGCAGGACACTCATGAAATTATCTCCAAGATTAGCTCATACACGTTGTAACTTCTGTGTCAGCTAAACAAAATAGCCTTCTATCTACAGAGACAGGAAGTAGATTAGTGGTTGCCTAGTGTTGAGAGGGACGGAGGTAAGGGAGTGGGTAAAATGAGAGCGATTGCTAACGAGTATGAATTTCTTTCTTGGTGATGAAAATGCTCTAACATTGGTTTTGGTGATAGTTGCTGTTTTAGGCTGGGTTCTCTGGAGAAGTCAAATTAGTGACATGTGTGTGTGTGTGTGTGTGTGTGTGTGTGTGTGTGTGTGTGTGTAGAGAGAGAGAGAGAGAGAAATCTATATAGATAGAGAAATATATACATAAATATATACTAAAAAAACTCACTGCTATTAAGTCATTGCAGACTCATAGCAACTCCCTGTGGGTTTCCAAGACTGTAACTGTTTATAGGAGTAAAAAGTCAGTCTTCTCCTATGGAGCTGCTGGATGTTTTGTACTGCCAACCATTCAGATCACAGTCTAATGTGTAACCACTACACCACCAGGGCTCCCATTAAATATATAAAGAGAAACATATAGGAGGGTGTACCCTCCCCCCCAAAAAAAACAGATTCCCCCTACCAAACTATGTATTTAAATTTTTTTACCAAACGACCTTATCACCTTCAAAGTACTCTCTTTTACACTTAATTCATTTGTCAAATCTGCAATTCTGTGCTTGGAAACATTTTTCAAACTCATCTGTTTGGATGGCTGACAGCACCTCCCTCATTTTTCCTTCACCTCTTCTCCATTGTCAAATCACTTTCATGTCCCTCTTCATTCTCAGAAACAAAAAGAAGTCACATGGAGGAGAGGCCAGGTGAGTAGTAAGGTGTGTGGGGCAAGAGAGGCATGCTGTTTTGTTTTGGCCAAAAACTGGCATACTGAGATGGTTGCATGAGCAGGTGCATTATCATGGTGGTAAAACCAGTCCCCCATCTGCCAGAATCAGGCCCTTTTTGTCTCACACTGTTATGCAATCTTTTCAGAACCTCTAAATAGAAAGCTTGAGCAACAGTCTGACCTGTTGCAAAGAGCTCCGAATGCACTATGAGTTGACATTTTCATCCATTCGGGAAGTTGATGGACATCCAGAATGAGGTTTGTCATCTATTGACATTTCCCCTTTTTTATGAAACAAGAAAACCACTCATACACTCCCATAGCACTGTCTTTGTAAGCTGTGTTCAACATCACAACAATTTCTGTGGCATTTTTCCCAAGCAGGAAACAAAATTTCACAGCCACATGCTGCTCTCTTAAATCGGCCATCAAAATAAATGAAAAAACAAAACAAAACAAAACAAGGTTTGAAAGAAACTGCATGAAAAAATTCACTGTGACCAGAGAAAACCTTCCCAGGTGATGCCACTGCGTGCACTGACTCAGAGTGAGTTGCTGGGTGCTTGCCTAGTGGGAAAAGTGCATACTAAGAAAGCTCTGCTCTGCCTAGTGCAATTCCAGGATTGTTTGTTATTGTTGTGTTTGGGGGGGGGGTATCCCTTGTATATATTTCTATCAAGGAACTGGCTCACACAGTAGTAGAAGCAGGTAACTCTGTGTCCAGGCAGGTTCCAACTCTACGGGGCAGATGTTAGGCTGGAGGATTCTCCTGACTTGAGTACCTGTGGGACCTGATGATCTGCAAGAAGACCACAGGCTTGCGACTGGAGAGGATGCATCCAAGGTCAGCAAGCCAGGTGTGTAGCAGCAGAGGCAATGAATCTAAGGTTGGTGGATCAGATGACAGGTTGCTGTCGACTGCCAGGCTCAGTAGGCACTATGGGAAGTCATTGGCTCATGCAATAGGCACTATGGGAAGTCATTGGCTCATGTCGAAAGAACTGGATCCAGATCCAGACCCAGCAAAAAGCAAAATGTTTTTTAATAGTTTTGTTGATATATAATGAATATATCATACCCAGTGGTTCCATCATATTGAAAAGGGCTGTTCATTCATCACCACAACCAACTTTGGAACATTTCCTTCCTTCTTGGGCCCACTGCTGTTCACTCCCCATTTCCCACCCCATCCCGACCAACCTATTTTGTGCCCCCAGGCATTTATTCGTCTTGCTGCTGTCTGCATAGATTCCCCCCATCCTGACTTCCCTATACAAGAAAGCACACAACACAACGACCAAAAGCAAAAAAGGATCCAGCAACAGTGACCAAAGAGAACAGAGAAAAACCTTAATTGAAAAGAACAAAACAGAAAAAATGCAAAATGAGTCCGAAGGAGATCTAATGACAAAGCATTACTTCACGCACAACAGCAGCTTCTACAGTCCATTTGCAATGCTTTTGGACGATCTTCAGGCCGTTCACATTTCTAGGGATTCACCAGAGACTCAACCTACGTAGAAACCTGGCAAATGGATTGGGAGCTTCTACTATTATCTGTAATGTTCCACGAACTAGAGTATTTAGAATTTAGGCTCTGATACAGTCCCCTCCAGTTTGTCGTGTTGTGGTGATGATTGAAGTTATGCCACCATTCTCTCAAATGCCAGCAGGGACACCCAATATGAACAGGTTTCCGGAGACCTTTCAGACTAAGAACTGACTTCAAAGAAGGCATAGGCTGTCCACATATGAGGAATTTTCCATGAAGACCTTTTGGAGAGCATTGGAATGCCAGATACTGGAACCCTCATGAGTAGAAGCAGAATGTTGTCAGAGGTCATGCCAGAGAATGCACCTCTTGGGTCAGAAGGTGCTCGAAATATGGCTGGAGAAGAGCTGTTTCCTCAAAGTTGACCTTCCTTTGCTGATGGAATACGATTCAAAATGGCAAGACCAAGCAAACATCAATTAACAATCAGAACTTGGAATGTGCTAAGTATGAAACTAGGAAAATTGGAAGTTGCCAAAAATGAAATGGAATGCATGAGTATCAATATTTTAGAGACTCAAAAACAGAACTCACTGCCATCAAGACAGAGCGCACTACAGCAGCCCTATAGGACAGGGTAGAACTGCCCCAGTGAGTTTCTCAGACAAATCCTTTACAAGAGTGAAAAAGCTTTGCCTTTCTCCCTCAGAGCTCTCAGTGGATTTGAACTGCTGAACTTGCATTTAGCAGCCCAAATGCTTAACCACTACACTACAGGGCTCCTTGAGTGGACAGAAATGGACTGGTATTGGTCATTTTGAAGCAGAAAGTCATATGGTCTACTATGCCACAAGTGACGGATTCAGGAACAGTGGTGTCACTTTCACTGTCAAGAAAAGACATTCGCAGATCTATTTTGAAGCACAGCGCTGTCTGTAATAAGATGCCCTCTTCACTGCGCGCATGCATCCTCTCACCAGTCTTACTCAGTCTGTATGCTGAGCAAACCATCGGAGAAGCTGGGTTGTATGACGAAGAGTGTGGAATCGGGTTTGGAGGAAGACTTGTGAACAACCTGTGCTACGCAGATGACACACCTTTGCTTGCTGAAAGTGAAGCAGACTCAAGATCAAGGACTGTGGCCTTCAGTATGGACGACGACTCAATGTAAGGAAGACCGAAATCCTCACAACTGGACCAATGGGCCACCTGATAAATGGAGAGGCGGCAACACTTTCAGTGACGCTCATTTACAAAGGCAGAACATGCCTGGGAGGCGAACACAAGTCACATAAAAGGAGAGAGGGCATGGAAACGGTTAAGTCTATGTTGGTCCCAGACCGCCATTCCTTGAGCATCCTCAAAGCAATAGCCTGAACCAAAACAAAGTCCAATGACCATGAATTCCGTAACCTTGAGATACCAACCATCTGCTTCTTCTCCAAGAAAGTAGTTTAGTTTTAAGCTCAAGGGAGTATTTCAGTCCCTTAGCTCTGCTACAAGTGGTTTTAAGGTAAAGTCCTGTTTACTTAGTAGGGCTGTAAATTCTGGTCCTTCTGGTATGGTCCATAAAGGTTGTTTGATGCCTCCAAAGGAAGGAGTCTAATCTCCCCGTCATGTAGAGTATGCTGCCTGGGTCATCAGGGACCAGATAGAAATGAGGTCAGAAGTGCCCAGTTAGGAAGATAATACCTGGTGTACTTTCACTTGGGATCTATAGGTCATGTTAAGTGCTCTTTCTTTCTTTAAAAAAAATTTTTTTTAATCGTTTTATTAGGGGCTCATACAACTCATCACAATCCATACATACATCAATTGTGAAAAGCACATTTGTTCATTCATTGCCCTCATCATTCCCAAAACATTTGCTCTCCACCCAAGCCCCTGGCATCAGGTCCTCATTTTTTTCCTCTCCCTCCCCGCTCCCCCCTCCCTAAGCGCTTTTTCTTAATGGCAGCTTACCCCACCGGGTAACTCGCCATCAGAAATGTAGTCGCCTTCCCCAATGCAAACAAGTCACGCTTCCTCTTGATCTGAGCTCCAAGTAAGTTTCACTAATTACTCTTGTAGGAGGGTCTGTTGATTTGGGATAACCATGGAACACTGCTATATGGCAGGAATTGATTGATCTTTTCCCTCTCGGCACGACATAGGAAGCTGACCCCATCAGAAGTGAAGTCCTCTCTCTTGAGATGTTTTTGAAGATGTTCAAATAAGCGGGTGAATATGGCTGATGGGAATAGGGAAGGTATACTATTTCCTTGTTTAGGTTGGTGTGGGGCATGTTGGAAGATTACATGACCTGAAAGTAGACAATGCCTGCCTTTGTCTGATTTTTGAACCAGATAGTAATAGGTTCATAGAGTATTTGTCCTTCGTGATTGACTAACTTCACTCAGCATAGTGGTTTCCCGGTCTATCTAGGTTAGAGGTGTTTCATTACTGCTTTTTAGACATGTATAGTATTCCATTGCATGGATGTACCAGAGTTTCTTCATGTATTCTTCTGAATACATCTCCCTTCTGATAAGGATAGTAGATTGTTTCCCTGAAGGAGAACCCAGGGAGGTCAAGCTCACTCAAGGGTGGCCAAGGTTAGGCTGCCATATTGAGTCTAGGGTCTGCCCTTCTTGTCACATGTATACCCTTAGTCCCTCCCCTTCCTATCATGTGTACACCCCTAACTCATCCCCTTCCTGATACGTTTATGCCCATGGTATTTCCCCCTCCTATTGATTGTATTGTCTATTGTACAGCCTCTTCTTGTGACGTGTGTGGTTACCTGCAATCAAGCCTCCCTGAAGAGATATAACCCTTGGTTAGCAATAAACCTCTCTCTCTGGCTCTCTCCACGTGGATCACCAAATGGGGCTGAGGTGAAATGTGTCTGACTCCATTATTCCCATCTCTCTTCTATCTCTCATGTTCTCCATGACTTTACTATAATCTTTACTTATTATCGCTGTACAATTGCGCCTCCCGGACCAGTGATGATTTGTTAGGGGCTCTCTCCTCTGACAGCCAATGAGGCCTCTGTGTGAGCATGGCCTTCTCCTGAGGATTCTGGGAATTCCTGTATTCCTCCTTGGAGGCGGGAGACACTCTCTCCCTCAACTCTGTCCCTGCGAGACATTCCTGTTGACAAGCCACATAGAGACAGGCTGATGGCAGCCAGAGCCTCAGAGCTGGAGAAGCCATGTCGAGACCCCTGCCAATACTGAGATGCTTACACTGCCACTGGATCCACAAGACTTTCCATGCACTGGCCTGTGATCATCCTGCATTCACCAACATTGCATGTGTGTTGTGAGTCTGAAGAGGACTTTATAGATTGGTATCAGACATATAAGCTAATATTGGACTTATGGACTTGATTTAGATTGCCTGGGATGTTTTCTCAATATTCAATTGCTCTTGTGTATGAAGATCTTTCTTATACACGTTTGAGTGTCTAGGAATTTGTTTCTCTAGTCTACCCAGACTAACACAATCACCTTTGACCTGTTTCTCACCTCCATTTCTACTTAGCTTCAAGGACCAATTCCACCCCCTTTAGATGATCTAGGGGAACTGGTGGCGTAGTTGTTAGGAGATGGGCTGCTACCTGCAAGGCCCAAGTTCTAAACCACCAGTCCTTCTTCTGGAGAAAGATGGGACTTTCTATCCCATAGAGAGTTACAGTCTCATCCTATCAGGTGGCCGTGAGTCAGCGTTGACTCAATGGCAGTGAGGTTTGCTTTGTCTTGGTCATGTTCTAAAATACTCATTTGGTCCTTCCTAGCTTGTACTATGCTACTTGTATGTAGTGACAGGCTAGTAAAGCTCTCTTGCAAAAAAGCATGCAAACAAAAGCAAGGCCCTGTCTGTAGCATCTGCCGATTTCTCTGGTGTAAATACTTCCTTCCAGCGTGGCCAGATTCAGGCCAGCGACAGGAGGGCACTGCCCAGAGTTGGGAAGAATGTCCAGTGGCGCACTACTGCTTAACCTTTCCACCATGTGGATGGAAAGCCCTCAGCGGTTCTCAACCTGTGGGTCGCCACCCCTTTGGGGGTCAAACAAACCTTTCACAGGGTCGCTTAAGGCCATCAGAAAAACACCTATTTCCCATGGTTTTAGGAACCATCTCCAGGCAGGTCCGCCCACATGCAGGTATGCCCACGTGCAAGTACCCAGCGTGAAGACTGTTACCCATGCTACACCCTGCTTCAAGACAAAATTTCATTTACTTGTCATTAGAAGTAAGTATTTCACAATATAGAGTTACATATTGTTTTTGTGATGAACCACTAGGCTTTAATTATGTTCAATTTGTAACAATGAAAATACATCCTGCATATCAGATATTTACATGATGATTCATAACAGTAGCAAAATGACAGTTATGAAGTAGCAACGAAAATAATTTTATGGTTGGGGGTCACCACAACATGAGGAACTGTATTAAAGGGTCACGGCATTAGGTAGGGTGAGAACCACTGCTCTGGAGCATAGATAAGACTAAAACATGGTAGAGTCGTTAGGAATTGATGAGTTTAGGCATGCACTGCCTTTGTTGTTAATGCAATTTTATTGTAAGTGCTTGCAGTTTAACTTTTAATAATGGATGCTTCATGACCCACTTGCATCCTTTCGGAAAATATAATGCTTGGATCTTGCAAGCTAGTGCAAGCAGCCTCAGCTCCCTGCCTGTCTCATCCTGGCTACTGCTTATCCTTTTGCTGAAGAGCCATCATTTCCTTTGTTTTCTTTTTAAAATCATTTTATTGGGGGCTCGTACAACTCTTATCACAATCCATCCATCCATCCATGGTGTCAAGCACATTTGTACATGTGTTGCCATCATCATTCTCAAAACATTTTCTTTCTACTTGAGCCCTTGGTATCAGCTCCTCATTTTCCCCCTCCCTCCCAGCCCCCTCTCTCATGAACCCTTGATCATTTATAAATGATTATTACTTTGTCAGAGACATCGTTTCTTACAAGGTACACTGGAAGCTCTACGAGGGTAGGGAGGGTGTCCATCTTGTTCATCATGGACGCACCCACTTGGCCCCAGTGCCTTGTATGTAGTCGGCACATTGGGTCCATGTTTATGAATGAGTAGCAGATAAAAAGTGTTCTTTAAAGAATCAACCACAAGAACCAAACGAGTTGTCATTCCCTTGATGCCAACTCAAGACGACCCGTGTGTTTTTCCGAGCAGAACTACTGTCCACTATAGAAGCCAGTGGCTGATTTCTCTGAAGTAGATGGTACGCCTTTTTCCCCAGGATGCCTCTGAGTGGACTTGAACAGCCCACCTTTCAGTTAGCAGCTAGCGTGTGAACTATTTGTACTACTCAGGCATGGCCCGCCATGAATCCAGTAGACGATTAAGTCTGTTCTGACTCAGACACCCAACCGGGCAGAGTAGAATGGCCTCCATACAGTTCCCAAGGAAAACCACCGTCTTTTTGGAAGCAAAGGGCTGCATCTTTCTCCCATGAAGTGGCTGGTGGGTTCAAACCCTCCGGTCAGTAGCCCATGGCTTAACCAGTGAACCACCAGGCCTCCTTCTGACAAGAAGGCTGTTATTGTTATATCAGGTGCCATGGAGTCATCATCAACTCATGGGGACTCTAAGTACAACAGAACCAACAACGCCAGCCAGGTCAAGTCCTGTGTCATACTGATAACTTATATCTGAGCCCCTGGCTGCAGCTGCTGTGTCAGTTCATCTTCTTGAAGGTCTTCCTCTTTTTCGCTGACCTTCCACTTTACTGAGCATGATGTCCTTCTCCGGGGAGGTTGGTCCTGATAACAGGTCCAAGTTCATGAGACACAGTCTTGCCATCCTTACTTCTAAGGAGAATTCTGGCTTCTGTTCTTCCAAGAGAAAGTTGTTTACCCTTCTGGCCGACCACGGTACCTTCACTATTGTCACCAACACCATCATCCAAATGCATCAATTCTTCTGCAGTCTTGCTTATACAATGTCCAACTTTCACATACCTGTGAGGCGATTGAAAATATCATGGCTTGGGTCACGCGCACCTTAGTCCTCAAATGATATCCATGCTCCTCAACACTTTAAAAAGATCTTGTGCAGCAGATGTACTCAGTGGATCATTTGATCCCTTGACTGCTGCTTGTGGATCCAAGTAAAGAATCAAAAAATAAAACAAATGAAAAGCCTCACTGCCAGCAAGTTGATTCCAACTCCTAGTGGCTCTGTAGGATAGAGTAGAACTGTCCCTGTGGGTTTCTGAGACTGTCACTGTTTATGGGAGTAGAAAGCCTTATCTTTCTCAAGCAGAGCAGCTAGTGGTTTGGAACTGCCGACCTGGCAGCTAGCAGCTCAACAAGCATCCACTATGTTACCAGGTCTCCTGTAAGTAAAGGATCATCTTCTGTAAATACTGGCTGGTTGAACAACAGAAAATAATGGAATAAGAGAAATTTTAATGTCAATGGGTCCTTTGTGTTTTCACTTTTATAGTAAAAGATGTCTGTTCTGTTCTGGGTTCAGGGCAGGTTCCCTCAGTATTGAGAGTATGGTATTAGAGGGAAGTGAAGAAGAGTAGAATTCAGAACTTGTATGAAGCAGGAATTAGTTTTAGAAGAACTGAGGTAGAGAAACTAGTGTGCCACCTGGCCCACTGATGAAAATCAATTAAAGAAGGGAAGTGACATGGTGTGGGCCTTTTCCCAGCCCTTTAGAACACATACCTTCGACTGATACCCTAAGAATACCCCTTCTTGGGAGAGACTCATCTGCTTCCCTAGAGGGTAAATCCTGCCCGAGGAGGAGAGTCATCGGTGCTCAGGTGTTCTGTTCATATCACCACCCCCCACAACCCAAACGCCACCCCCCTGCCATCAAGTCAATTCCAAGTCATCGCTACCCTGTGGGAAAGAGCAGAGCGAACTGCTCCATCGGGTTTCTGAGTCTGAAAACCATGGCGAAAGCAGACTGCTACATCTTTCTCTTTGCAGTGGCCAGGGTATTTGAACCACCAACCTCTTGGTTACAACTCAACGCTCAGCCTACTGGACCACCAGGGCTCCTGTCACCAGCCCAACAGATTTGCCTTTTGATTTATGAAAGCCTAACATTTTTGGCTGATGAGTCGTTGTTGTTTTTCCCAGTACCGCAACCCACCTGGTTTGAGCATCGCCCGTGTGACACACTGAGCAAGGGGAGGACTTTCAGGTCATTATCGCTGCCATGTCGCCTGCTAGACTGCCTCGGGCAGGTTGCCACTTTCCTCTCATCTCAGCTTCCTCACCTTAAATGAGAAAGCTAGATGGTTTTGAAGTTTCCTTTCAGCACTTACATTCTCGGAGCCCAAGTTCAGCGTTCATCATGACCTAGATTTTAAAGGTACCCGCCCTTAAAATATGATAAATTTTGAAAGTGATCAGCTCTCTCCTCCGCGGGGAGATGTCGTTCTTGGCAGTGCACCGGTGGGTGTCGGGCTATTTTGGGGTCTGGTTGTTGAGAAGAGGAGGACGAGGAGGTGGAAAGATGATCAACTCAGTAACCGCCGCACCATTTTTGAGGTCAAGTCCATGCATGTCTAAAATGCCTAATCCCAGTGGCTCTGGGTTCTGGAGGTTTGTTCAGACGGTGATAGAACTCACAAGAGCTCTCATTTCTGTGGGGACTTGGCACGATTTCTCTGTTTCCCACAATCCACGTCTCGATGGGTGCAGTGTCAGCCCCATTGTGGATGTGGGTAGTGCCGAAACATCCCTGCGGGTCCATCGCTCCATGGGGCCAGGGTTCAAACACAAACCTGACACGGAAGCCAGTGGTGTTCCAGAGCAGGAGTGCCGGCACCCCCTGGGAGTCTGTTGGAAATTCAGGTTCTCGGGCCCTAGCCAAGCCCAGCTGCATGGAGCCCTCTGGGGAAGGAGCCCCGGCCCCTGGATTCTAACCAACTCTCCAAGGGAGGCTGGTGCTCATTCCCTTTGAGAACACCTGCCGCTTGTCACTAGAGGAGGCCGGGTGGCAGAGTGGGTATGCATGGGACCTGCCACTAACTAGCAGTTTGAAATTACCCACCACGCCTAGGGGGGAAAATGGGGCTTTCTTCTCCCATCCAGAATTTCCGTCTTGGACACTCAAAGGGGCAGTTCCACCTGTCCTTTGGGGTTGCCGTGAGTTGGCATCTGCTCGATGGCAGTGAGTTTGGCTTTGGGTTTGGGCTTTCTGTCGGTAGCTTTTGTCTCTCGCGCCCTGACACTGAGATGGCATCTCCAACAGGATGTTGGGGTTGGTAACAGACAACAAGGAACCCTGGTGGGGCAACGGCTCAGTAATTGACTGCTCCCCCGAAGGTTGGTGGTTTGCACCCCATCCGGAGACTCGGAAGGACAAAGAAGTGGCCATTTGCTCCTGTACAGACTATGGCCTCAAAGACCCCATGGGGCCATTTTACGCTGCCACACGGGATCACCATGAGTCGGAGCCGACACGGCGACACCAAGCAACAGCATCCTCACCCTTCAGAGATGCCCCAAAGGCTGCCGAAGCCTCAAGTTGTCTCCCCAGCATTCCAGAATCAGTCAGAAGAAGCCACCAGAAGTGGTTTGGCTCACTTGTCTTTCTGCCTCCACGTGGGTGCTCCAGGTTCCCAGTCTCTTACCTGCTCCCTGAGAAAGGATGGACAGATTCCAGGACAGGACATCTTGGGGGCTCATTGAAATTCCCCTTATTGAAATGGCTGGGTTCTTTTTTCTCCCTCCATGTCCAGTGGCAATGCCGCCTGTCTACCCAAGGAAATCATAATAGCTAACACTCTGTATGTTGATTCCTGGAAGCGGTGCTCCTGTCTGTTGCCCTCTTTCTGGGTTTGGGACAGAACCCAAGAGGAAGAGTGCGTTGGGAGGAGACAGGCATGGGGAAGGGGGTAGGTCAGTAGACTCTGGCCCCAGCTCACTGGCAGAGAGGTTCAAAAGCATGTGACTCCAGAAATAGGTCTGGTGCTAGAGACCTGTGTGGCTGCCCCTGGGGACAAGAGGGCTGCTAAGGCTGGAGACCTTGATCCAGAAGCAGTATTTACCTGAGCCTCACATATGTACCCCCTCCTCTGTGTCCTTCAACCAAAGGGAGAGCAGCCAGACCTGGGGACATGATCTGCAGCTCACTCGAGATGCTGCTGCCCGCTCGTCCAGAGCAGACAACGTTGCTGGAGGAAATCCTTACACATCTTGCTGTAGGATGGCTTCACTTTGGGTTCTGGCCTCAGACTGCAAGTGGGCCATCCTAGCAGCACCCCCCAGCCTAGCTCTCCCACCCTCTCCTCCTGTTCACAAGCTTCTCTCCAGCGCGGCATTTGGCACCTCTTCCTCCCTCCCCCTCCTCCTGCCCGTGTCCACCCCAGCTCGGCGGGTGACCTTGCTGTATGCCTGGTTGGGAAAATAGAAGCCAACAGATGGGAACACCCTCCCGTCGCCACCGCCAAATACACACACCTTCCTACATCGACATCTGCAACAGGCCCCTCTTTCTTCTCTGACTATGGAATTAGTGCCTCTAACTCCTCCCTGACCGAGGCTAAGCCTTTTCATCTGGGCCTCCCCTGGGAATTGAAGCCCCCTCTTTTTCATGCTCCTCCTCAATCCTCTTCATCATTACACACCCACCCTCTTCTTGATCTTTCCCATCAGTCACACACCTTCTCTGCTAGCCTTCCTGATCACACATTTATGAGGGGGTATCCCTCCCAAATGGAATCCACCCCCCAAAGCTGTGTATTTAATTTTTTTTTTAACAAAACACCTTTATCCCCTTCAAAGTACTTCAGACCCCATGTTCCCCATCCCTGCTGTAAATCATAATGGGAGTAGAAAGTTTCATCTTTCTCTCAAGGACTTGCTGATGGGTTTGAACTGCGGACCTTGGGGTTAGCAGCCTAATGTGCAACCCACTATGCTAGGGGTCCTCAAACTTTTTAAACAGGGGGTCAGTTCACTGTCCCTCAGACCCGTTGGAGGGCCAGACTATAGTTTTAAAAAAACTATACTCACTGCACATATTTTATTTTGAAGTAAAAAACAAACGAGGCAAAAACACCCAGCGGCTGGATAAATGCCCTCAGTGGGCCGCATGTGGCCCGCAGTCTGTAGTTTGAGGACCCCTGATGCCATCAGGGCTCCCAATTCATATTAGTTGCCATAATGTTTATTTATGACATAAAGATTTCCTATCTTTTATGTTTTCAGCAGAGAGCTCAAGTATGGTGACTTGGGGATTTGCCAGATCAAATTAAGGAAGAGATTTAGCCCAACTTCATGAAAGACACAGACAGGCTGGCCTGGGAGAGATTGCGTGTGAAGGTTCAGGTCGCTGCAATAAAGCAACTCACCCAATATATGTTTTCTTCCTTTTCAGTTTCCCAGTGCATATGCAAGTTACGTTGACACTGTACTACAGTGTATTCAGTGTGTGATTGTATTATGAAAAAGTTTGAAATGTGTGACAGTGACCAAAGTGTGACACAGAGACACAAAATGAGCATGTGCTTGTAGAAAAATGGAGCCTGTAGACCTGCTTGAAGTAGGGTTGCAATATCTTTGAGGCACACCTGTGTATAGACTACCTGAGCATAGATCATGAGCCAGACATAGTCCAGAAAGAGTTTCACGTCCTGGCCTCTTGGCTGTTAATACAGTCTTTTACACGAAGGCTCTTCTTTTGTCATTTGAGAGATACTTCTTTGAAGAGACCTGACTCTTAAATATCTGCCCTTGAGCCACCTAAAATCCACACTTCTCAAGACATGGCTCAATTGGTTTTGCAGACACAATACCAGCAAGAGTTCTCAAGGGACCATTTCGTAAGCCCATTCCCCCTCCCATCAAGAAATCTAAAATCCCTCTAGGTTGTTCTTTGAGAAAGGAGTGCCTTTTCCTTGAGCAAAAGGGAAGCTTGTTGATGCTGCATTTCACTAGAACCCTCTGATCCTGGAAAGTTGTTGTTGTTGTTATGTGTCACGAGTCAGCTCCTGACTGATAGTGACCCTGTACACAACACAAGAAAGCACTGCCTGGTCCTGTGGCTTCCCGTGATTTATCTCCTTCCCTCCTGGAGCCACTCAAAACTCCTATGGTCTGAAGGTCTACCCTGTGTTAGCCACCTCCCTCCCCTACTGGTCCAATAGTCCGTGGTCCTTTCCAAATGAAGCTACTCCTTGTCAAAGCCTGGGCTTTGGCACACTCAGGCCTGGGATTCATGGAGGTGTGAGGCCGGGGCCCTTCTGTACCAGGAGGAAACGGAAGGGAAACAAAGAGGAGCAGGTGAAGACGCTGCTGTTGTCAGGTGCTGTCTAGTCAGTTTCAATTCATGAGACCCAAGAGTCCCAGTCTCACCATCCTTGCCTCTAAGGATCATTCTGGCCGTACTATTGCCAAGACAGATCTGTTGGGGGTTTTTGGCAGTACGTTGTGGTACTTTCAATATTCATCACCAACACCAGAGTTCAAATGCATTGATTTTTTCCTGTCTTCCTTATTCATTGTCCAACTTTCACATGCCTATGGGGCGATTAAAAATACCATGTCTTGGGACTTCTGGGAAGATGGCGACTGAGTAACACATACCAGAGGGACTCCGCATAAATCAGCGCAGGAGAGGGAAATTCCACAGTCGGGTTGCAAGAGGAGCATCAGAAAGATAAGCAGGCACAGATCCATCGGTTTTGAGGAGCTGGCACTTTTGGCCTACCAATGGAGGCTGACTAGGGTCTAACATTAGCCCCGCCACTGTCTTGGCCAGAGGCGGGATCATTTGGAGACGGAGCAGGGGCTTTATATAAATACAGCCAGAGCTCGTTGCTGCCTCAGGGCAGGGATTAAACCCTTCTAGCCCAATGGTCAGGGATCAGGGCTCAGCTACATTGTTACTTTTGTTTCCCTCTCTTCCCTCTGTTCCCCCACAGGCTCAGTGGACTTAGTTTTTATTTTTCTCTTCCCTTTTCTTTCACACATGACTGCTGACTGCCAGACCACTCCCCCTTGCCTAGGGCATTTAAGCCTACCCTCCACCCAGCTGGGAGAGCTCCACCCTCTGCAGCGGAACCCGGGGCTGGGGAAAGGCTGCCGTAGTGCCTCACACGGCCTAAGGCAGCTCAGCCAACACTCGTCAATGTTCAATGCAGCTGCGGGAACCTCTGCTCAATGTCTGCAGCGATCGACCTGACCATGGAAATTCTGTTCAAAAGTGGGCAACCCACCAGCCTTCTGTGGCACTCCTGTTGCAGCAGGCACCCCCCGCATGCCTTCAGAAGTGCTCCAAGCAGCCGTGGGCCACACCATCATGGCTTCTTGTGAGATCACACAGTACAGTACCATCCTCGTGGGTCCACAATAAGCCAGCCAGCATCCCCTGAGAGGACCATCGAACTTGCCCTCCAAATAACAGAATACTGGTTGACTGGGGAAAGAGTGAAGCCACAGGAGGATAAAGTGGTGGGCCAATTCCACAGTGAAATTAGCTGCAGGCAGTTCTAAGAAGCATTCCTACAAGTCTCCCAGAGAGAGTCAGGGCTCTTTGACTCCAAGGAAAATGGCTCCTGGCTCCTCTAAAATAATACAACGCAAACAGCAATCAGCCCCAATGACCTCAACAACAAAAAACAGGAGGAAGAAAAGGCAATGGAGGAAGATGTCCTGAACCTAATGACGTGCACAGAAGAAGCAGACATTGATCTGCCACAGAAAGAGATTTTCAGAATGCTGCTTGGAGTCATATAGGATATGAGGGAAACAATACAGAAAAAGGATGAAATGATAGAGGAGATAAAGTCCACACAACAAAGGGAAATACAAGAGCTTAGGAACGAGATAACAAAAACCAGTAGCAGAATCAGGGACTTCGCCAATTAACTGGAGGAGGCAGAGAACCACACCAGTGACTTGGATAACAGTCAAGTAGACTTTAACAAAAATCTAATAAGATCATCAGAGAAGCTGGAGAAAACCTAAGAGCTATGCCTGATGCTATGAAGAGGAACAGCATCAGAATAATTGGATTACCAGAGGAAGACACAACAAAGAAGTCATCTGCAACAATTGTGAGAGAATTCTTGAAGGAAAACTTCCCCAGCTTAATGAATGAAAACCAGACAACCATTCAGGAAGCTGAAAGAGCACCAGCTAGACTGAATCCCAAGAAGAAGTCACCAAGGCATAATAGCTAAACTATCCAACTTTGAGGAAAGGAGAAAATTATGGGAGCTGCTAGGGAAAAACAAACAATCACATATAAAGGTTCCCAAATAAAATATGCTCAGCCCTATCAGCAGAAACTATGAAGAAGAGGAGAGAGTGGAGTAGCATATTCCAAAAATTGAAGGAAAACAACACAAACCCAAGAATACTATACCCAGCCAAACTATCTATCAAGATAGATGGAGATGGAGAAGTAAGAGTCTTCCCAGATAAGGAAAAACTCAAGAATGTGTTAGAAGAAACCCAGCCCTACAAAAGATCCTTGCCAACCCAGTATGAGCACTCACCAAGCATAAATAAGAGGCTGCAACATAGAACAACCCAACCCAGAGGGCGACAAAGAGAAAACAGC
>NW_022103915.1:13139006-13140093 GCF_000313985.2 Echinops telfairi | reverse complement strand
ATTCCTGGGGTGAGGTCCAGGTAGTATGGCAGGGGCCAGATCAAATCCAGGGATACATATGGTAGCCAACTAAAAAGGGGGGGTTAAAAAGAAAAAGAAATGGGTAGCAGGGGAACAGGGCACTAACCTACCCAAGGGGAGGGTATTGTTTATATCTCCACAGGGAAAGAGGAACGAGACTTCAACCTGGTGCTCCAAGATGTAAATGCCACATACTGACCTGAAGCAGGGAACCAGTAGAGAGGTCTGAGGGGCTGGCCCCAAACCCAACTACGTGGACAGCATCCCCCCTGCAGAAAAATTCACTTCAGAGGACAGCACTGAAGCTACAACTCAGGGAGAGGGACATGTCTGATCAGAACACACGGAGTAAATGAAGGAGGAGGAAGAAAGAGAGAGTGGAGCACATCTTGGTCTACCAAGCCTTGAGGATGATATCCCTGTTCAGAGCAGCCAATGCACAGAGAGGAATATATGGTCAGCACCACTAAGAGACACGACATCCCTCACTGACCCATAGCCCTACAGGGGACAACACTGGAGACACTGTGTGGAAATTAAGCCCGATCTGACCCCACCACACCAAGGCAAAACACTAAGAGCGTACAACAAAATAGCAAAGGTAGAGAGCAAGGAAGTCCTAAGGGAATACCAAAATGAGACTTTGGGGCCAGGGTGTGGTGCCCCATTAGACTCCACTGGAAAATACTCCTAAAGGTCAACAAACAGACTTTGAACTATTTACAGGCTTTTCTTTTTTTGCCATTGGTTTTTGTTGTTGTTTTTTTCTTTTGTTGCTTTGTTTTGCTCTGTCTTGATTTTGTGCATATTAGTACTTCTGCAGATCTATTTAGATAAGATAGGCAGGATAAACACTCTGGAAGAGAAAACAATGGGACTGACGGTTCTGGGGGACATGGAAGAAGGAGAGCTGGGGGAAAGAAAGTGGTGTTAAACCCAGGGGCAAGGGAACAACAAGTGATCCAAAATCAGTGGTAAGGAGGGTGTAAGAGGCCTGGTAGGGCTTGATCAAGGGCAATGTAACCGAGAGGAATTACTGAAACCCAAATGAAGACTGAGCATGATA
>NW_022103915.1:13136030-13138119 GCF_000313985.2 Echinops telfairi | reverse complement strand
GATCTACATATAACCCCCTCCCTGGGGGATGGACAACAGAAAAGTGGGTGAAGGGAGATGTTTGATAGTGTAAGACATGACAAAATAATAATAATTTATAAATGATCAAGGGTTTATTGGGGAGGGGACGGGGAAGGAGGGGTAAAAATGAGGAGCTGACACAAAGGGCTTAAGTAGAAAACAAATGTTTTGAGAATGATGAGGCCAACAAATGTACAAATGTGCTTGACACAATGGATGGATGGATGGATAGTAATAACAGTTATACAAGCCCCAAGTAAAATTATTTTTAAAAATACCATGGCTTGAATCCGGCGCATCTTAGTCCTCAAAGTAACATTACCACTTGACTCACTGCCATTGAGTCAATGACAAATCACAGTGACCCTATAAGAGGGTAGAACTGCTCCTGTGGGTTTCCAACACTGTAACTCTTTAGGGGAGTGGATAGCCTTACTGTTCTCCCTGGGAGTTGGCTGGTGGTTTCAAACTGCTGACTTTTCAGTTAGCGGCCCAACCGGTAACCACTACATTACAGGGCTCCCTCAAAGTCACCTCCCCAGGGTGTAATAACCAGACTGAGATGATGACTCCAGGCCCACCCACAAGCTCTGTAAGTTTCCACGGCCGCCACCTTTGGGAAGCAGATCTCCAGGTCTTTGTTCCAAGGCTCCTCTTGAAAGTTCAAATCACTTGTATGCAGAGCATTGCCATTGGCACCGCCCAGAGACCCCATTACTGACAGCGCAGAGGGTTTCCACCAAGCCTCCTAGAAACCCATTCTTCTGAGATCAGAGGGTCCACAAGCGTTGAACGACACTTTCTGTTTTCAAATGTATTTTAAAGAATGACAATTTCTGTTCTCAAAAGCATTTGAAAGTAATTGTAAATGAAAGAACAAAAGGAGGCCTGGTGGCATAGAGGGTGACCACTTTGAGGTCAGTGGTTTGAAACCCCTAGCCACTCTAAAGCAAAAAGACGATACCTTTGCTCCAGTAAAGATTTCCAGCCTTGGAAACCTTCCCGAGCAGGGTCACTATGAGTCGTTATTTACTCGAGTGCTGAGTTGGGTTTTTGAGTGTTACTGAAAGAACATCACTTCAGTGTGAAAAAACAAAAAACTGTGTTCTGTGAAAAACTAAAGCAGGCTGGGGTCAAGAGCGGCGGTGGGGCACGGCCAGGGAACAGGAAGCAAGTTCACAGAAGGAGGGCCAGCTGGCCCTCAAGGAGAGGTGGCATTTGACCCAAGGAAGTCTGAGAGGAAAGGTGCTTTGCAAAGGAAATTGAACCTCTCACTGAGGACTGGGGAAAGGAGACCAGGGCAGGAAGGATTAGGAACAGATGGCAGCCGAGGGACACAAGGCTAAGGTGAGCAGAGCAGGCTGACCCCGTGTGTGGGCGCGGAGGTCTACCCAGGTTTGGGGCCAGTGATCAGCTTGGTGAGGGGAGAGCCTGGCCAGCGCTGGGGAGGCTGGGGGGATGGATTGGGCAGATGCAGGGACATTTAAACATGTTTGCCTCTATATAAAATGTCGATATTTTGTTCATCATGGATAGTCTTGCTTTAATTTAAAATTTTTAAAAAATACATCGCCTTTCTTGGTTACTGACTTTCAGGTGTTTCCTTACATTCTTGCTCCGGGCTGTGAGGAGGGAGGGTTTTGGCTGTGTTGGGGGTTTGATTCTGTGATCACTGGGAGGGGCACTGAAGGGTTTTCAGCAGAACAAGGATGGATCCCTTATAGATTGCTTTGTGTGCCCCCCAAATGTGTTGTAAATCCCAGCCCATGGGTTAGTGGTGTACAGGATCCCATCCGGTTTTCTTTGTGATGCTAATGAGACAGGATTGAGTAGGGAGTGTTTTACACGTTGAAATAGAAAAGAGATTAAAGCAAGTGAGCCCGCAGAGATGGGGGAGGAGCGAAGCCAGGACCTGTCACCAAGAGACCAGGCCTTCCTTCCAGAACCCAGAGAGAGAGAGAGAGAGAGAGAGAGCCTTCCTAGGTAGTCAGGCCCCAAATGCAGAGTTCCAGCCTCCTGTACTGTGAAAGGTAAGGTGACCAGATTTAAAGCAGGACACCAATGGGGT
>NW_022103915.1:13131435-13135380 GCF_000313985.2 Echinops telfairi | reverse complement strand
TTGCTAATTTTGTACAGCCCTTGAACGATGTCATAAATATTCAAATGGCCCTTGGATGAAAATATTCCCCATGCCTGCTCTAAACCTTTCCCAGAATCCCGTTTGCCATCCTGCAGTCACCAGACAGACACCAGAAATGCCACCTTCTCTCCTCTCTCTGTTTTTCATATGGTTGATTTGGACAAAACAGGTAGTGCTACCACGACAGTGGCTTTTGAAAACTGCAAACCATGAGTTCCGGGTCCTGAAGTTCCCCTTGGCATCTGCATTATGGTACAGGCAAAGAATATTGAAAGTACCAGGGACTGCCAAAAAAATAAACAAACCCGTCTTGGGAAAAATACAACCAGAGTGCTCCTTAGAGGCAAGGATGGAGAGATTTCGTCTCATGTACATACTTTGGACATGTGGTCAGGAGAGACCAGCCCCTGGAGAAGGACATCGTGTTTGGCAAAGTAGAGGGGCAGCAAAACTGAGGAAGGCCCTCTATGAGATGGCATGAGACAGGGGCTGCAACAATGGGCTCAAGTCTAGGAACCAAGGATGGCAACCTGCACATAGAGTCGCCATGAGTCCGAACCGACCCAAAGGCATCTAGCCAAACATGAGGGTTCTGAGGGAAAGTTCAGGTGCCGTGGGAACTTACGACAGGAGGTACTGCTCTGCTTCAGGCATCAGGGATCCTTCTCAAGGATGTAAAGCTTGGTCGAGTGAAACCGGCAGAGAACTAGGTGAGGACCCGGATGGAGCAAGATAATTTTGGAAACCAGGATCCAAGTCTTTCCCAACTGCCTTGGTCCACCCAGCAAATGGTGCAGTCAACAACCACTCTTGGCGACCCCATGCCAGGAGGACTGTGCTCCCTGGTAGTTTCCATGGCTGACCCTTCAGAAGTGGACTTTCAGGTCAGGGAACTGGGTGGAGCTGAAGCACCAACCTTTCCATTAACAGCGGAGCACCTTAAAGGTTTGCATGCCCCAGGCCCTCCCTAGCAGATGGGAACTTGTAAGAATCTTGCCCTCATTTACATTCCCCAGGGTGGAGGGTAGCTTATTGGACTGTAAATTGCACTGTGACTGCAAGGTCAGCAGTTCAAAACCACCAGCAACTCTGAGGGAGAAAGATAAAGTTTTCTACTCCCATAAGGAGGTAGAGTCTCAGAAACCCGCAGGGGCAGCTCTACCCTGACTTGCAGGGTCACTAGGGGTGAGCATCGACCCAACGGCAGTGGGTTTGGGTTTGAGCTTGATGTTGAGGGTGTTGGCCGATGGTGGGTGGCTTCTCCTCGGTGCTGCCAGCAGGCAGGCCTGGATCCACTGGCCCAGTGAAGGTGAACAAGCAGCCCACTCTGATCTCTCTTTGGCCACCTGCACAGGTCTCAGTTCCAAGGGACCTAGTCAACATTTGAGGACAAATCCTTCAGCCCTACCATTTGTCAGGGCCACCATTTCTGGAAACTTCCTATTTAGTTCAGGTCAAGGTTCCTCTTTGGGAAAAGTGCCTTAAATTCATATTTCTATCACCTACTGAATCTCATCAATTGCCTTCCCTTTCCTTAACTTTAAAGTAGCTGCACTTAGCTGGCATACAATAGTTACTCAGGTGAAATTTTTTTTGAGAGAGAGCAAGAGTGCCTCATTTTAGCTAAGCAATTGCAGACAATAGCTTGATTATACGTCTAAATTCTTTTGACACAAGCAATTGCCTTGCTTCCCAAGCGCTGGAGGCTGCCTGAACATTATATTTCTCTTCCTCTGTGATTGTGCTGGAATCTCACCCACTGAAAAAACCAACTGTAAATAATTGACATGCCACAAACCTCTCTCTGGTCATCCACACAATGTAACCATTGGGCTCTGAACTCCAGCTCTAAGACCCAGGAGCCAGTGGTGGGATTTAGCCGGTTCCCACCAGTTCAGCAGAGTCTATGAGACTCATAGACTCATATACCTATTTTTTTTTTGGTTGAGTTCAGCAAGCCAGTTGTTAAAATGGCACTCATAATCAGGGTTCTTTCTAAGGTGAGTTGCTGGGACACGATTTGTGGAAATCACAAATGCACATCCCTTACACTTTTTTAACGTTCTCTGCACAACACCATATTCTAAGCGCCCAGAGTGATGTTCGTTCCATCCATAGGTATAAAAAAATAGACAAAACCATGCTTGTTATGTGTATCTATTCGTTTCATGAAACTCATCATACTTTTGATGAAACACTACCATTTTATTTTTTGCATTTGTGACACCAGAAAACAAACGTACAATGTGAAGAGAGAAAGTGCCAAACATCCAGAGGGTGACACACTGTTTCACATTCCTTTCAGCTTGGTGTTAGGCCCCAGACTCCCAGCAGATATTATGGGTGGATGATGCGATTCCGGAACGTGTTCACAGAGCTGAAAATATGGCCAGCACCATTGTTGTACGTTCAGCAGAAGTGGAAAGAAGTTTTCCAAAGATGAACATACCAGCCATTTGTTCAGAGAAAAGAAGTGGCCGGTTTCTAAGATGTCAAACACAATGACTATCGTCTAATTGGGATCCTACTCCTACGGTGAAAAAAAATGGCTAGGGATAAACCACACAGCTTGGATAAAGGCCAAGAATATTGCAAGCGAGGATGCCAATCAAGATGCAATATGGAAATATCTTAAACAACACTTTTCTTGTCAGGTATTATTTAATTTTTTTAAATAATATTTTAAAACCCTCTCTTATAGTATAATATAGTTTTGCATACCTCCTTTATTGTTCTTATTTAAGTATTAACTGTCAAACAGTCGACTATTGGGGCAGCGAACCAGTTAATTATCTGAATCCCACCACTGCAAAGGAGTGTTCTGCCCCCAAAGCTCTGCTTCTTCAAGAACCATCAGCTTCTATGGAGTACAGTTAGGGATATTGTCCCGGCGTAGGCATCTGATAGGTTTCAGGTAATAGTTGGAAATTCTGTGACCTCAGACCAGTTTAGCTCTCTTTGACTTTATTTCATTCTCTGTAAACACAACCTCACACAGAACCTAAGCAGCGATTCCGTTTCCTCAGGGATCTGCAGAGGAGCCACGCTAAAGCCCGAGACCAAGGAGGGCAGTGTGATGCTTTCGGGCCGACTGGCCTGGGAGTGGTGCCTTGTTGTTTGCTCCAATGCCAGTCTCTGTTCTTGTCTTTCGGTGCCCTCAAGCCGACCGGATCTGCAGCAGAATGAAACACTGGCCTGCCCTGCACCGTTCCCACCGGCCTTGCTCTGGTTGGATCCATTGCTGCAGCCCCCCATTTCTTGCAAGGTCTTCTTTTTCAGGGACGCTGCACTTTAGCAAAGGAGTCTGGGGGTGCAGTGGGTTACATTCTGGGCTGCTGCTAATGGCAAGGTCAGCAGTTGGACACCACTCGTCGCTCGGCTGAAGAAAGACGAGGCTTGCTACTCCTATAAAGAGTCACAGTCTCAGAAGCCCACAGGCGCAGGTCTGCTCCGCCAGTTGGACTCGACTCGATGGCAGTGAGTTGTCTAACCCAACATGACCTCCTTCTCCAGGGATGGGTCCCGCCTGACACCGTGTCCAAAGCAAGCAGACCTTCTACATCAGAATCTGCACTGGAATAAGCACCAGAAGACCACAAACAAACAAACAAACAAACAAACAAACAAACCTAATTCTGAGAACGAGTGGGGTCGGAGCAGAGACCCAAAACCAATCTGTGGACAATAGGACATCCCCTCACAGAAGGATCACAAGGAAGGGATGGGTCAACCGGTTTGCTGTATAGCACCAATGAAACATACAATAGTCCTCTGGTTCTTTGAGGCTTCCTCACCCCCCACTATCATGACTCCAGTCCTGCCTTTCGGTTCTGGCTAGACCAGGGCATGTACACTGGTACAGAAAAGAGCTCACAACACACACGGAAACCACGTCAGATAAACCCATCAGGAACAGAAATAGGG
>NW_022103915.1:13129082-13130893 GCF_000313985.2 Echinops telfairi | reverse complement strand
CCAGGTGGTGCCAGCCAAGTCCTGGCATGCTTGTGTCTCCGGAAAGCAGGCCCACCCTTGCAGCAGAGGACTGGCTGGCGCTGGCAAGTCTACAGCACCCTCAGCCAGCTCTGCGGCTTTAAGAACTGGAGCTCTGAGGTTGTGGGGAGGCGGGGAGTGGAGTGGGACGTCGCCCGCTGTACAGGCCACGTGAGCATCCAGGGCGGCAGGCCACGAACCGGAGAGGCTGGGGACAGTCCCGCCTTGCAGACCCGGGGGCTGCAGAACATCCTGGCCGCAGAAAGGAGGCCTTAGTGGCTTTGGGAGCGAAGCACGCGCCGCCAGGCCGCGGACACAAAGAGAGGAACTGTGTGTGGCTCTAGTTCCGACGCCCCAAACAAACAGTAAGTCCCAGGGGACAAGACACAGCACACCCCACCCTCCCACCACCCCCTCCGCCTCCCTCCGGTGCAAGGAGCCCCGACAAGGAGGGGCCAATCCTTCTTGACACCCCTTCTCTTTGGGACACGTCTCTTCCTCGCTGGAGAGTCCAGGCTGAGCCCTCAACAGGGGCGCTGGATGACTGAGGACCCCCTGGGAGTGGGCGGTGTTTCCCCTGGGACTGCCCCCTCCTGCTCAGGGACCAAGAGGGCAGGTAAAAGTGAAAGTGAAACCTACCAGGTCCCTGGCAGCCTTTGGGGCTCTGGGTCTGCCAGCTGAGAGCATGAGACCAAGGTGAAGTGCGGGGAAGGGTCAGAGTACTTAGTCTCCCAGCCGGCCACTCCGTCCAGGCATGCTGTTGGGGTGAGGGCCCTGCTGTCGTTCCTGACCCAAACACCTCCCAGTCGGGCGCCAGCCTCACGAATGTTCTCCTGCTTCAGCCCGCGCTGACATCGCTTCCGATTCTTCTTGTGGAGGGGGCCTCCCTCTTCCCGCGGGTCCTCGGATGGCCTCTCCCCGGGACTGGTCTCTCCTGACCACACGTCCAAAGTGCACGAGACCACGTCTCACCATCCTTGTTTCGAAGGAGCCTTCTGGCTGCACTTCCTCCAAGACAGACTTGTCCGTTCTTTGGGCCGCCCGCAGTACTTGTGTTATTCTTTGCCGACATCACATTTCAAATGGGTGGGGCAGAGGGGGTCGCCAGCGCTTGAGTGGATCCTCAGGAGTGACTTTGCAATTGTGGAAAATAAGACAGACAGACAGAGGAGCACGGGGGCTCTTTGTCCCTATGTCGGGACTGAGAGAGGGAATGTATTTTCCAATGGGTTACAGACCTTACCAAAAATGGGGCTTACAGATCTTTCAAAAGGTATCCCCATCATACGGCAAACATATTACATAGTCAATGAGTAATATCATAAGTGGGTAGCATAATAAATGGACAATGAGGTGGGTCATCATCTTGATCTAGTGCTAGTGGACCTCCTGCGCCCCTGAGCCCTCCCCAGGAGTACTAGTCTCTGATCAGTATCAGCAACAAGAGATGTCAAAACAGTTTGCCACATGTTTCAGTGGGTTGGCTATAGAACCTGATTGCTCCTATCTACCGACAACCTCCAGGCACAGAGGACAGCCAGATGCAGAAATGGTACATCCCTTAGGGTAGCTCCTTGTGGGGGATATTGGAGGGACTGTGCCTAGTCATGAGAGTATATACAGTATTAAGATTTATTTATGAACTAGAGGAATGTTTCCTCCCTGCTCCCACTACCATGACTCGAATTCGACTTTGCAAATCTGGCTAGACCAGAGGATGTACACTGGTACAGATAGGAACTGGAAATACAGGGAATCCAGGGCGGATGAGCCCTACAGGTCCAGTGGTGTGA
>NW_022103915.1:13105359-13127051 GCF_000313985.2 Echinops telfairi | reverse complement strand
GCTTCTTCCATGTGGGCTTTGTTGATTCTGAGCTAGATGGCCACTTGTTTACCTTCAAGCCTTTAAGACCCCAGATGTTATATCTTTTGATAGCCGGGCACCATCAGCTTTCTTCACCACATTTGCTTATGCACCCATTTGTCTTCAGCGATTGTGTCAGGAAAGTGAGCATCATGGAATGCCAGGTTATTAGA
This sequence comes from Echinops telfairi, assembly GCF_000313985.2. NCBI lineage: Eukaryota > Metazoa > Chordata > Mammalia > Afrosoricida > Tenrecidae > Echinops > Echinops telfairi. Next base: position 13,126,857 of record NW_022103915.1, on the reverse strand, counting down.
ACAAAGTGTTCTTGTGTTGAGGGTGTACTTGAGTGGAGGCCCAATGTCCATCTGCTTCCTTAATACTAAGCCTATAAATATGTGCACAAAGATCTATTTCCCCATAGTCATATATAAATATATTTACATATGTACATGCCTGTATTTAGACCTCTATAAATGCTCTTTGCCTCCAAGTTCTTTCCTGTTTCTCGGGGTCCCACTTTCACAAGCATATGAAACCACTGAAAATACTAGGGTCTGGGTCAGGTACACCTTAGTCCTCAAAATAACCTCTGCTTTTCAATACCCTAAAGACGTCTTGTGCAGCAGATTACCCAGTGAAATGCTCCTTTGACCTCTTGATGGCTGCTTATCAGTTTCTCCTTAGAGATATTGGGGGTTAGTCCCAGACCACCACCATCAAGCAAAGACCCCAGTAAAGCATGTCGCTTGAAGCTGTTGGTTTTCCAATGTCTGCACTGGACTGTAGTCTAGTGAGTGTGCGATCGTCCCTGTTCTTAGGCGCCCTCCCATCAGTTTTGACTCCTACTGACCCGTGTGCCACAGAAGGAAATACTGCCCGGTCTTGTGCGGGCCTCGCACTTGCTGCTACTTGAGCCCCTCATTCCAGCCACAGTCACATTGACATAGTGACAAAGTGCAAGATACTGTGAGAGGGACCCACAGGTGGCCCAGAGACCCGCAGTGAGCACACGCTGCTGGGAAAACGGCGCTCATAACATTGCTCCAGGGGAAGGCCCGTTGGGTCAGTGGTTATTCATTGGGCTGCTACCTGCAAGCTCAGCAGTTCGGAACCACCAGCAGCACTGCTAGAGGAAGACGAGGCTTTCTGCCCCCATAGAGAGTTACGGGGGCAGTTCGACCCTGTCCGGTAGGGTCACGATGCATGAGCCTTGACTGGACAGCAGGGACAGTTGCGTGAGATGTGCTCCCTAAAGAGCTGCCATCAACGTCCCATTTGTGAGAGTAAAAATAAACCCACGGCCTCTCTGCCACATCCCACTCTATTTCAATGGAGGACACAGGGGCAGCTGACTGACTGGAGTTTCCTGGGCTTCCTCAACACCCCGCCCGACTCATGGCGACCCCATGTGTTACTGAGGGGAACTGCTCGGCCATAGAACTGTGATCCTCAAAGAAGAGATATCACGTGTGAAGGTTAGTACCATATTTTACACAAGTAATGCTCCCTGATGTTTGTTTGCCGACCGCAACCTCTCTTCCCACCTGTCATCTGTTTTCACAAGCGCTGTATTTTTTCCTACTTGTTTCTGGGGCCTGGTGGGTTATGTGTTGGACTGCTAATGGCAAGGTCAGTAGTTCGAAACCATCAGCCTCTCCATGGGAGAAAGCCGAGCCTTTCTATCCACGTGACGAGTTACAGTCTCAGAAATCCATAGGGGCTGTTCTACCCTGTCCTACAGGGTCACCATGAGTTCAAATGAACTCAATGGCCATGAGCTTAGACTGGCTTTGTTACTGTGGAGCACAAACTCGTGCCACCTACGGACTTTGGGCTGCCCGCCCCCCAAGTCCTGGAGGCGATTCTGGCTCAGAGCTCCCCTCTGCATGTCAGCAGACCCAACCAAACTCACCTCCATGAGTGGATTTTGACTCAGCGCGAGCGGGTACTCTGAGTTTCTGACACAGTCCCTCTGTGGGAGGACAAAGCCTCGTCTTTCCCCATAGTGGCTGGCGGGCGGTTTCAAACTGCTGACCATGCAGATGGCCGCCCAAAATGTAACTCACCACCCCAGCAGAGCTCTGTAAATGCTTCCCCGGGCATTTGCCATGGGGTAGATCAGCTTGTCTCAGTCCCCACTGGGGTTTGCGCCAGGGCCAAGGTGCCCCAGACAGCTGCAGGACGGTGCCAGTGACAAATGTGTTTGGGTTCCGGTGTCTCCTCTCAGATTATCTGTACCCTCATCACTCTCTTCTTTATTATGGACGGTGGGGTGCCTCACTGGAATCTGCCTCACTCCGTGGACAGGTGTGATGGGGGAAGGCCATCGGGTTTTGGACTCTGTTGGTAGGTGGGAGAGTGTTGGCCTCCACTGGCATGCCAGTTTTGTGTCTTTAATAAAATGGGTGGAAGCTCCAAGGAAGGATGGGCAGAGAAAGGGGCTACAAGGAGTGGGGGCTACAGGCAGAGTTCCACTGAGGACAAAAGGAGGTGAGACAGGCAGGCTAGGGTGAGCAGAGAAAACTGAGCTGTGTCCTGTGCAGGCAGACCTAAGACACACCGAGGCTTCTCTTCCAAGCCACTACAATAGAGTGCGGCACACACCTTTTAAAAAGTATTTTTCTTCTGGTCTCCCTGGACATACCAAACTAGGTTGGCATTGGACTGTAGACTAGTGCGTGGGCAATAGGATTACAGCATTATGAAAGAGGCTGAGATATTGTGACCAAATGTGACACAGAGGCACAAAGTGAGCACATACTGTTGGGGGCGGGGGGTGGGGGGGTGGGAGGGGGGACTGGCATCCATAGACTTGCTCAATGCAGGGTTGCTTTGAGCCTTCAAGTTGTTACAAAACCAAACCCAAACCCCAAATATCTGCAAAGTGCAGTAAGCTAAAGGGTGGCTGTACGGATACAATTACGAGGCAGTTTATTTGTTTGCGGCGGCTTAAAACAACGTGAATGGGGTTCCATATATAGCTTACAGCTACGTAGACATCGTGGGTTACAGGTTGGCTGCTAACTGATAGGTCAGCAGTTCAAAACTACCAGTGGCTTTTGGGGAGAAAGACGAGACTTTCTACTCCGTCGAGAGTCAGAGTCCCGCAGACCAATCGGGGCAGTGTCACCCTGTCCTCCAAGGCTGCTGCAAGTCCGAGGGGCTGGAGGGCAGTGGGTTGCTTTGCCTGTGTCTGCCCAGCACAGGTTCCACTGAGATCAGAGCAAGATCCTTCCTGGAGACTCTGGGGAAAAACTGCATCCGTCTCGTGGGTAGCTTCTCCAGGCTACCTGTTTTCTTTGGACGACACCCCTGTCTCCATCTCCAAAGCCAGCAGACTTCTCACATCACACCTCTCAGTCTCCTCTTCGGCCTCACCCTGCCGCCTTGAGGACCCTTGTGAAGACATCCCCGCCTCCCCCTCCCCGAGCGCTGGCTTTAAGGTCATCTGATTACCAACTTATTTCCATCCCCAAAGCTCATAACCACGCTGTGTCTGCACATTTGCGCTCCCTTGGAAACCAGGCAACTTCACACTTGACTCTGAAAGGTCTGGGCCACCCCAAGGTCACGTCAGCCAAGCCCTTGGCCCACACTGGAAGAATTTTCACTCCGCATCCCACCCCCAACTTCTGTACCTGTCTGCCCCCCATTGGGCATCACACCCAGGACCTTGATCCTAATGCTGCTTTAGCTGCGAGCGTTCTTTGGCACGCAGATCAGCTCCCTTTCCATTCATTTCACTTAATAGTTCCCTTTTCCAGCTGAGAATGACAGCCGCACAGAACCACGCCCCTCGCCTTGACAGATTCCTCAGCCTTCCTAGGCAAGCTGCCAAATTGCTAGATGGTGTTTGTATTATAAAAATAAAAATTAAAAAAAAGAGAGTACATTTGTTATTTTGGTTTAAAGGATTTCCCAGCCCACCTTCGGGCAATATTTCATGTGCTTTCAAAGCTTTCCTGAAACATCCCTGGGCTCACTGGCTCCACCCATGTGTTAGACAGGGTTCTCTAGAGAAACAAAACCAGGACACTAATAATTTTATATATTTATATAGATAGATAACAAAAAATAAACAGTCAATTAATCTATATAGCAGTACAAATGGCTCAGTGCAACTCACTTCGGTGAGACAGCTAGTACACTAGAAGTCCTTCAAGTCTTGAGGGCCGCCGGGTAGTGCTCCGTAGAGCACTTTGGGCTATCCAGCCACAGGCAGCAAACAGCAAGATAGGTCATCAACAGTCAGCCAGATGACAGGGTCCAACAGTCCCCAGCTCAAGCAATGTATACTCCAGTAGCTTGACGAAGCAGGTCTGAAGGAACCTCAAGTCACAGCGACACAGTCCACAGGTTAGGTGTCCCACAGGTAGTGTAGCTTGCAAATGGAGGCACAGAACAAGCAAGGCAGCCACACACTGGTTTGATGATCAAAGAACAACACAGAGAGAGAGGCGAGGCTTCCTGAACCATTTATCTCTCCACCCTTCAACTAATCTCACATGTGTTCATTGGCCAAGTTGGCACAATAAACCCACCTATCATAGCCCAGTAGCCTGCGAGGTTGACTGCTTGCATCTCCTTCCCAGGGTCTCTAACAAGAAACTGACTTGTAGAGACATTAAATGACTTGCCTTGTTGTTGTCATTGTTGTTGTTGTTGTTGTTAGATGCCATCAAGTTGACCCTGACTCATAGAGATCCTGTGTACAGTGGAACGAAAGACTGCCCGCTCCTGTGCCTTCTGTGTTTGAGCCCACTGTGGCCGCCACTGTGTCAGTCCATCCAGGTCCTCCCCCCTTTTCCCTGCCTTTCAACGTGATGTCCTTCTCCAGGGACTGGCCTCTCCTGACAACATGTCCAAGGAGTCTCTAAGGGGCATTCTGGCTGGACTGGCCAAATTCTTCATGGGCACCACAGCTCGCAGACATCGAGCCTTCTTCTGTCTTCCTGATTCAGTGTCCAGCTCTCACTTGCATCTGAGGGAATGGAGCATACCATGGAGTGGGTCAGGCACCCCTTAGTCCTCAGAGGGGCATCTCTGCTCTTGGCCCTTGCTTGGTCCTCCAGTGCTTTGGGGGGAAAGGCCGTGTTCAGGCATTGCCCTCTGGGAAGCATAGCTGGGTAGGTGTTCCTATTCCCATGCATCGTACAGTGTTGTGCTTGGAAAACATAGTGGCTAAGCCTCTGGACTTTACCTAGAATGTTTCTGAGGGATGCTGATTCAGCCACTCAGTAGCTGTGAGCACTTAGGCTCAGTACTTCACCCACCCCCTGTGCCTCTTTTCCTATAAAATGGGGAGAAGAATAACCCCCAACCAGGAAGCATTGTGTGGATTAAATGAGATTGTATGGGTAAAGTGCTTAGGAGAAAAGGCCTGGCACAGAGGAAGCTTGCAGTAAGTTTTACTATCATGATTGTTACTACTGAGGAGCCCTGGTAATGTAGGGGCTCAGCACTCAGCTGCCCACCGAAAGATCAGCCATCGGTTCAAACCTCCCAGCCACTGCACGGGAGAAAGGTAGGGCTGTCTGCTTCCACAGAGATTACAGGTTTGCTGATGGAGGGAGAACGGCTCAAAGCGAGAAGAAACAGCGACAAACATCTATTAGTGATTGGAACTTAGGATGTACAACATGTGATCTAGTGTCAAAAAGAAAATAGACTGCATAAAGTTCAGTCTCTGTGAACGGAAATGGACTGGTATTTGGCCATTTTGAACCAGGCAATCATATGGTTTACTGTGACAAATTCAAGAGGAACGGTGTCGCATTCATCATCAAAAAGGACATTTCAAGATCTAAAAGTATCAAGCTGTCTGCAATAGGCCAATGTCTATAAACAAATAAGGAAATCCAGTGAGTAGCACAAATCACTAAAGTTAATGGTAAAGAAATTGAAGAACCCTATCAGCTGCTTCAGTCTGAAATCGACAGTCATGCAATCAAGAGGCATGGTCAGTTGTTGGAGATTGGCATGTGAAAACTGGAAACAAGGAGGAAGGGATGGCCGTGGGAAAAGATGGCCCTGGCGATAGAAATGAAGCTGGAGATGTCATGACTGGATAGTGCCACACTAACGACTTCTTCATTGCACATGCCCCTTTTCAGCAACATGAGCGGCAACTGTACCCGTGGATTTCTCCAGGTGGAGTACACAGAAATCAAATTGACCGCATCTGTGGAAAGAGACGATGGGAAGGCTCAATATCACCAAATAAAATGAGGCCAGGGGCTGACTGTTCATCTGTAAGTGCAGGTTGAAGGAGAAGAATATTAAAATCGGTCTACAAGAGCTAAAATACGACCTTGAGCATATATATCCCACTCGAAATTTGAAACCATCTCAAAACCAGCTTTGCTGGATTAAACAATAATAACAGGAGACCCGATGAGTTGTGGGAGGACATCAAGACCATTGTTCATGAAGAAGGAAAGAGGTCATCAAAAACACAGGAAAGAGAGAAAAAATCACAGCAGGTGTCAGAAGAGACTCTGAAACTTGATCCTGATCCTAACCTAAGGTAAATGGAAGACAAGATCAAGTCAAAGGGCTGAATAGAAAATTTCAAAGGCAAGCTCAGTAAAATATGATAATGAAATGTGCAAAGACCCAGAGTTAGGAGCCCTAGGAGGAAGGACATGGTTAGCAAATCTAAAGCTGAAAGAACAAAGGAAAAGTTCAATCTTCAAGTTGCAGTATTGATAGATTCTGTTGGCCATGATAGTGGGACAAAAGGAAAATAAAAAGAAATAGATGAAAGAACTAGGAAGCAAAGGGCATTTACAGAGGTCTAAATACAGGCATGTATGGATTGTGAAAAAAGTTGTACAAATAAAATGATTAAAAAAGATTCTGTTGGCAAATTTCTTCATTATTAGCTTTAGGACTTGAGGGACTTGCTGATAAAGATCAAAGATTGCAGCCTTCAGTATGAATTACAACTCAAGATAAGTAAGATGAAAATCCTCATAACTGGGTCAATAGGCAACATCATGAGAAATGGGAAGTATCGAAATTGTCAGAGATTTCATCTTGCATGGATCCACAATGAATTCTCATGGAAGCAGCAGTCAAGGAATCAAACGACGCATTGCACTGGGCAAGCCTGCTGCGCAAGACCTCGTTAGAGTGTTGAAAAGCAACAGTGTTACTTTGAGGACTGTGCCTGACCCAAGTCATGGCATTTCCAACGGCCTCAAATGCACGTGTACGCTGGACATGGGGTAAGGAAGGCCGAAGAAGAACCGATGCATTTGAATCGTGGTACTGGCGAAGAACGCTGGAAGTGACACTGGCCGCTCAAAGGACAAACTGTCTTGGAAGATGAGCCAAGGATGATGAGACTCCATGTTACATGCTTTAGACATGTTATTAGGAGAAACCAGTCCCTGGAGAAGGAGATCGCACTGGGTAAAGTAGAGGGGCAGTGTACGACCCTTAAGGAGATGGACGGACACAGGGGCTGCAGCAATGGGCTCAAGCACAGGAACCATTGTGAGGCTGGCGCAGGACCAGAAAGTGTCTCATTCTGTTGTGCATGCGGTCCCTATGGGTTGGAATGGATGCAATGGCACTAACAATAAGAACAACATTGGCAAATTATTGGATGATTCAGGAAGTGTCCGAAGAAGATGGAAAGAGTCAGAGTCACGGATTCAAAAGAACTAATTGACATTCAACCATTTCCAACCTACGATACTGAAGGAGAGAGTCCAAACTTCCCTGAACACATGAGTCAAAAGCCAAGGCCCCAGGAATTGATGGTTAAACCAGCTGATGAAGCCCTGGAAGCAATCACTCACCTATGCCAAAAAAATTGGAGGGGTAGCCATCTGGAAAACCAACCCAAAGAGGTCTGTATTTGTACACATCCCAAAGAAAGGTGACCCAACAGAATGTGCAAATTCTGGAACAATATCATTAATGGCACAGACATGCAAGCAAACTTTTCCTGAAATCCTTTAACAATGGTTGCAGCAGTACTTCGGCAGGAAGATGCCAGAAATTCAAGCCAGATTTAGAAGAGGATGTGGAACAAGGGATATTTATCGTTGCTGAAGTCAGAGGGTTCTTGGCTAGAAGTGCCACCAGAAAGATGTTTACTTATTTGACTGTGCAAAGGCATTTGGCTGTGTGGATCATAAACTATGGGCAGCGTTGAGAAGAATGGGAATTCCAGAATACTTCCTGGTGCTCATGTGGAACCTGTACATGAATCAGGAGGGAGTCCTTTGAACCAAACAAGAGAATCCTGAATGATTTAAAATCAAAAAAGGTGTGTGTCAGGGTATCTTTTAATATCATATTTATTCATTCTGAACACTGAGCAGAGACTATGAGAAGCTGTACTAGGTGAAGAATAGAGTATCAAGATTAGAGGAAGGCTTATTAACAACATATGAGATAAAGATGACCCAACCTTGCTTGCTGAAAGTGAGGAAGCCTTGAAGCACTTGCTGATGGAGATCAAGGATTGCAGCCTTCAGTAGGATTACCACTCAGTGTAAAAAAGCCCAAAATCCTCACCACTGGACCAGTAGGTCAAATCATGATAAATGGAAAATAGATTGAAGTTGTCAAGGATTTCCTCTCACTTGGATCCACAATCAATGCTCATGGAAGTAGTGGCCAAGAAATTAAAGGACACAGTGCATTGGGTAAGTGTGCTGCACAAGACCTCTTTAAAGTGTTGAAAAGTGAGGCTATTACTTTGAGCACTAAAGTGTGCCTGGGCCAGGCCATGGTATTTCCCATTGCCTCCTATGCATGTGAAAGTCAGACACTGAATCAGGAAGACTGGAGAAGAATCAAACGCATTTGAATTACGGTGCTGGCGAAGAATATTGAAAGTACCACGGGCTGCTAAAAGGATAAACGACCCTGTCTTGGAAGAAATACAGCCAGAATCTTCCTTAGAAGCAAGGAAGGCAAGATTTCATCTCTTGGACTTGGGACATGTTATCAAGAGAGACCGGTCCCTGAAAAAAGGATGGTTGGTAGAATAGAAAGATAGTGGAAAAAAATAAGGAAGCTCCTCGATGAGATGGAGTGGCCCATGGCAACCATGGGCACCAACATGACAGTGCCCCTGGAGAGGGAGGCGCAGGCCTGGGCCTTGGTCAGTCCTGGTGTACACAGGGTTGCCACACGTCAGAGCAGACTGCACGGCCACCAGCATCACAGAGAGAGAGGACCTCTGATGTACAGACGAACCTTAAAAACATTGCTACGTGAAATACGCTAGCTACAGGGACAGATATTACACGATCCTACACATGCGAAACTTTCAGAACAAGTCCGTTGAGGGAAAAGCTTTAAGGTGTTCAGTATGGGGAGATAGGAACGAAGAGCTGAAAAAAGGTGGCTTCTTGATTTTTCACCCCTAGGAAACAAAGCCTGTTTTGCCAATGGCCTGCCTCAAACTTGTGTTGGTTATAAAGTGGACCTGCTCTACTGGGATGGGACTGGTTGCTGAATCTGCTGGCTGGCACAACAGAGATGCTATCTCCAGTTTCTGCTAATATGCTCAGCATGTCCAATGCGGCAACAGTCTGTCCAGCTACGGAGGCTAAAGTTGGTCCAATGGCCAGGCCTACCACGTGCCTCATCCCTGTCATCAAGAGAGACCTCTACTGCTGCTGCTCCCTGGGCCTGGGCTGGAGGCTGCTATTGGTTCGGATCATAAAGGAGCGGGCCTTCAGGACCTGGAAGGAGGCCCGTGAAAGAAAACCAACCCAGACTGCCACCCGCTAAGAAGGAGAACGCTGTGGCTCACAGAACAGCCAAGTCCTCAGGTAGCTCTGTATTTAGGATGCCTGTTTCCTTGGCCAGCAATGCTGGCTTCAAGTTCCATCTCTCCTTTTAAGCCCTTGGCTCTGCTCCCTGTTGGCTTTGACCTCAGGCCAGCCCTCTCTGTGGGCTGACAGAAGTGGTTACTGGAATTCGAGGCCTAAATTGCCTTCCCATCCAGCAGCCTCACGTGCAAGAACTATTTCTCTTCCAACAAAACATGCTCAGTACCACGGGGTCCATTTTGATTCTGAGGGATCCTATAGGACAGCATAGAACTGTCCCTTTGGGTTTCCGTACATCTTTAGGGGAGCAGAAAGTGGCTAAGTTCGAACCACCAACCTCGTGGTGAGCAGCCCAACACGTAAACCACTATACCACCAGAGTTCCTTTCTTTCCCACCAGCTGCATGGAAATCAAAGGATAACTCTGCCTTGCTTGAGTCCCTTGAACATCATGGTGGGGGTGGGGTATTTTGATTGGTCCATGGGGCTGGGTTAATGATGGACAGCTCCACCAGGTGAGGAAGAAAACCTGTCACGAAGGCTTCCACCGAGGCTCTGGAAACCACTTTCCACCAGCACCTTCTCTGAGCCCCCGTGTGTCTAGGCTCCCTCTGGCTGCCCGCCATCCACCAGTGTCCTTTCCCCATGCCAACCATTTCAGAAATGCATCCCCCCAGCATGGTACAGGCTGTGGACGGTTAAATAAAACAGGCTGGTATTCATTCTTCTTCATCAGGTCTGGCTGGAGCGCTTCGTGACCTGCCAGTCTGTAGCCGAATGACACATTGAAACACGCCAGCAGGTACTGGTGGAGGGAAGAGGAGAATAAGGACAGTAAAACCACTAGCCTTTAGCCAAGAGGAAAGGGGAAACTGCAGACGCGGTCACTCCTCCAACGTTTTGCTGAAGCGGGTGGCAAGGATCCACTTCATGTGCACTGCAGCGATACGCTCCTCCATAAGCCAGGGGCGTCTGGGGACTCTGCTCTCTGCGAGACTCCCCCTTGTCCACGGGTGGCCCTGTACGGGTGGCATCTGAGAGAAGGACAATCTAAAAACCAGCCCTTTAGCAAGCCACTCTGTGCAGACACACGAGTACAGTGACCTGGGGCTGCCCTTGAAGTTAAGCAATCTTGAGCTGTGGTTTGCCAGGCTGGGGTGCCTCTGGCTGTGTGACTCTCAGTATCTCAGAGTGTGGCTCGGTGGCTCGTTTTCTGATAACTCCATGAGGCGCCGGAATTGAGTGCCAGAAACCCAGGCCAGTCATGCTTTGGAATCTGGATCCCATGTCTTATTCCTGGAACCCGCTCTGTGCTTGCCCTCACATAGAGGCCATTTTTACCTCTGCTCTGGACACATTGGGCTGGGGATTGCGGCAAGGCTAACTGCCCACTCAGCTCAGGCTGGTTCCCGTGCAATGTAGTAGGGAGAAGGGTCCTATCAGTACCCGGCCAGGGTTGCTGGGGAGGAGCCTGAGGAAGAGGCTGCCTTGCTAGTTCTCTCTTGCCTTCCACTGCGTTTGCCTCCATGTCTTGCTTGCACTGATGCTGACCTTGGAAAGGGATTTAATTCTTGCAATCCTGAAAAATTGCTTCCTGGTTCTCAGTTCCACTGATACGCTGGCCACAGGCAAAAGGGACCCTCATAGATTTGTTTCCTCCTACCCCTTATTTCAGGAAGACTCGCTGGGACCGAAGTATGGCTTTTTCTTACAGTCTCACCGACAAAGTAGCCACTGGAGTTTGTTATTGTTTTCAAACGATGCCTCTAAATCCCCCATCTCCGTGGGCTTGGGGTTTGACTCATAAGATAAAACAGGAAGTGGTGAGCCTAACGGGAATTGCTCATCGCCTGGTCAGGGAGTGGGAACTCTACACTGCTCTGTTCTCTACCCCAACAGGGTAATCCCTGATGCTAGGTGGTCCTGACTCAGAATTGGTTAGCAGACACACAGCAGCAACAGCAGCAGCATGGTCTGCCACCAGCAAACCCTAGTTCCTGTTACAGATGGCTAGATTGCTCAGGGTACTTTTGATTGCAACGGATGTTAATAAGGATGCAAAAAGGGGGAATATGGTAGTTTACATAACTGGGAATCAGGGAGAGCTGGATCCAGACTCTCAGGTAATAGATAGGGACTTTACTCTGATACGCTTACCCCTGCTCTATTGTGGGGTGCCAGGCCTTTCCTCTGCTTTTTTCTCTATTTCCAGACTGATTTTCATGGAGTTCCACTCTACCCTCTAGAGCGGAGGTTCTCAACCTGTGGGTCGTGACCCCTTTGGGGGTCGAATGACCCTTTCACAGGGGTCGCCTAAGACCATCAGAAAACACAAATATTTCACAATATTTAATTACATATTGTTTTGTGATTAATCACTATGCTTTAATTATGTTCAATTTGTAACAACGAAAATACATCCTGTACATCAGATATTTACATTACAATTCATAACTGTAGCAAAATTACAGTTATGAAGTAGCAATGAAAATAATTTTATGGTTGGAGGTCACCACAACATGAGGAACTGTATTAAAGGATCGCGGCACTAGGAAGGTTGAGAACCACTGCTCTGGAGTGTATATATATATATATATCCACGAGTGGAATTGCTGGACTTAAGTGCATTCACATCTTCAGCTTGGCTAAATACTACTCATTCCCCCCCAGGTCTAAGTTGGCTAACACCTGGTATAGACCATCACTCAACCTCTCTGTCGCAGTGAAGTGCTCTAGTTTCAGAGAGTCAATGGCCTGATAGACAGCCACTGCCCAGTGATAATCCATGCTGTCATCCCTCTTCCTGATTTAGAGTGCTTTGAAATTGACACCAACCCGGATCACTCAATGCCATCGTGATTAAAATAGCTGTGGAGTTCTTTCTTTTGGGCTCTCTCTGGCTGCTCTCTCCTGGCTGGTCTGTTCTTGAGGATCACATAAGTCCTGGAGGAGGAGTTCATGGGGGTTATATGTTCGAGTCCACTTGATGGCCCACTTATTGGTCAGACCTTTGCCACCGGAACTTATTACCAGACAACTGAACACCGGCCATGTGGACAACTTTATCCATGGCTGTCTATTTTTGCATCTAGCAAGTGCATGCAACTAATGTCCACGTAACACACATGATGCACATAGGAAATCAATGCACAAAGGGGTGGTATGGTTTGGTATGATGGTAGGTCATTTGCATAAGAGGGAGCATTTCTTCTAGGGTCCTAGGATTTTTTGGAGTGCAGATAGTACAGAACAAGGAGAATTCTGTGTTCACCACTGATTGCGTGCCAAGCATGCTCAGTGCCATCAAGTCAGTTCTGACCCATAGCCACTTGATAAACCACAGAACAAATCCGTGCCCAGTCCTGCACCACTCACAATCGTTCCTACGTTTGAACCCTTCAATGCCGCCACTGTGCCGGCATCTCTCTCCTTGAGGGTCTTCCTCACCTTCGCTGCCCCTCTAGTGTCCCCAACACGGTGACCTTCTCCAGGGACTGGTTTCTCCTGACATGTCCAAAGTATGTCAGGCAAAGTCCTGCCATCCTTGCCTCTAGGGAGCACTCTGGGCATTTCTTCTGACAGGTTGGCTTGTCTTTTTAATAGCCCCTGGTGCTTTCCACCTTCGTCTCCAGCACCACAGTTCAAATGCATCAATCCTTCTTCGGGCTTTCTTGTTCAGAGTCCAACTGTCTCATGCTCGTGAGGCGACCACGACTTGGGTCGGGTGCACCTCAGTTCCCGCAGTCACCTCCTTGCTCTCCCACACTCTAACGAGGTCTTGCCGCACACTGATCAATGCAACTCGTCTTTTGACCTCTTGACTACTACTGAGCAGAGTGGAGGTTTTGTTTATAGGCGTAGGAAACGGTGCTGTGGAATCCATTCTGACTCCTAGCAATTCCGTGACTGTCACAGTAGAACAGTGCTCTGTAGGGCTGATTTTCAGAAGTGGAAGCCCCCTTCTTGATGGTCAGAGACAGTTCTGTAGGGTTGAACTTCTAATATTTCAATTAGCAATCAAGAGCTTTCACCGTGTGCCCTAGTCACGAAATAAGCATGTAGTAGGTCTTTTGACCCTTGTGACAACCACATGGGCTCCACCCCACCCCACCCCTTGACTAGTCAGCATTCCCTTTCTGTACGTGATGATACTGAGGGGCAGGGAGGTAGAGACAGTCCCCTGCCCAAAGTCCACGGGTCGTAAATTGTAGAACTGGAGCTTGGCGTTGAAGCCCATACTTCTCTGACTCCAAAACCCATGGCTTTGGTGCTACCTGAGGTCCCCAGTCCTTCTTACTGAATTTAATTCAGTAGTCTAATACCATGTAGCCCAGAACTTTGTGGGTTTTTTAGAAATTATTATTAAATACTTTTATTGGGGGCTCTTATATCTCTTATCACAATCCATACATTCATCCATTGTGTCAAGCACACTTGTACACATGTTGCCATCCTCATTTTCAAATCATTCTCTCTATATTTGAGCCCTTGATATCAGCAACTCATTTTCCCCCTCCCTTCCCCACCCTCCCTCCCTCATGAACCCTTGATAAGTTATAGATTATTATTTTCATATCTTACATCATCCTGACCGATGTCTCCCTTCACCCACTTTTCTGTTGTTCATCCCCCCCCCCTGGGAGGGACTTATATGTTGATCCTTGTGATCGATTCCCCTTTTCTTCCCCCACCCTCCCCTTATCCTCCTGGTATCTCTACTCTCTTTGTTGGTCCAGAGGGGTTTATCTACCCTGGATTCCCTGTGTTTCGAGCTCTTATCTGTAGCAGTGTGCATGTTCTGGTCTAGTCCGATTTGTAAGGTAGAATTGAGGGCCATAGGGGAAAAGCTACTATATATATATATACACACATCCCTGGGGTGAGGTCCAGGTACTATGGCGGGGGCCAAATATATATATATATATACACACACATACATACATATATATATACATACATACATCCCTGGGGTGAGGTCCAGGTACTATGGCAGGGGCCAAATCCATCCAGGGATGCATACGGCAGCCAACTATATAGGAGGGAGAAAGAAAGAGGGGGGAAAAAAGACATGGGTAGGGGTGGGGGGAGCAGGGCACTAACCCACCCAAGGGGAGGGTATTGTTTATATCTCCACAGGAGAGGAAAAGAGAGATCAGGTTTCAACCCAGTACACCAAGATGTGAATACAACATACCAGCATGTACCAGGGAACCAATAGAGAGGTCTGTGGGGCCAGCTCCAATCCCACTATGTGGACACCCCACCCCCACCCCCCTCAGAAGACTGCACTTCAGAGGACAGCCCTGAAGCTTAGGGAGAGGGGCACGTCTGATCAGAGCACACAGGAGAAACAAAGAGGGATGGAGAGAGAGTGGAGCACATCCTGGCCCACCAAGCCCCGAGGACGATATTCCTGCTCAGAGCAGCCAATGCACACAGAGGACCACAGGGCCGGCCCCACCACGAGACACAATGTCCCTCACTGAACCATAGCACTACGGGGGACAACACTGGAGACACAGTGTGGGAATTGTGCCCGATCTGACCTCACCACATTGGGGCGAACACGAAGGGCATGCAACAGAACTTTGTGTTTTTAATAAGCCCAAGAGCATTCTGATGTCACCGTCCCAGAGAGCCACTTTGGAGAACACTAAAAACCAAAACAAAAGCCTGCTGCTTCATCAGTGACAGCTCATAATGAGCCCATAGGGCAGGGTAGAACTGCCCCATAGGGTTGTTGAGACTACAAATCTTTATGGAGTAGAAAGCCTCATCTTTCTCCCATGATGCTGCTTGGTGTATTTGAACTGCCCATCTTATGGTTAGCACCCCAACGCAGAACCCACTATGCCACCTGGGCTTCTCAGAAACCCTATTAGGGTTGCTATGAGTCGGAATCAACTCAACGGCAGTGGGTCTGGTTTGGTTTAAAGAGGACTGTGGGGGTGACGCCAGACCGGAGCGTTTTGTTCTGTTAGACAGAGGGTCCCCATGAGCTGGAGCCCGTTCAGCAGCAGCTAACAACAGCGGCAACAACACGAAGTGTGTCGCTTCCCTTTGCCGTCAGGAGGCCCTGAGCAAGTGCATGCAGGTCACTTGAGAGGCCTGGGGATGGAGGAAGGACTCTGGCTGTTCTGCAAAACCTGCGTTCACATCTGGATTGAAAACCCAGCCCGCACGCAGCCCAGCAAATCCCCTTCTCTTAGAAAGTCAGGTCCGGGCTCAGGCTGTCAGGTTTGGAAGTGTCCACATCGTGCTGGGCAGAGACGCAAGGAAAAAGGCTTAGTTCTCGTGTAAACACACTGAAGCTGCTCTGAAGGAGAGCCGCCTGGGCTACCACCACTCCCTGACACACACGCATGGGCCTCCCGGTGGCAGGCCTATGTTTGGTAGGGAATGAGTGGCATTGTCTTCCCACGTCCAGCCCCGTGCTTTCTCGCACGCTGTGTCTGTCTTTGGCTCTTGGGTGGGGTGGGCCGTGTTACCCAGAGCCTGGAGGAGAGAGGAGTGGGGCACAGGCCTGTGTGGGCCATGGGGACAGGCAGAGTCCAGCAAAGAAGAATGGTGAGACCCGAGCAAAGAGGAAGACAATGCCAGACATTGTCCTGGAAGTTTAGCTGGCCTGCTTCCATCTTCCAGTCACCCCCGGCAGTGTCTGGACCCTATCGTGTTTAACACAAAAGAAGACTGAGGTTCAGGTACACACAATAAACTCTAACGCACTGCCACTGAGTCAGTGCTAACTGCATAGAGACCCTCTAGGACAGGGGAGAGCCCCCTCCCCTCCTGTAAGTTTCTTGGGGAGTTAGATGAATTTAGGTCAACTAGCTAGGGGTGGAATCAGACCTGCCCATCAGGTCTCCCTGGGGGCGTGGCCTTCTCATAAGGAGGACCCTGGGAACCTCCTCCTCCCTCTGGCACTCTGCCGTCCTGCCTGTTGGGGGCACTCTCCATCGCCGCAGGTCCAACGCACAGGCCTTGTCAGAAGGCCACCTGCCCTTGTGTCCAAAAGTAACATAAATACAATGAGCCATTAAAAAAAGAGAGAGAGATGACATATGCCAAGCGCTTAGCCCAGTGCCTGGCACTTTTTGTCAACCTCCGGGCATTGTCACCATGGACCTGGACACAGAAGGGTCTACTGGTCAGCTGAGTCACCAACCTCGAATCCAGTGACTCACAATGGGATGGGAGCGTGACCTTGCGCCCAAGCGTGCCCTCCAACTGGGGACATGGGATCGTGCCATACTGAGCAGGAGAAATGGACGCTTATTCAGAGCCTACCAGTCACACAGGGCTCTACTTCTTGGACCCCCTGGGTCGACTGCCGAGTGTGGAACTGGGAAACATGGCTGCAGGGCTCTGGGGACTCAGTGTCCTCATGGGAAAAAGAGGAGACGTTGCTGACTTCCAAGGGCTTTATGTTCCCGCGGCTCCTATCTTTAGGTTACAGAAGCTCCAACTCAAAAGGGAGTGTATTGACTCCCATGACCAGTATGCGCCCTAATGGCTTCAGCAGTCAAACATCTGACTGCTAACAGGAGGATAGGGGTGGAAACCCCCCAGCTGCTCCTCGGGAGAAAGATGTGGCCGCCTACTTCCACAAGGATTCACAGCCTTGGACACCCTCTGGGGCAGCTGAATGCTGTCTTGTCCGGTGTTTATGAGTCGGATTTGATGCAGCAGCGTCGTCACCAATATAACACATAATGGCTATTATTACCGCTTTTCAGGAAGAGTCAGCTTTTTGTTGACATTTGTATGACGTACAGGAATGATCTTACGCAATTAACACAGTCTGGTGGCCTCGTGGATTTGGAGCTAGGGCTGCTAACTGCAACCTGAGCAGGTCGAGCCCACCAGCCACTTCACAGGAGGAAGATGAGGCGCTCAGCTCCCGTCAAGGAGGCAGCCTCGGAGACCCACTGGGACAGCTCTTCTCCGCCCTAGAGCGTCAGTGGGAGTCAGAATGGAGTTGCTGGCAAGGAGTGTGTTTGCTGATAACAGTGGCAAGGATGGAACATCAAAGTGACCTTTCAATCAGATGGAAACAAGTTTCAAGGGGCCCTCTTTACAGACAGGGGAGCTGCCTGTCAATTCACGCCGTGCCTGGGAAAGCAGGCCAGGAAGCTCTTAACATCGGGAAATTTGCCGGTACGAATTGTCCACGTGCAGGTGGGGCGCGTGTATGCCTGTCAGCTTTATTCTTTATTCCAGCCACCTGAGACGTCGTCGGAGTGACAAGAGTATGCCTGGAGGCGCACCAAGGCACAGTCTCTTCCTTTAGTTAGTAGATATCATTGACGCCACTCGCAGATGGTTTTGCCCTTATTTGTTTGCTTGTGTGTGTAATTATTGGTTGTTTTATTAAGGGCAATTTGCTCATTTCATAACTCCATACCTTGTAATCGCTGATCGTGGCAGCACAGTGGCTGCGATCATGAGCTGAAATGTTACCCCCGTTGAGAGGACAGTGCAGGACCAGGCAGTGTCCCGTTACACGGGGTGGATGGCACCTGACAAGAACAGTTTCGAATGTGTAGGAGCTGGACTTTAACAATCAGAGATTCCATGGCAGTTTGAGAGAGATGAGAAATGCAGTATCTTGCCACAATTATTTTGAAAAGTCAGATAATGGGCAAGCTTCAAAGGTGACCTGGCAGTGTAGGGGTTACATGCTGAGCAGTTCGAAACCACCAGCCGCTCAAAGGGAGAAAGACGAGATTTTTTACTGCGGTCCTCCTGTAAAGAGTTACAGTCTTGGGAATGCAGAGAGGCAGTTCTGTCCGGCCCTACAGGAAGGTCTCTGTGAGTCCGCAGGGACTCGATGGCGGTGAGTTTTCAACCTGTAAGGAGCTCTGGTTGTGGGCCGGGTACCACATGAGGCTGTTAACATCAAGGTTAGCGGTTGAAACTCACCAGCCGCTCTGCAGTAGAAAGATGAGGCTGCCGGCTCTTGTTAAGATTTACAGCCTCAGAAACCTGAAGGAGCAGTTCTACTCTGTCCTAGAGAATCACTGGGGTCAGAAGTAACTCCGTGGCAATGGATTTTTGGTTTACAAACATAGGACTTTAAAAAGCAAACACATGAGTTAATTTGGGTTCAGGATAACTTTTTTAAAAAAATCATTTTATTGGGGGCTCATACAATTCTTATCACAATCCATACATACATCCCTTGTGTCAAGTGCCTTTGTACATTTGTTGCCATCATCATTCTCAAAACATTTGCTTTCTACCTGAGCCCTTAATATCAGCTCCTCTTCTTCCCCCTCCTTCCCTGCTTTCCCCTCCCTCATGAACCCTTGATAATTTATAAATTATTATTATTTTGTCATATCTTACACTGTCCGATGTCTCCCTTCACTCACTTTTCTGTTGTCCATCCCCCAGGGAGGAGATTATATGTAGGTCCTTGTAATCAGTTCCCCCTTTCTACCCCACCTTCCCTCCACTCTCCAGGTATCACCACTCTCACCACTGGTCCTGAGCGGTTCACCTGTCCTGGATTCCCTGTGTTTCCAGTTCCTATCTTTACCAATGTACATCCTCTGGTCTAGCCAGATTTGTAAGGTAGAATTGGGATCATGATAGTGGGGGCAGGGGGGCGGGGGAAACATTTAAGAACTAAAGGAAAGTTGTGTTTCATCGTTGCTACCCTGCACCCTGCTCGTCTCCTCCCCATGACCCTTCAGTAAGGGGGTGTCCAGTTGCCTACAAATGGGCTTTGGGTCTCCACTCTGCACTCACCCTCATTTACAATGATATGATTTTTTGTTCTTTGATGCCTGACACCCAATCCCTTCGACACCTTGTGGTCACACAGGCTGGTGTGCTTCTTCCACGTGGGTTTTGTTGCTTCTCAGCTAGATGGCCACTGTTTATTTTCAAGCCTTTAAGATCCCAGATGCTATCTCTTTTGATAGCTGGGCACCATCAGCTTTCTTCACCACATTTAACTACTTCGCTTCTAACCAAGTGAGGTGCTGTTTGGTCCAGGCCTTCACACAGGCACCATGGTACATTTCTTTGTCGTTGCTCTTAAGTGTTATCGAGTCCATTGGGACCCTGTGGCCAGCAGAACAAAACACTGCCTGCGCCTACGCTGTCCCCCTAATCGTTCCTGTGCTTGATGAGCTCACTGTTGTACCCACTGGGTCACCTGTCTCACTGAGGGCCTCCCTCTCTTCCCATTTACCCAGCACGATGTCTTCCTCCATGGATGGGTCTCTCCTGGCAAGAGGTCCAAAGTATATAAGAGGAAGTCTCGCCATCCTTGTTTCTAAGGAGCAGACTTCTTCTAAGACAGATGAGTTGCTCCTTGGAGCAAGCCATGGTGCTTCCAATAGTTTTTACCAGCACCATAATTCAAATACGTCGATTCTTCCACGGTCTTCCTTATTTAATGTCCAACTTTCACATGCATATGAGGCAAGGGAAAATACCATGGGTTGAGTCAGGCGCACCTTAGTCCTCAAAGTAACATCTTTGCTTTTCAGTACTCTAACGTGGCCTGTGCAGCACATTTACCCAATGCGACAAGTCTTTTGATCTCTTGAATGGTGCTTCCATGAGCATTAATTGTGGATCCAAGTTAGATGAAATCCTTGACAACTTACATAAACCTTTTCTCCATTTATCATGATGCTACCTATTGGTCCAGGTGTAAGGATTTTGGTCTTCCTCACATTGAGTTGTCATCCATACTGAAGGCTGCAGTCCTTGATCTTCATCAGCAAGTGTTTCAAGTCCTCCTCACGTTCAGCAAGCAAGGGTGTGTCATCTGCAGATCACAGGCTTTTAAAAAGCATTCCTCCAACCCCGGTGCCACATTCTTCTTCATCTAAGCCAGCGTCTCTGATGATTTGATCAGCATACAGACTAAACAAGAATGGTGAGAGGCTACAACCCTGACACACACCTTTCCTGGTTTTAAACCATGCAGTATGCCCTTGTTCTGCTTGCACAACTGCTTCTTGGTCCATGTGCAAGTTCAGCATGAGCACAGCGAGGTGTTCTGGAATCCCATTCTTCTCAGGGTTATCCAGTTTGCTATGATCCACACAGTTGAATACCTTGGCACAGTCAATGAAACACGAGTCAACATCTTTCTGGTGTGCTCTGCTTTGAGCCAAGATCCATCTGACATCAGCAAAGCTATCCCTTGTTCCATGTCCTCTTCTGAATGTGGTGTGAACCTGTTATTCCTTGTCAATGTACTGCTGCAGCTGTTGTTTTGTGATCTTCAGCAAAATTCTGCTTGCATGTGATATCAATGATATTGCTCAACAGTTTGGGCATTCTGTTGGGTCACCTCTTTTTGGAATGGGTACCGACCTCTTCAAGCCAGTTGGCCAAGCAGCTGTCTTCCACATTTCCTGGCATCAAAGAGCGCTTCTAGTGTTTCATCGATTTGTTGAAACATCTCAATGGGAATTCCATCGACCCCAGGAGCCTTCCTTTGGGTCAATGCTTCCAGTGCACCTTGAACTTGGTCCTTCAGCTCCATTGGTTCTTTAGTCATGTCATTTCCTTTGTGTCATCTGCCCCAGGCTGGCTTTGAACCGTATAGCGGTCCTAGGCCTCACATCAAATCCTCATAAGAAAAGCTTTTGTCCCCAAAAGCCCCCCCGAAGAATCCTGAGAGTAATTCTGGTTGGACCAATATAGGTCCCATGAACCGATCACGTCATCCAGGAATAACAAAAACTGATGATTGGCTTAGTTTAGACCACATGTCCCATACTGAGCGGTAGAATCTTGTTCCTTGGAAGCACAGGGGTCTTGGGGGTGGAGGGAGATGGGAGAGGAAGACGGAGGGGGACAGGGAGACAGCCTCACCGATCACAACAGGGAGTGTCTTTTGTGAAACAAAATGTCAGGACTTGGTTTGCCAACAACTTTGATGCTCTTCAGAGTTGTGCAAATCGAGAGGGGAGCGAAAGACAGGTGGGCCCTGGAAGGGGCCACTTACAAGATGGGACTTCCTGCGTTAGCCCCTCCTACTAA
>NW_022103915.1:13094263-13104162 GCF_000313985.2 Echinops telfairi | reverse complement strand
GCCCCTCCAGCCGTTTCCATGGAGATGCGCCCAGGCGCAGGCACTAGCGGGGATCCCATCTGCTGCGCGCGAAGGCAGCCAGCCCGGCCTGCTGGCAGATCCCAGATCCAGCGGGGAACAGCCAGGAGGACCCCGGGGAGGAGGCAGCGTGGTGGACTAGACCCAGGCATGTGTCTCTGACCACCTCACTGCGATTGTCCAAGGTCCCTGATGGCATCCCAGGACAGCTGTCACTCACTGCCACTGAGTCAGTGCTGACTCGTGGCGACCCCCAAGCCCAGAGTCTTCTCCTGTGGAGCTGCCGGTAGTTTCGAACTGCCGACCGTTGGGATCGCAGCCCAGTGCATAACCACCAGGCCATCAGGGCTCCTAACTGGGGTTGTTTATTATGTCACAGTACCTGAGGCAGCGGTTCCACGTCACGCCATTCTCAAGGTGTGGGCCGGACTGTGTTCCCTCTGCCATCTCTGGGGCAAG
Organism: Echinops telfairi; assembly: GCF_000313985.2. NCBI lineage: Eukaryota > Metazoa > Chordata > Mammalia > Afrosoricida > Tenrecidae > Echinops > Echinops telfairi. The sequence continues at coordinate 13,103,685 of NW_022103915.1, read as the reverse complement.
ATCCTCAGGGGTCTCTTCCAGTGTCTGGTTGTGTTGGGCTGCGTCCCTGGAGTGTGGAAACCCATGACCAAGTCACCTTCGTGCCGAGTCGTTTCTTCGTCTCCTCTTTATAAAGACGCCGGTCAGAGGGGATTACAGGCCCACGTACCCCAGCAGGGCTTCATCTGAACTAGCGACTAATTAACTAATAACTTAATGACATTATTTACAAGCAGGTCCCACCCATACTGAACTTCCAAGGGCTTCAGACTGCAATATTTTTATTTGTTTATTTTTTTACCTAGCAAGCCTTTACATACATATGTCACAAAGTTGTCCATTTTGCCCATTTGTAAGCATTTGCTACAAGGGCATTCATTACATCCTTGATGTTGTAAAACCACGTTCCTGTCACTCAAGATGGAGACTGAACCCATTACCCCATCTCGCCCCACCTCCTCCACCCACTCAGCCTCTTATCTCCTGGTTCTATACTTCCATCTACACTAGATGTTTCCTTTTGAGTGGGATCACTCAGTTTTGTCCTTTTGTGTCACCCACCATGGTGTTTTCCAGGGTCATATATCCGTACATACTTTTTTTTTGGTGGGGGTAAGGACACAATTCACACTATTCTCCTCTGAGGGGCACCCAGGAAGGCCTTCTCTGAAAGTCCCCCTCGGGGATTTACTTTGAGAGAATAACTCTTGCTCAACAAAGCCGTCCATCCACGGACAGTTGTATCACAGTCTACGCTCTGAGCACTGCGTCTGCAGGAGACTGCGGCATCCAGGGAGAGCCCTAAATCCATCTTGAGTCTCCACTCAACTTCTTTCTGACAGCTGACCAGGTCGAGTGTGTTACCTGTGGCTCCCCTGGCCAGCCCACGGAGGGGCAGTCTCACCCTCACGGACTTGCCTGGGATGCCCTTCATGGAAATTGTGGTACTAGGGTAAGGTGACCAAATATCCCACTTTTGGCGGGACAGTCCCAATTTTAAACAGATTTTCCCGTGTCCCGCGGCATTTTTAAAAAGACCCAATTTTTGGAAAGAATGCACGACACGCTAGGTTATACGGTTTTCAGCTGCCATGTGGCTATTTCACCAGGATATGAGTTTTATCAATGGTGTCCTGCTTTACCAATGTTAAAATCTGGTCCCCTTATAACTAGGGGTTCTTGGTCATGAGCCACACCCTGACCTGGATGTCAAAGGCCCCTAAACCAACTAATCTTGTAAACGCTCCTATTGTGGAACAGGAGGCATATCCCAGTCACTGTACACACCCCCCACCCCCACCCCACCCTCCCCAACCCCCGCCTCTGTAGTCCTGCCAGCGACTGTGATGAACTGTGCCGAGGGTTTGTGATAGATTTCCTTTTTTCCTCACGCTTTCCCTCCTGGCTGTGAATCCTTGGGATACCCTGTGGCCTCATGCTAATGGTCTCCCCCATCTCATCTTTGTCTTGTCTTCGGACCTGTTTAAGACTTAAGAATCTGCATAAAACATGGATCCCTGGTGGCATAGTGGGGTACCCATTGGGCTGCAGTTCGAAACCACCAGCCCCTCTGAGGGAGAAAGAGAGGCTTTCTACTCCCGTAAAGAGTTACAGCCCCGGAAACCCACAGGGGCAGTTCTCCTCCGACCTCTAGGCTCGCTGTAAGTCAGAATTGACTCAATGGCAGTGAGTTTATATAAAACAAATTTAATTTGGAGTCACTCTCCCCTGCCCCAGGACACAGTGCCCCTCTGCAAGGACACAGCCAGCGTTTTAAGTGGGATCAGACACTATGTCCTTTCGTGTCTATGGCAGTGGGTGCGTGTGGTGTCAAGGCACCCAGTTGGTGGGAGCTTAGCTTGTTTGATTTGGATTTAAGTCCACCACGTGTTTTCTGGAAGGTCACCAATATAACCACACACCCTTTTGAGTCTATTTATCTAATATTGGGCCTAGCATACGTGCATTCTGCTTAAAGGGCGTGTGTGACCCTACCTACCCCATGAATACCTGCTTCTGTAGATAAGCTACTTTTGTCTCCATCATTCATCCTGTTGCATGGGCGCCTTCGGGGCAGGGCATGTATAATGCTGTGCTGATGGATGGTTCTAAGAGCAGGAATTCTAAGGACCGACCAATGGAGAGTTAAGTTTGCTCATAGTTAAAGGAACACACACACACCACACACACACACACACACACACACACTCGTCAAAGAAGTAACGTCAAGGAATTAACAGTCGCTATCACAGTCAACGCTAAACAATTTAGCTATCAAAACCAAAAATCAAACTTGGCCCCATCGTTCTTCTGTAACTAACTACAGAGGAGGAAAACCTCACAATGGAAGATACTACAGAAATGTGTACTCTCGCACATCTGCTGTTTACAAATACAGACACCAGGCCTGGAGATACTAGTTAGCGTTCACCCTCTGTGGCCGAGGTCAGCCTGGCTTGAACTCAGTACCTCCAGACAGCCCATTCCTAGCAATGAAAGGGCCGGGACTTCCTCACGCCAGCCGAGCAGTGCTCACGCTGACCTTGAACTAGTCTCGTGGGTAATGCCTTTGGTTGTAAAGGGAGCTAGACCTCCTTAAAGCAACTGTCTGACTTAATCCTAAGGCTTATCCCTGGAACCACGTGACTCAGCATTTACAGTCAAGTCCGCACCAGCTGTGGCCCGAACAGCAAGGGCAGCCTCAATAGTGGACCCTACATCTGGAGTCCAAGTATCTGTTTTGAAGTTACAGAAATGCGATCTCGCAGAGCCAGGGAAGAGCCTCAGCCTTAAATAAGCAAACACGTGTGTGTACACATGATGAAACAGACGGGTCCTGTCTTCCTTGCCCAGAGCGGACTCCTACCTTGGGGCTGGGCCACTTGGTTGGGTAGCTTTATTTGGCGAAGTAATAAAAAGCCGATTACTTTGAAGCATGAGGCTCTCAAGCATGCTATCATTCTTGACAAATGGACATTTTTCTGTCATGCTGGGCAGACCGAGCGAGTCCCAAATTCTGCCAGAATCATAAATCCCATGTTTGGCTATGGGAAGCGTGCTCTCCCCTTGCAGAGCCGAGCACCGGACCTTGCAGCTGGGGTGCCACGCTGGGAGGGAGAATGCCTGATGCGCCACTCAAGACGCCCATGGGCCTCACCGACAACTTGAAGCCAAAGCTTCATTTAATGTGAATGTCTTTTACTCATCCCAACATAAACTTTCTGTAGTCTGTGCACCATCACCCCTCCCCTCCCCTTTGAAACGACCACCAAGGGAAAGAAAAATTGCAGTTCAAGAAATAAAAATCCTTCCCCCCTCCACCCCACTCCCTTGAACTAATTGAGCATCAGTTGCCCCGATGTCCCATGCTCCATCGTCTCCCGATCTGTTCTTCTATTTCCAGAGAAGGACAGACAAGGACACCCTTGTCTTACCTAGTTACAACACAACCAGGAAATGGACACGGAGACACCACTGCTGCCAAGTCCGTAGACGGGGCTCAGGTTTCTGCAGTCTTAGCAGCAGTATCTTCCATCGCAAGAGAGGCCAGTTCAGAATCACACTTTGCACTTAATCCGGCTGGCAGTGGACCAGCCTTTCCCTGACTTCCATGGCTGAGACACGATCGACTTCACCCAATTCCTCCCGCAGAGCTGCTGGTGGTTTTGAACAACCGACCATGGGGATCGCAGCCCAACGCATAACCACTACACCACCTCACCTGAGAGCCAGCCTCCTAAATTCCAAGATGGTTGTACAAAGGAGAGTGGCCCTTTCTCCCTGGTTCTGACACGACCCTGCCACACCTTCGTAGACTGCCCCTCAACTCGGTGGTGCTGTAGGCTTCGTAACCACAAGGTTCTTGGTTCAAACCCACCAGCTGCTTTGTAGGAGAACGATGAGGTTGTCTGCTATTGTCACAATCACCAGTCGAGGAAGGGACGTAGTGGTACTGGGTTTTGGGTGGGGGTGTTTCCCAGTGGTCAAAGGCAGGTCGTGCATCCTTGGCCAGAATATCAGAGCGATGATGCTACATTTCTCTTCTCACCTCCTACTCAGGCTCCCAACGTAGCTCTGTCCCTGAACAACCGACTGAGGTTCACGTCGGCCCCTTCACTAAGGCGCTGTCTACCAGCCTTCTCCACTGTAAAGCTGCACTTTTGCTCTCTCTCGTTAATCCGCATTTTGTAGGAGGCAAGGGGCTCTGGAAAGGCAATGGTTACAGTGCTTGGCTGCTAACCATAAGGTCAGCGGTTAGAACCCACTGTCTGCCCTTTGGGAGAAAGATGAGGCAATCTGCTTCTGATTTACAGTCTCAGAGATCCGGAGGTGGGGGGTGGCCATTCACTGTCCTACGGGGCTGCCGTGTACTGGAATCAAATCAACAGCATTTTTTAAATGGGTCGTATGTCAAAATGGTGTCAAGTTCATCAAGCATTTGGTTCCTGCTTTACATCTATATGGGCTTAGAGGTCTGACATACATTCGTATAGTATCTGCTGCCATTATTGTTTATGACCCCTTCCATCTGTCCTTTCCATAGGCCCCTATTGTTCTTTGAACATGCCCCACTTCCTGGCCTAACAAGATTTTCCAGGAGCATCTAGGTGTGTCCTAACCCCAGCCCCAGCATCAGCCATTTCTACAAGAACTCTTGATTCATTTTCATGGAAAATGGTACCCAGGATCAGGGCATTAGCTCATCGCTCTTGGAGCTGTGCTGCTGCCCCCAGGCAGAGCTGCAGAACTATCTGCCCCCCTCTCCTGCCCCACGCACACTGAGGTCGGTATTTGCTTCATATCCACTTCCCAGTATTGGGAATGGACACCACGCATGCACACCGGGACAGTGAAGTCCATTCCGGAAGCACAGGGTTATTCCTGATCCCCTTCCTTCCCAGCGCCCTAACTCCCTTCCCCCGCAGCTGCGCCGCAGAGTCTCTTACCACAACTGGTTGCTGTCCACTTGAACCGGACTCCTGGCGACCGAATATGTGTCCGCGCAGAATGACACTCCATGGGGCTCAGTGGGGAAGCAGATCACCAGGCCTTTCTCCCGAGGCACTTCTGGGTGAACCTGAACCTTTCACCTTTCGGTTCCCAACAGAGCATGTTAACTGTTTGCATTCCCCAGGAGCCCCTGGGTTCTCGGAGCCTTAACGGATTTACTTCTTTGGCTCATCTTTGAATGTGGCCAGGATGGGGAGCATCCCCTCCCTGCCGCCCCTACAGACAACCTCGTCCTGATCACTCTCACGTGCCAACCACATGCCCAGTGGGCTCTCCCCTCCAGAACCCCTCCTTATCCTTGCCCGGCTGTGACATCACCTGGCAGGCCACCTTCCCTGGCAAGGCTTCCTCACCCCACTGTGGCTCCGGCATCTACCTGAGATCCCTTCCTCCCCCTATGGCTCCTCCCACCTGTGGGTCCCACCTCCTGGCTTAGGACCCAGTTGTTCAGGAAGCGGAAGGAGAGGGAGCCACGATTTGATTGACAGCTCTGCCGACCATCCCTTGCTTATCACAAACACGTGGGTCTGGCCTATGAGATAGCTACTAATTATCTTGACTTAATTATACTAACCAATCTTGACTGTGGTCGAGAAATCAAAGGGTAAACCTGCAGCTCAAGACTTCTTTAAAGGGCGAAGAGCATGGATGCTACTTTGAGGGCTAACCGTACCTGCAGCCCAAGCCATGGGAATTCTGTTTCTTTTTAAAAAAAAATTTAAATTTTTTAAATTAAAACTCTAAAATATTTTAATTAACTTCAAAGCAATTCGTTTTTTACTATTAAATACTTTTATTGGGGGCTCTTACATCTCTTATCACAATCCATACATTCAGCCATGTGTCAAGCACATTTGCACGTATGCCGCCATCATCATTTTTAAAGCATTCTCTTCCCACTTGAGCCCCTGATATCAGCTCCCCATTTCTTTCCCCTCCCTCCCCCACCCATCCTCTCTCACAAACCCTAAGTTATAGATTATTATTTTCATATCTTACATCATCCTCCGTCGCCCCCTCACCCACTTTTCGGTTGTTCGTCCCCCTGGAAGGGGGTTCTAGATTGATCCTTGTGATTGATTCCCCCTTTCCCCCCACACCCTCCCCTAATCCTCCTGGTATCTCTACTCTCATTGTAGGGCCATGGGATTTTCAGTGGCCTCATGAAAACTGGACCCCATATGGGAAACCACAGAAGCAGGGAGGCATGGGAATTCTGATGGTGGGAAGAACCGGGAAAGGAGCACAGACTTCCGGAAGAATAAGCTAATCTTCCCTGGAAGAAGTACAGCCAGGGTCCTCCTTCATCTCACGCACTTCGGACAGGTGGTCAGGAGAGACCAGTCCCTGGAGGAGGACATCATGCTGGGTCAAGTAGAAGGACAGCCAAAGAGAGGAGGGCTCTTGAGGAGATGGATGGGCACCGCGGCTGCCACAATGGGCACAAACATAAGAGTCATTGTGTGGGGGGCACAGGGCCGCGTGGTGTTTCCCTCTGATGTGCAGGGGGTCGCTACCAGGGGGCACCAGAGGGATGGCCTCGACCCACAACAGTCCTCATGACGGCAGGGGACTTCAGGGTGCAGTTGTTAAAGCAGCCCACTGCTCACTGAGAGGTGACTGGCTCGGATCCACTAGCCGAATCACAAGAGAATGATGTGGGGGGTCTGCTTCCGTAAAGAGAGCCCTTTCAGAAACCCTACAGGGCAGTTCTACCCTGGCCTGTAAGGTCCCTATGATGTGGAGTGGACTCAGGGCAGTGGGCTTGGTGTGAGTTAATTATAGCCACAAGCATTCCCCTGTCTTTCGTCTCTGATCTTGCAGCGGGAACGATTTTTTTTATGAGGTGTTTATAGTTAGGATGCCTTCTTACACACAGTAAGGACGACTTCACAAATCTGCAGTTGTGTTTAGGCTGCCACCAGCCACTCTCTTGGCAAACACGTAGCAACTCCCACCAGAGAACTGACCAGTGGAGACAAAGTCTGCACATCGACTTACTCCGCTCTTCCACCATCTAGCCGCCGGGCTCCTGGGAAGGAATCCATAGGGCGCGGCAGAAGCCAGGAATGGAGCGTGTGTCCTTCTGGGAATTGTTCGCTGTCGTGGGGAATGTGGTCTTCACCAAACTGGGAACTTTGAGAAAATGGTGCGCGTGTGTGTGTGTGTGTGTGTGTGTGTGTGTGTTCACATCCTTCAAGGCCCTCGGCACCCGCCCTTGTGTGAGCAAGGCCCTCTCTGTGTGTGTTGGTGGTGCGGGCAGCTCTGTGCCTATGGGGGAGAGAGTGCGGGGGCCATTACGTCCAGTGGATGCTTATTGGTCCTTGACCACCGTGGACCGCACATTCTTCCTTAAAACCCGCGCTTCCCTTGTCTTCCAAGCCACGTGACTGCTGTCCTACTCCCTTGGCTGCTTCGCCTCTGTCTCCTTCGTGTGGTCCACTTGCTCTGCTTGTCCCCAGAGGTGGACAGGATGGGGTGCTGGGCACTCTACCTATGCAGCCCTGCCCCCAGCAACTGGAAGAGAGTGTGGCTACCCTTCCCCGTGTGCTTCCTAGTGACTTTCCTCCCGTCCAAGTTGGCCTTGCTGCGTGGGGACATCTGAGGCTGCTGTGGCTTGGCTGGACTTGCAGGGTACACATCTGGGGGAGGCAGCCTCCCCTCTGGTGGTGTTGGGTACCATGAAGCCAGTTCTGACACATCACGACCCTGTGTGCCATGGAGCACAACACTGCCCGGTCCTGCGCCACCCTTGTTATGGTCCAGCCCATGGTGGCAGCCACTAGGTCAATCCAGCTTGCCAAGGGTCTCCCTCTTTTTCCGCTGCCCCTCTACTTTCCCAAGTATGTGGTCTTCAGGGCCTGGCCTCCCTGGATAACATGTCCAAAATACGTGAGGCCAAGTCTCACCAGCCTTGCTTCGGTGCAGTGTTCTGATGATGCTTCTTCCAAGACAGACCTGTTTGTTCTTCTGTCCGTCCTCGGTACTTTCGACCACCTTTGCCAGGGCTGCCGATCCCTCTGCAGCCTTCCTTCCTTCTGTCCTCCAACTCTCATGTGCCTGTAAGGCAGTGGTTCTCAACCTGTGGGTCACGAACTGCTTGACGACCTTCGCCATGAGAGTCTTTTTCTGGAAGGGAGGCTTTCGAGACGCTCCCCTCTGAGGCCTGGCCTCCTCCGTCGCCTTCCAGGGTCCCTCCTTGCCTGCCTTATAGCCACCCCACCGGCTGCCAAAGACATCGCTGTGGAAGACAAGTCTTGTCCAGTGACTCTGCTGCTGTCAACCGTCACCACCCCCTACTGCCCTCCAAGTGCCTGCACCTGAGACGAGCTCACCCTCCTTCCTGTCTCTCCCACCTTTCCTCCTGTGTCCCCTCCACGGGTCACCCTGCCTTGCTGGTCCCAGGGTGCCTTCTCCCTCCTCACCTTCTGCTGGTCTGACCCCTCCTCTTCCATGAGACGCAGCCCCTTCTCCTCTGCCCCCAGGTCAACATGCGCTGCCGTCAGGAACGTGGTTGCTAGGTGCTGTGGAGTTGGTCTGGCTCAGTGCGATGCAACCTTACGTCCAACGTCACGAGACGGACCCGCCCAGTCCCGCACCAGCTTCGCCTTGCTGTTAGGTTGGCGCCCACTGTTGCAACCACAGTGTTCATCTAGAATCCAGCTCACTGAGAGTCTTATAATCCACCGCCCTGCGACATGACCGAGCATGAAGTCCTTTTTCCAGGGACTGTCTCTCTTGATAGGTACCATGTCCCGAGTTTGTAAGGAGCCTCACCATTCGGACTGTGTTTCCTACAAGACGGGTCCGCCGGTGATCTTCGCCAGCACCGCGGTTCAAATGCATTCCTTCTTCTGCAGCTTAGCTTTCGCTGCTCAGTGCCCACCTCTCACGTGCGGATGATTGCAAACCCCATGGATTGAGTCAGGCACACCTGAGTCCTCAGAGTGACTTCCTGGCTCATCGCCACTTTAAAGGGGTCTGCGCAGCAGGTTGACCCAATGCAATGCGTCATTTGATCTCTTGACTGCTGTTCCCACAAGCGTTGATTGCGGATCTGAGCAAGATGAAATCCGGACAACTTCGACCTTTTCTCCATTTATCATGATGTGACCTAGTAGTCCGGTTGTGAGGATGTGGGTCTTCTCTGTAATCCACTCTGAGGGCTGCAATCCTTGACCTTCATCAGCAAGTGCTTCAAGTCCTCTTCACTTTCAGCAAGCAAGGTTGTCTCATCTGTAGTTAATTACTTCTGTCTTTATCTCTTCCCAGAAGACAGACACAGTGCTAATTATACATTTACCGTCTATCTCCTGGGACCATAATCCCTATATAAGGGTGGGTGTGGCTGTCTTATCCACCATGGTGATAAACACAGGCATCACGTCTTTGGGTTTAGAGTGGAGGCTGACTGCACCAGGGATCAGTCGATG
>NW_022103915.1:13091546-13093648 GCF_000313985.2 Echinops telfairi | reverse complement strand
TGGATGGATGGATGGATGGATGGATGGATGGATGGATGGATGGATGGATATGGGGGCATTTTTGCCTGGATGCTAATTTTGTTCTTGGCGCCTTTGTCAGGGTAGGAATGGATATGGGGAGTCAGGAAAGACTTCACTCTATGGGACTCTAAAGAATGAGCTCTTTCGATGTGTGATTTCTCTCAACAGAACCTGGCTTTCCCTCCTTAACACGTGGTGTCCCAGGAGTCAGAGTGGACTCGATGGCAACTGGTCTGCTTTCGTTGCTTACTGTTGCTTCAAAATCAAATTCCCGTTTTTGTAGTTTGATATAAGGCATGCTGTACAACTCCGAGAAGGAGGGAGATGGGGCTTTCTACTCCCATAAACAACTAAAGTCTCAGAAACTCACAAGGGCAGCAGTGATCGCCTGTTCCCCAGGGTCACTGTGAGTCAGCATCGACTCCATGGCAGTGAGTTCAGGGGGTCTTTGGTACAACTCAGAAGGTACAAAAAAGATCAACAGCAGAGCATCTCTCTGCCAACAGGACCACCCCTGGCACACCTGCAGAGGGCGCCATTCTCGTGGAACGTAGGGCGGCAGCCAGCGTTTCCACCCAGAACCCAGCTTCCCACCCTCCCTCCCTGCAGTCACCACTCCTAACAGGCACGTCTTCTTCCTTCCTGAGACAGACTGTGTGTGTGCCTGGCCTGACACAAGACTCCGCACTAACCTTGTGGACTTCACATCCCTGGGAGATGGTTTCAGATGAGGGCATATGGAGCCACTTATTCTTTTTCAGAGCTGTGTAGTATTCCATTGATGTGGCTGTACCGTTGTTCAGTTGGCTGCTCTTCTGGGTGTATATAATCCACCTTCATGGGGCTCTTTTCTGGGTCGTTTCTGCTGCAGACAGGGCTGCCATGGGCTCGTGATACTTGCTTACCCTCCTAGAAGTAGACTGCTTGGGTAAAGCAGAGGAAGGGCTCTGTACTGGTGGAGTGTCAGTTGTCAGGCAGACGTAGGTGAGCTATTTTTACACTAGGATTTAAGGCATGTCAGATTAGATCCTGCTAACCAGTTTGTGTTGCCTGCGGCCCCCTCTCTGGTGGCGTTACTGTTAGAGAAGGTATTTGTGGTTTTGAGCACAGAGGGTGCAGTGGTTGAGCCCTTGGATAGTGACTGAAAGGTTGGCGGTTCAAACCCCCCCAGCTGTTCCGAGGGAGAAAGATGTAGTAACCTGGCAGCCTAAGAAAGTACATGGGGCATTTCTATTCTATCCTCTAGGGCATCGGTTCTCAATCTGTGGGTTGCAACCCCTTTGGGGGTCTAACGACCATTTCACAGGGTCACCCGATTCATAACAGTAGCAAAATGACAGTTAAGTAGCCACAAAAATAATTTTATGGTTGGGGGTTCATCACAACGTGAGGAACTGTATTAAAGGGTCGCAGCATTAGAAGCCATTAGAAGGTTGAGAACCACTGCTCTAGGGTCACTTTGAGTTACAGCTGGATGGTATCAAGTTCATAGACACCCTGGTGGTAAGCCTCAAGATTGAGGCCCCCGCAGAAATGTATGGGCTTAAGAGGTCCTGGTCCAAGAGCCACCTGTGTGTGTTGGGGGTCGGGTGTGTGTTTCCAAACCAAATCCAAACTGCCATCCAGTTGATTCCAACTCGTAGTGACCCTACAGGACAAGGAAGAATTGCTCCTGTGCGTTTCCAAGACTATAACTCTTTATTGGAATAGAAAGCTTTGTCTTTCTCCTGCAGAGCAGCTGCTGGTTTTGAACTGCTGGCCTTGAGGTAGCAGCCCAATGCACCTCTATGACACCACCAGGGATCCTTGTATGTATATGTGGGGGGGGGTAGGAGAATGTCATTTCTAAGATATTTTGAGGCTGTGCTTCCTGTTAACATCACAGAATTGGATAGAGGGAGGGAGGGATGGATGGATGGATGATTGGGTGGATGGATGGATGGATAGGTGATTGGGTGGATGGATGGATGGATGGATGGATGGATGGATGGATGGATGGATGGATGGATAGATGGATGGATGGAAGGATAGGTGATTCAGTGGATAGATGGATGGATGGATAGATGGAAGGATAGGTGATT
>NW_022103915.1:13083927-13091312 GCF_000313985.2 Echinops telfairi | reverse complement strand
GGATGGATAGACAGACAGAGAGCGATATCAAGCCTTTTGGATTGGAGGTTGACTCCTTCCTGGTTATGGCCCTTGAGGCTCCTTCTTTGACTCCCCAGCCCCAGAGCCCTCGTGTGTGCTGGGGTTCGCACTGCCCTCGCCGTAGAGCTGGGAATTCCTGGGTGATGCGTGTGGTGCGCCACACAGGAGGGCCGGGGGCTCCATGTGCTTTGTGAGTGGGAATTCTCTGGTTCGACCAATATTTAGGTCAATTCTCAGGCAGGAGCCAATGAGCATGTACGTCTGCCTAGAGACCTACCTCACAGATGTTGGGGTTCAGCTTCAGGCCACTGCAATCAATCCAATATGAAAGCAGAGCCGGTCGCACAAAGGCTTTGCTTTCCCAGCATATGAATGCTATGTCGACCCTAGCTTGTACACTCATGTGCAATTTAACATTATGAAAGTTGGGGATAGTGTGAGAATGGCTGGCATGACACACAGAGGCACAAAGCGAGCACATTTGCTGTTGGGGAAATGGGGCCCAAAAGCTTGCTGGACACAGGCCAGCCACGGACCGTCAATGCATGAAGAATGCCATATCTGAGAAGCGCCATAAAATTGGGTGTGCCTGCCTTTGACCTCTGCCCTCCAGGGGAGGAAGTCTGTAAGGTGGAGGTTCTCAGCCTTCTCTTCCTCCCAGCATGCACTGTGGTGACATTCAGATGACTGGATGGCTGGACAAACACACCCAGCATTTCCCAGGGACCCACCTGCCTGCACTCATTCCTCTCCTGCCAGAAAAGCACCCACCGAGATTCCACTCACATCGTACTTGAATGAGTGAATGAATGAATGAAATACAAATAAAAGGCAAGGCATCCAGCATGTACCAGAGGACTTCCAAAAGATCACGGAGAATTTCCGTCATCTTTGAATTCCATTTTTCCACGGCCTTCATGAAGCTTCCTCATTCAACCAAAGCAATATATTAAGCCAAACTTAAACCAAAACAATCATCTGGCTACCATTTGTCGGCCAGGCAGTGCCCCGCTTGCACCTGCTGCCTTAGGAGTAGGAACGAGGGGCAGGGCCTCGAAGGTGCGTGGGAAGACGTGCTTGGGAAGTGAGGCCAGTGATTAAAGGGGTCTGGCTGCTGGCCCCTGTGCAGCTGTGGCACGGTTCTCTGGGTGGCACGGTGCTCTGGGCGACCTTTGCCGAGTGCCAGGCTGAGGTGCTAAGCCCTTAGCAGTGACTCTGGGGACTGCAGACACTCAGGACCTTCATGATGCCTTGGCTGCTTGGCCCGGTGGGCCTCCCAGCCTAGCAGGCAAGTATGGGCTAGACCTGCCAAGGCAGCGGTCTGAAGCCTCAGGGCCCAGCCCAACCCAGCGCAGGCCAGCCCAGCAGGACCAACGGTTCCCTCTCCTCCGAGCAGTGTGTGCATGCAGTGAGGGCTTGGAACACATCGCTCTCTGCCCAGGATGATGTACTCGTTGCAGGGTCCATCAGAGACTCTGCTCACTCTCTGAGTCGTCGGGGGGATGGGACCCCCGCATGTTTGGATTTCCATTGGGTTCTTCGAGTTGTCCGGAACCCTCACTGTGGAGACTGCCCTTGACCATGCAGAACAATCACTCCGCAAGCATTTACGGAGCTCCCACGACTGTGCCCCACACAGTGTCAGGCCCTGGCGATCGCTAGATGACAGAAACCGGCTTGAGAGAAGCCCCCAGTGTTAGGTATACCAGTAAGCAAAGGAAGCACAGGAGGATGTGTGCTTACTTACTAATCTGTAGTGAACAATTTTATTTTTTATTTGTTTCCACCACACATCAAAGATTCTGCTTTGAGGTCAGGCCCACACCCCGCTCCCCACCTCCAGCCCCTTCCTGAACAGAACCAAAGATGCTTTTCAGAGTTATAACCCCTGACACGAGTGGAGTCCGTTCTCAGCAAGGTAAGCATGGGCTGGCTTGTGCTACACACTCATCTGTACCGAACAGTTTCACTGTTTCCCATCATGTCAAAGACTGGTGAAGCCCATGTGAAACTGCTCACTACTGACTCATCAGAAAGCACAGGTCAGCCTGTGCTTGCCTTGCTTATTGGGCTTTCTGCCCCTGTCCACCCCCTCTTTCTGTGCTCAGAGTTAGGGCTAGGGTAGCCTGGGAACTTGTGCCTTTGGGTAAGGTGACCAGACGTCCCGCTTTTGGCGGGACAGTCCTGATTTTTAACATTTTTTTCCGCGTCTTGCGGCATTTTTTAAAAGTCCCGATTTTTGGAAAGAATGCACGACAAGCTAGGGTATACAGTTTTCGGCTGCCATGTGGCTCTTTCGTCAGGATATGCGTTTTATCAATGGTGTCCTGCTTTTGTCCCTCTTTACCAATGTTAAAATCTGGTCACCTTACCTTTGGAGAAACTGGGATTTCTAATTGGTCTCCAACCCCTTCTTCCCCCATCCAGACTCTCTGAGCCCATTGCAGGTGTGTGATGAGCCTCGTGTCCCACCTGAGGTCCGGGCTCCTCCCCTCTGTCATAAGGAGCGTTCCACGAAGGCAGCCCAGCATCAGAAACCTGTCCGGCATGGCTGGGGGTGAGTGACATTGCGTGATGCAGAGTCTCCGTTCATGGCGCTGAAACAAGACAGGTGGGGAGATGGAGAATGGTGACCCAGCAGGAAGACCACAACTGGGCTTGTTGAATTGCTCGTGTAGAAAATGTTAAATGGGTGTGTGTTTGCGAGATCTATTTTCACCAGAAATAAGTTAAAAGAATCTCTTGGACAGAAGAGCTGGATCACCCAGGAATTCTCAAGACTCCTTGCTTCTGCGGGGCCCGGGTGGCCCAGTGGGTTAAGGATTGGACTGCTGACTGCAAGGCCAGCGGTTCAGAACAACCGGCAGCCACTCCAGGGGAGGAAGGTGGGATTTTTTGCCCCCAGGAAGACTCACAGTCTCAGAAACTCACTGGGGCCGTTCTGCCCTGTCCTAAGAGCCGCGACGAGTCAGCATGGACTCAGTGTCCGTGAGTCTGCTTGTATTTTGTTTTTCTAGTTTCGGCCTGAGTGACAGAGACCAGTAGCATGAGCAGTGTGGTCGCTGCCTCCCAGGAGAAATTGCACCGCGGGGCGGACTGCAAGCACGAGGACCTCACCAGACCAGCCTGACACGGCTGCTCTGCTTGGTTGTCTCAGCTCCGTAGGGAAACTGCCAAATTTGTTTTGCGCCATTGTTCTGGAACCTTCTGTTTCCTGTGGTCGGAGCCCAGGTGGGTTGTGCGTGGGGCTGCTAATCTTAAAGTCAGCAGTTATAAGCCACCACCCCTCTGCGGGGATAAAGGCAAGGCTGTCTGCTCCCATCAAGAGTCACCGTCTTTGAAAGCGACAGGGGCAGTTCTAGCCGACGATCCCATAGGGCCGCCGCTATGAGTCAGGTGCACTCAAGGGCAGTGGTTTGGGTCTGGCTTTTGGGTGACCTACAGTTAGATGCATGCTGAGTGAACGCCTGTTCTTTGTCTTCTCCTGGGACCCCCAGTCACTTGGCTTAGTATCCTGCCGAGCCCACAGTCCCATCTTTGAGACGAGCTCATGTTTGAAGCAGGGGCTATATTTCAAGCTTCAGCTAATAAAAGGGATTTTCCTTCCTAGGAAAATTGGCTGTAGATCACACTGCACTTCAGTGTGATTTGGGTTCAAGCCAAATCCCCTTAGCCCGCACTGGCCGCCTTTCTCTCCAGATGACCCTGCCTATCCTATTGGCTCTTAGGAGAGGCTCCTTCCTCTCTAAAAGGTCCTACAAGAGAAACAGAACATTTCGTCACCGACCTAGCACACAGGAACTTTTCACAAGGGTTGTTTTGTTTTTCTTTCTCCAGTTATGATGGAAGTACCCAAGGGAAAAGTAGTGTTTAAAGTACTAGAACAATGCAGTTTTCCTCTAGTTTACTGATACGTCTGGGCTCTACTGCTATTATCAGCAGGGGGATTGCTGCAAAGCAAAGCACCCTCTCAACTTAGTGGCTCCAGCCGAGATGTCTCAGAATTCGAGGCTGGGCTTTGCCAGGCGATTCTTCTGCTCCACACCGTATCTTTGGGGGTTAGAACAGCCATGCTGTCTTCTTTACTCACAGGTCTGGGATGTTCACTGGGATCGTGGGAACAGCTGAGATTGGCCTAGCACCTCTCTTTCCATGTTGCCTCTCCAACAGCAGTCGCCAAACTTCATTATGTGTTAACCCAGGGTTCTAAGAGAGTATTCCAGGAGGTCAAAGTTGAATGTTCAAGTATTTATCAAGCCTTTGCTTATATGACACCACTGCCCCAGTTTGCCTGTCACTTGTCGCCAGGAAGCAGGAAGCCATGCGTGTCACTGGTGTGTCAAATTCCAGCAGAACCACCTGAAGTGAGCAGATCTCAGCAGGGCTTCCAGACTGAGCGCAGACTTGGCAGAAAGAAGTGGGGAGGAGCTGCCTTCTCAAAGTAGAGTTGGCCGTCAGATGTGAATGGAGTCAAGCCCATGGAAGCAAAGCCTTCAGGACCTTCCTTTACTGATGGGGTGCAATTCAAAATGAGAAGGGGGAAAAAACAAACCAGTGTGAATCTAGGAAACTTGGAAGTTGTCAAAAAGGAAAGAGCAATAGTCCAGGCATTAGGACAGTGCAATGGACCGGTACTGGCCATTTTTGAATCAGGAAATCAGGCTCAGAGTTTGGATAGGAATCCACTGAGTCACGTGGCGCCCCAACAATGAACTTCCTTCCTTTGTTACAACCTGCTTGGCGTTGACGACTCCCCCAGAGAATCTCCAGTAACGTTTCTGGTGCACTGACCTCTTCTCTGCACTTGAAGGACTGGCCAAGATGCTGTTACTTTCCCCAGAAGCTTCGGGTGCTGTGAGGGGCCCTCATCCACGGGGGAGACTGTCTGCTGCGCATGCTAGCAGGATTACCTCGTCGAGTTTGAGCCAACCCATCCGTGCCGAGCAGCCTCCGGAGACTTCATTCCAGGCCAACAACTAATACATCATGCCCTGGCCCAGCCACAAACCGGGAGCTAGCTGGTCCTCACACAGCCCGGAACGTGAGCAACATCATCACGGGGCTCTCTGCGCTGGGGCTCTGGGGCGCTAGACGAGTTAAGGCAGAGGACTGTGAACTGTGTACTACCATCTCTCAAAACAGACTAGCCCAGGACTACCTATAAGCAGCAGAAGGAAGGGTATGTGGGAAGTTTGCTCTTACCTAGTGTTGCATTCAACTAGACGATCAGGGTCAGGCAGTTGAAAGTATCGTGAAGAATATGCAGAAAGTTGCCTGTGTCCCTGTGTAAACACAGACCCGGCAGCATTCCCAGAGCCTTTGGGAAGGATGGTTCTCCACCTTTGAAGGATTCAAAACCCCGTAGGAGGAGTCCTATTTCCAGTTCAAGCTTTATCCGATCCTCCCCTGCCTCCTTCCTCCAGCAACCAGAGCTTTACGCTGTACCATTGAGACAGCTGTCAGTCAATAGGAGACGGCACAGGTGTTCTACATCCAATATCACCCACTGCTGCAAGAACAGGCAGATAGCGAGGCTCCAGCTGAGTGTGTTCCAGAGCCTCAAAGGGGGGGTGAGACCAGAACAGCACCCCATTCCAGAGGTGAGAGCACACAGCCCACCCCAATCGCATGCAATTGTTTTAATGAACATCCTGATGCTACCTCCAGTCTAGGAGAGAACAAAGCCGTAGGGTTAGTGCTAAAACCATAGAGTTAATACTTCGCGTTTCTGTTTCTGTAAACTGTTTACTGTTTACTTACTCACATGCCCCTTCCCAGTTTGAATCAGCTGATCCCAACCCTGTACCTCTCCCTCCACCCCTCTTGAAAACACTCCAAAGGCCGCACTACTATTTAGGTTGAGGCTACTGAGCCACATGCCGGCACACCAATAAAGTTCTTCCTGTTAGAGAAAAATAAAGGAAATCATATGGTTTGCCCTGTTAAGAATGGCAGATTCAGGAGGAATGGTACCACATTCATGATCAAAAAGAGCGTTTTAAGATCTGTCTTGAAGTTCAATGCTGTCTGATAGCACACTATCTATCCGCATACAAGGAAATCCAATCAATACAACGATTGTGCAAATTTACACCCCAACAACTAAAGCGAGAGATGCGGACATTGAAGACTGCTACCAATGCCTTCCGTCTGAAATTGATCAAACGCGTCATCAAGATGCGCTGCTCATGATTGGTGGTTGGAATGCAAAAGATGGAAACAAAGAGGAAAGAGCCGTAGTTGGAAAACACGGTCTTCCCGATGGCGTCCGACACAGGGGAAGGTTGGCCATGGAATAAGAAGAGTCGATGCATTGAACCGTGGTGCTGGAGACGAACACTGCCATGCCATAGACTGCCGGAAGAATCCACAGACCTGTCTTGGGAAACGTGCCACCACATTGCCCTTTAGAGGCACAGTCGTGGGACTTCATCTCACAAACTTTGACCATGTTGTCAAGGGACCAGTCTCTGGAGAAGGACATCGTGCTCGGTGAACTAGACGGGCAGGAAAGGAGAAGAGGCTCTTGACAAGATGGTGGGCACAGAGACTGCAAGGATGGGCTCACCCGTAAGGACCAAGTGAGGATGGCGCAGAACCGGGCAGTGTTCGGTTCGGTTGTACATCCGGTAGCTGTGCGTCAGAGCCGCCGACACAATGGCAACGAACAACAATGCCCGAGCTGCTCATCGAATCGAGTCACCTGGCCAAGGCGAGCACCAGTGGAGAGGCTTGGCTCATAGGAAACCGCCTTGGTAATTGTTTATCTTCGACGACCCGCAATAGCTTAACCCCAGGTCAACTCTCCTTTGGTCTCTGCCAGCTTTGTAACGGTAAGTGTCGTGTGGCGATAAATAGCCACAGTGACACATCAACGATGCCAACATGTTGTGTATTTGTGCCAACTGGCCTCTTCTGGACCAACCGCTGATCATCTAACATGGATTCAGGCACCAAACCAATGTGGATTCAAATCCTAGTTTCAAGGCAGGAGACTGGAAATGGTTAGCCAGTCTGCAGAGTCTGCCACAAGTCAGCAGCTTCGAACAGGCTGCAGTGAACGTTCTTCTTGGCCCAGAGGGGATCCTGGATGAGCAGGTTCCCTCCATGTCTGTTTGCTACAACCTCCAAGAAGTCATAGAATGACGTGGCCAAGGGCTTAAACCCCAGAGTCAGACAGCCTGCATGGATACGGGTCCGGCTTTGTTCTGGGCCAGCTGTGCTCCCATGGGGAACTGTGTGCCCCCTCTCAGCCTCGGGGTCCTCTGCTTGACCACGAAAGCAGCCATGGACACCTCCCAGTGGAACTGTCAGGGTGAAGATTGAGCTAACACAAGCACGGTGCCTGGCTAACACAGGAGCTC
>NW_022103915.1:13082487-13083708 GCF_000313985.2 Echinops telfairi | reverse complement strand
TCACCAGGACTCCTTTTGGACCACCCAAACTCAAAGCCAAATTCAATGCCCTTGGGTCGGTGCCAACTCATACAACCCTATAGGGCAGCGTAGACGTGCCCCTGGGGGGTTCCGGGACTGTGACTCTTTGTGGGAGTAGAAGGCCTTGTCTTTCTTCCGCACAGCGCCTGGTGGTTTCAAAGTACTGACCTTGCAGTTAGCAGCCCAACGCATAACCACTCCACCACCACCCAGGGATCCTTAGATTAGATCTGAAACATTAAACCAGGCTTTTCCTTCTGGTCACTAAGTTGAACAAACCAACAGAAACCCAGGCTTCTCAGTGGAAAGCACTCAGAGGAGAGCCTTTCTTTGCCTTCACTTTAGATGGGAGACCCTGGGACCCCCGGAAGGGTCAATTAAACCAGCAGGAACATATTCTCCCGCTGGCCAGCCTCAGAGGCCTTAATCCCTGTCCCGCCGCTAAAGTAGCCCACTCGGAGCCAGAAACGGAGCACGTCCTGCCTTCCTGGTTCCCTGTATCCGCTTCACTGCAGAGAGTTTTGGGAGCCTCGCTGGGCCAGCTCAGCACATGCGGGTCACTTTCAGCATGGTGCATTGGGTAGGCAGGAGGGAGGTGTCCTCATTTTGAAGGTCTGTTTTGGGGTCATTTGTAGGCACCACAGGGTTTGAGATCATGAGTTCCAGGCCCCGCTGGTGAGAGTATGAGCCGCCCGACGGTCAGTCGCACCAACTTCATCCCACTGTCCAGGGAGGAGGAGTCAGAGGTGGTGGTCAACCCACCCGAGAAAGACCGGGCACCCCAGTCCAGTGGATGTGGTGCAGTGGTGACATGAGAAGCATCCAGGGCTCATTAGTCTTAGATTTGGACCTCGGCTGGACCACTCAGTGTTGTGCAGCGGGGGGAGAGCCACTTGACCTTTCTGAGCCCCGGTTTCCTCCTTTTGAAAATACCCACGGGGATGTGTTTCCCTGCCTTTGCACAGAGAGCCTGAGAAACGATGAGCGCTCCGTACATATTGTTGTTCTGGGCACTCCAGTCCATTCTGCCTCACGGCGACCCTGTGTGCAACACAACAAAACACTGCCCAGTTCTGTGCCAGCCTCACCGCCATCCTCACCCGTGAGCCCCTCGGTGCAGCTGCTGTGTTGATCCATCTTGTGGAGGGCCTTCAGCTTGTCCGCTGCCCGTCTTCTCTGCCCAGCACCGTGTCCTCCTCC
>NW_022103915.1:13077839-13080097 GCF_000313985.2 Echinops telfairi | reverse complement strand
TCTGGTCGTATAGAGATGACAGGCGTGGAAACCCCATGAGCGGCTCTCCCTTCTCCTACAGGGTTGCTATGAGCCGGCATTGACTCAATGGCCATGGGCAATCTTTACAGACCAGTTGACCTGTCTCACCTGCATGAAGTGGCTGGTGGGTGTGAACGGCCGACCTTTTGTCATTCCCCCAAAGAAAGTCTCCACGCGGTTAACACCATCTGAAAAGGCATTCTCTGGCACTGCTCATTGGGACGTGGTTGTGAGGTGCCTTCCAGACGGTTCTGACAGAGCGACCGACGGACGTCCAGCAGAAGGAAACACTGTCCGGCCCGGGCCTCCTCACAACTGCTGTCGGGCCTGATGCCATTGCTGTGGCCACGGGTCCGTCCGCCTTGCTAACGGCCTTCCTCCCTTTCACTGCCCCCCACTCGACCAAGCGTGTTGCCCCTCTCTAGGGGCTGGTCTCTCCAAAATACCTGAGACCAAGTCTCACCATCTTCGCGTCTCGGGCGCATCCTGGCTGTGCCTCCTCCCAGACAGGTGTTTTTGTTCTTTGGGCGGTCCATCGTATGTTCAGTCTTCCCTGCCAGCTCTCGTTGGAATGCATCGGCTCTTCTTCAGTGCCCGCCTTGCAGTGCAGAGGAAGAAACTGCAAATACCCTGGCTTGGGTCACGAGCACCTTGGTCTTCAAAGTGACCTCCTTGCTTCTCAGCACTTCACAGAGGTCTCGTGCCCGCAGAGTTACCCAATGCAGTGCGCCGTTTGATCGAGCATTGGCGGTGGATCCAAGCAGTTTCCGTTCAAACTACAAGGTGATGCTACCTCCCCCACGGGAATGGCAAAAGCAAAAAAAGACAGACAATGCCACCTATCAAAACCCAAACTAAACTCCCTGCCATCGACCGGATTCCCACTCAGAGCACAGGGTGGGGCAGGGTGGGACCGGGACTGACCCTGTGAGTCTCCAAGACTGCCACTTTTTACAGCCCTAAAAAACCCCGTCACAGCACAGCAGCTGGTGGTTTGGAACCGCTGACCTTGCAGTTAGCAGCCCAACACGTAACCAACACACCACCTGGGCTCCTTACGTAAACCACCAATACGTTCAGACACCAGTGGTGAGTGTGTAAGTTGGCACAACCCCTTTGGAAAGCGAGAGGCAGGAGCTTCTGGAGCTGTGTCCATGGCAATACCCTGCAGCTCTACGTATGTGCCCAAAGAAATGCACATGTGCATGCCCCCAAATGTGTGGGCAGCATCCTTTGTTACAGCCCCACCGTGAAGACGGCTCAAATGTCCACTAGCCATCGATTGGGCAAGTACCCATGTGACAGTCTCGCGATGAACAGGGATCAGCTCCTGTTGAGTGCCTACGATGGACGAATCTCACAGACAGGTCGGCTGCACAGACACGCAGTGTGTGATGCCAGTACCCCACGTCCACGGACAGCTCAAGCCACCTGGGTGTGTCTGTTTCCTGACCTGGGTGCTGGGTAGGTGGGTGTGTTCATTCGGCGAAGATTTGTCTGGCTGCACACTGCTTGTCTGCGCGTTTCTGCGTTTATCACGATACATCAGGAAGTAAGAAGTGTGCCGAGAAGGAGCTGACTGTATCTTTGCCCTCTTCTCTTGCCAAACCCAGGGCCCCAACCAGCCAGCGTGGTGGTCCTGCACAGGTCCCTGGCTGCAGCTTTTGACAGCTTCTGCCAGGCCAACCGTGGTCCCCTGCCCCTGCTGGGTCGAAGTGAGCCAGGCATGTGGCCATGGCCTTCCCTGGGCGCAGTCTTGGACACCAGGTAAACAGCCTGGGGTTGCGGGGTGAAGGCTGAGGGGCAGCCAGGCACTGCAGCCAAGTGTCTCTGCCATCGAGAGCCTGTCCATCAGCCTTGGGGACCCCAGCCCGCCGGGCTAAGGCCTCACTCGGGATTGTTCCTGAGGAAAGAGCTGACCTTCCTGTACCCCCTCTGCCTTCCCACTCATACCCTAGCCCCCACCCTTGACCCGGGAAAATCTTTGGAAGCACTGAGAAAGTCCAGCTTTGGGGAAATCCCGTTGGCCCTGCTACCATGCACTTAATCGTTGCCTAAGCCAGACACCTGCTGACATGGGCCGAGGACAACAAAGACACGCGTAGCCCCAGCGCCCAGAAGCAGACAGGCATCACTGTGGGGCCTGTTGTCCTGGACTTTGAAAAGATACCTTACTTGTCCTCTAAACTCACTGCCATCGAGTCAATGCTGACTCATAGTGACACACACACACACAC
>NW_022103915.1:13052414-13077424 GCF_000313985.2 Echinops telfairi | reverse complement strand
ACTGCTGACCCTGTGGATTGCTGCCCAGCAGCACACACACACACACACACTCACACACACACACACACACACACACACACACACACACACGGGTTTCCAAGACCCTAACTGCTGAGGCAGTAGAAAGCCCTACCCTTCTCCTGATGCGCCTGCTGGTGGTTTCCGACTGCTGACCCTGTGGATTGCTGCCCAGCAGCACCCCCTGCAGCACCAGGGCTGCTCCTTGCTTTTCCCAGGGCGGGGCAGTAACAACATGCCACACACGGCTGTTGACTCCCAGGCTGGTGACTGGGAAGTTCAAATCAGGACATCTATCTATCAGCCCCTCTCCTCCTTCTGCTCCTGGTCTCCCAGGAAGCTCACAGCCTTCATCCTTGACACTGCTTGATGCTCGCAGCTGCACCTTGATGGGATGTCACTTCCCTGGGTGCCACTGTCTCCTTGCCTGTTCTCCTCCTCTCAAAGGACACCACTGAGCAGGGATTAGGATCGGGACCCACCATACTTCAGTATCAACTCAGAAACCCCTTTGGGTTTCCAAGACTTCCTATGATTATCAGCGTAGACAGTCTCATCTTTCTCCAGGGGAGCAGCCGTGGGGTTTGAACCTGGGACCTTGTGATGAGCAGCCCAAGGCCCGAGTGGTCTCTGATCTGGGAAGTTGAGAAAGATGCCAGCAAGACTCCCTGCTCAAAACTACGTCCCCAAGCTCAGTTTCAGTGCCCAGATGTTCTCTTGACAGGCCACCGGCCTTTGAAGAAAGGTACCGTCGGGGGCCAGACTGGGAGTCTGGGGGCCTGACAACCTCCTCTCGTGTTTCCAGGTCGAGCTGCCCGCGGTTCTGGAGATACGAGTCCGGCCTGTGCACGGGAAGCCTGGCCTCGCTGGAGGAGTACTCTGAGCAGCTGAAGGACATGGTGACCTTCGTCCTGGACTGCGGCTTCTCTCCAGAAGAAGCCTGCAAGGCCGCAGGGCTCCCTGGCAGAGACCCAGCAGGTCACTGGCTGGCTGCTGCATACAAGGTAGGGGTGGGCAGGAGCCACCAGGAGGGATGCCTTGGGAATGTGGACCGCCTGGTATTTTCCTGCAGTGGGAGAGAAGGGGCAGAGAAGAGGCCTAAGGCCTCAGCTCACAGCGCAGCTCGGCCTCTCTCCAGCTGTGCGACCCAAGCCAGGAGCTCCAGTGGTGTAGTGGTTATACATTGGGCTGTGTGTGAGCCAAAAGGTGCACTGTTCAAAGCCACCAACTGCTCTGGGGGAGAAAGATGAGGCTGTCCACTCCTGTAAACAGTGACCGTCTTGGAAACCCACAGGGCCAGCTCTTCCTTGTCCTGTCGGGTCACTATGAGTCAGAATCGACTCGATGGCAGTCAGTTTGTTTGGGGGTTTGGAGTTCAGTTACCTTCTCTGCACTTGTGTCCTCCTCTGGAAATAGGGCAGCACCGGAGTGAGTCCTTCAGGGTGGACCATGGAAACTGTCTCCAGGCCCCCATGGGGTTTCTCTGGCTCTTTTACCTCAGGGCATCTGGGGGTGGGGCTGCTCCTGGGACCACCCCCCACCCCCATACCCCAGCAGGGCAAACATTACCTCAGGGTGCTGTGCTGGCTCTGCTCACCTGGGGCTTGTGGGAAAGCCTCCCCTGCCCATTTGAGGCTGCTTTTATGTCTCTGCCAGGAGGGCTGAGCCTCATTCTGGGCTGGTGGTAGCCACAGGTGGCCACAGGGCCTCGGAGGTGAGGGGCTGCCTCCTTGCTGGGACTTGGGCCTTTCCTGTTCCTGGACGCTTTTGGAAAAGCCTGAGGATGTACTCTGCTTACAAACGGCCAGCCTCCTAGTCTCTGTCGTACAGAGGGCTCACACAGAAGAGTCCACCTCAGGCTCCGGACATGTAGAAAAGCTCGCCTAGTCTGAGCTCCGGCCAGAAAGGCCACAGCGGCCTCAAGAGGAACCAGGCTGTCCGCAGCTGGGTCCTTTTATGCGTCCAGTGGGCGTCCAGTGGCTTTCTAGAAACTGGGTGGCAGTGCTGAACAGCTGCCGCTGGACGAGGCCCAGGCCTGGAGCTCACCCTCATTTGTAGCTGCGAGAGACAGGGGTGAGTAAGGCACATTAAGCCCCACTGGAGCCCAGGACTGCCGCTGCTTGTTGTTAGGGGCTACGGAGGGCGTGCTGGCCCATAGCTCCCTGCAGGACTCCTGGATCCTGGCCCCCCAAACAAAAGACCACCCACAATCACTGCCCTCCCAAAGGGCCCCAAACAGGCGATGCTCTCTGAGTGCCACCGTTTCCCCAGGACGTCCCACTATCCTCAGTGGCTGCCTCACGGCTCTCTGTTTGATGTCAGCCCCCTGCCCATGGGCTCCCGGGAGAAAGGGGCAGGCGGCCTCCTCATATTTAGCTGGGGGCCTTGAGGAATAAAGCCAGCAGGACTTTGTGATTTTAAAAATATAGTAGTCATATTAATGCTGTGACATGTCATATTATATAATAGTTTTAATAATCTACTGGTGTCATCTAATAATCATAGTAGCATATTATTGTGTGATCATTTTTAAATTATATTAGTAATCATTAGTAATAACAGGGTTGCTCTGAGTAGGAATTGACTCAGCAGTGAGTCCTTTAATTATGTAAGTATAATGAAAATATAATACTGTTGTTGCTCAATGCTGTCAAATTGACATTTTTACTCCCAGTGACTCACAGGACAGGGCATGGCTGCCCCATAGAGTTTTCTAGGCTGGCATATTGACAGGGAGCCCCGGTGGCACAGTGAGTGAAGCACTGGGCTGCTAGCTACAAGGTTGGCGGTTCAAAGCCACCAGCTACTACAAGAGGGAAAGATGAGGCTGTCTGCTCCCGTCAAGATTGACCATCTCAGGAACCTTAGGGAATCTTAGGCTTGCAGTCCATTAGAACTGACTCAGTGACAATAGGTTTGTTGGTCTGTGTGTTTGTTCGTCTGTCTTCTGTCTTTGCAGAAGCAGGAGGCCCGTAAGGTCTCTTCCTCAGCGGAATCCGGGGCCCCCCCACCATTCAGTCAATTCTCATCCGCAGAGACCTCACGGGACAGGGTAGAACTGTGCCCGTGGGTTTCCAAGACTGTAGCTCTTTCTGGGAGTAGAAAGCCCAGTCTCTCTCCCGCGGAGGCACTGGGTGGTGGTTTTGAGCTGCTCACCTTGAGGTTGGCCCCCCAATGTGTAAGCACTGGGCCATCAGGGACTCTGGGTGGGATCAAAGCACCAGCCTCTAGTTTGCCGCCAAAGACAAAGTGTGTCACTACCAGGTTCCCTTAATATGCAACACTGATATCATAATATTATATAATCATGCTAATCGCATGATATCATCTAGTAGAATTAGTGATCTATTGTTAATATTCTTAATAGAGGATTGTGTAAGACTATTAATAGGATCATGTTACTATGTGACCCTATTACTAACACAGGCCTCAGCCTCTCCCGAGTGTCCTTAGCACGTGTCCTCTGCCCGTGCTGGTATAGAGACACTGAGCTGGCACACAACACACCAGCTTCTTCCTGCCCTTCAGGCAGCAGCCAACTCTGTCCTCCCCCCCACCCCCCTAATAGTCCCAGCTCTGTCATAAGCCTTCCCCACACCACATGGCAGCAGGGACCTTCTGGAAAACACACACAAATCCGATGAAGGTTATAGGAGTCACTCTGGGCCACTCCTGTGGAGGCAGGGAGAGCAATGGCAGGCTCAGTGGGGGTTCGGGACAGACCTCATGGCCTGGTGGGTACGGGAGACAGGGAGTCACCTGTGCCTCCCAGGACGTCACTGCCTCGCTCACCTCCCATTCTCTTCAAGGTTCATCCCCTGGGTCCTCGGGCCTCTCAGAGTCCCAGGTGAAACCCAGAGAGTCCATTAAGTTAGATGGGGAACCAGGACATTGTGATTTTCATGTCCTCTAACAGAAATTGAGCCTTCCCTTGCATGTGCAAAGGAGCCCTGGTGGCTTAGTGGTGACGCATTAGGCTGCCAACCAGAAGGTCGGCAGTTCAAATCCACCAGCTGCTCCTAGGGAGAAAGATGGGGCTTTCTACTCCCATCGGGAGTTACCGCCGTGTTGGAAACACAGGGAGCGGTTCTACCCTGCCCTGGAGAGTCAATATGAGTGGACATCGACCCAGTGGCCATGGCTTTGGTTTGGTTTTCAAGTGCTAAATAATGAAACCGAGCCCTGACTATGGGTTGGGCTGCCAACCTCAAGGTCAGCGGTTCTAACCTACCAGTCGCTCCTTGAGAGAAAGAGGGGGCTGTCTGTTCCAGTCCCAGAACTGGGCCCAGTTCCGCCCTGTCCTAACAGGTTGTTATGAGTCAGCATCGACCCCATGGCGGTGGGTTTGGTTAGCGCAAACCTCCGTAGGACTCATGTGAATTCATCTGATAACTAATTAAATCATCTGTGACGCTGTGACGGCCCACAGAAACCATGTATCGCCTGTGGTTGGTGCACACACCTTGAACATGCCCTGTGTGCTGCTGTCTGCTTCTGGGGACTGAAAACGATCAGGTCTATTGCCTTGTTCCTTACACTGTCAGCGCAGAAACGCAGATCTCTCTCTCCCTTCAAACTCCCAAACCTCACTGCCACGGAGCCGATGGTGACTCTTGCTAACCTACAGGTTAGAGTAGAACTGCCACGCCCCCACCCCCCACAACCCGGGTGTCGGGGCTACAATTCCTGACAGGAGTAGAAAGCACCCTCTTCCTCCCTGGGAGTCGCTGGTGGTTTCGAACGGCTGACCCTGTGGTTTGGATCCCAACCCGTATCCCGTGACACCTGCACGTAGGACTGGCCTGGTTTCCTCTGTCATCCTCGGCTTGTAAAAGAGCATGACCTTGGGCAGGGTGTCCATGGCTTCGCCAGATTGCCAAAGGGGCCCCTGGCGTGCCCAAAAAGTTAGAACACCCTGTGTTAAACCAAGAACGATTAAGTGCCACTGGGACCTGCCCCTGCACCCCGCTGCCTGGGGCACTTCTTGGCCGTGTACTGATCCCCTTGCTTTGTGTCTTTCCCGGATTTCCCCACAGACGACAGTGCCTTGTTCGCCCAGCGCTGGCTTTGGCTGCCCCCTGGTGGTCACAGTGAGGCCCATCCCCCAGGACCAGCTGGGCAGGCTGGTACAGGCCAGTGGCGCCCTAGGCGGTGAGCGTGGACTGCCCATCCATATCGGCAACCCAGGTCAGTGGCTGCTCTCTTTCGGGACTCCCACCGCCTCACTTACACTTGCATTTGAGAGGCGACAGGAACTTGCTCCGTCCCTGGGCTCTCCTGGCCTGCCCCCATCTCTCCCAGGGCTCTTAGGGCTGAGGGGCTCGAGAGGAGGCCAAGTGGCTCTGCCCCAGAATCAGGATTGGGATTAAAGAGACTCACGCTGGCCGAATGAGCCAGCCTCACCCATTGGCAGCCCCGAGCTTCCAGTGCACCTGCAGTGGGGGCAGCAGGGGTAGTAACAGGGCTGTCTGCTCTGGGACCTGGAGCTCACAGAACCAACCATACAAGAAGCCCTGGGCCAGCCAGGTAATTCTGATTCCCTCCAGGACAGAGCAGAACTGCTCTCTGGGGTTTCTGAGAATGCCCACCTTGCTGTGGGTAGATGGCACCATCAGTCTCCCTCTGAGCGGCGGGTGAATTTGAACCGCTGACCTTGTGGTTAGCAGCCCAATGCATAATGACTCCTATGCCACCCCCTGTTAGGGCTGCTGCTCTGTGGCATAGCTGAGACAGAGGAGGTGTTGTCCCAAGTGCTAATTCCGACGGAAGCGCAGAGCCCAGGGCATGAGTCCCATTCGAGGATGGGTGAGCAGAACTAAGGCCCAAGATCCCGAAGGCGGCAGCTGCTTAGACCTTGAGGGGGCTGGGGTGGCCCAGGGGCTGCGGAGAGCTGGGGGTGGGTCTCGGGTGCGATTCAGAACCCAGAGTTCCTGGACTGGCTCAGCTGTGTCACCGACCAACAAAGGCCTGGGTTTATGAGAAGAGTCAGCACGTGCTGCCTCCCTCCTCTGGAGCTGCCCACAGGTGCCCCCGGCAGCAGGGTGTCTGTGGAACTGTGTGCCATTCTTGGAGTGGCTCGGGCCCAGCACATTCCTCTGTGCTGGGTTTGGTGGGGCCCTGTTGGTGACCAAAACTAGAGTTGAAACTCAAAAGAGAAAACCAACTCACTACCAGTGAGCCCACTGCGATTCACAGCGACCCTGTCGGACAGGGCAGAACTGCCCCCTTGGGGTTTCCCAGGCTGCCAACCTTTAAGGGAGCAGAAAGCCTCTTCTCGCTCCCATGGAGTGGCTGGTAGTTTCGAACTGCTGCCCTTAGCAGCCCAACGTAGAGGCTGTACCATCACCAAAGCCCTGAGCCGGAACCGTCGGGACGACAGTGAGCCTGGTTCTAACAGAGTTCGGGTCTGTGTTACGTGAGTCCGTCTGTCTTAGGGTACACTCCTGAGTGCTGGCTTTGTCTGCAGGCATAGCATAGATGGGCCCCGTGAACAGAGCATGACCTTGGGACTGTAGCAGCCAGGCTGGATTATAAAACATCAAGTGACCCGGATCACTGCAGTCTCCTTTGTTTTTCTCCTGCTCCATCTCAGGCACGCCTTCAGACAGGAGCCCAGAGGTGACTGTCGCTTTTGGAGAGAGAATGACAGCTGTCAACTCACCATTTTCTTCTCGAAAGGGGTCGGCCAGCATTGAATGACGTCTTCTTTGTCCATCTGCAGACCTGCTGGGGATCAAGGACCTGGCCCGGCCTGACTACGGAGAGCCCGTGACGTGTCAGCCCGGGGATGTCCCAGTGTTCTGGCCTTCTCAGCTGACCAGTCTTGAAGCGGTCAGCAGCTGCCGTAGGTGTGGGCAGCCGGGGGAGAGGGGAGGCACACGTGCTTCGATCTCAGGTGGCTCTGGGGAGGGTCGTCGTGCGTGGCAGAGCAGCAGGCCAGTGAGAAAGAATTGGATGGTCTCACTGGCTGCAGCAATGGTCTCAAACATCACAACTGTCGCGAGGGTGGCCCTGGACCGGATGGTGTTGTGTTCTGGGGTGCATGCTACAGACAGCACTAAGCAGCAATATGGTCCTTTCCAAAACAAAGTCCTAAGAGGAAAAGTGGAGCCTACAGCCCACAGCTTGTCTCTCTCTGGGTTCTGGGCAGTGCTGGCCTGGCCAGCAGGCACACCTGGACTTTACCGCCCAGCACTGAGTGTGGCTTGACTGGACAAGCATCCCAGGATGCTAGACACCAGGATGGCCTGGTGATAGGGGGACATGACCTGGGGTAAGACAGAGGTGCCAAGGCACATGCAATTGTATTCATCTGTACTGAGCCCGATGACATGCAAGGTAGGGGCCCAGGTGCCAGGTGCGCAGCTCTAGTTTGCCCGTGCAGATACATGCAGAGAGACACTTGCAGCCTGTGCCCTTCCATAGAGTCATACTCCGTGCCCCCGGCCTCGGGCCACAGAGTCCTGAGTGCACAGGACCCCCAGCCTTGGACCCTGGTGTCTGGGTACATCAGTACCCCAACCCCAGGCCACAGTGTCCCAGGCACACAGCACACCCCAGCCCTTGAGCTCTGGCTAGAGCTGGCCTCTCTGGTGGAAAATGAGAACTGATCGCCTATCACATTCAGGGATACTCTTGCACGGCAAAGAATATATTGATAATATTTAAGTTTAAATATTAACCTCTGGGCCTCTTTTTACAAGTTATTGTTATTATTATTAGAACATGGTTGTTATTGTTTTTTAATCCTTCTCAACTCTCACTATTTAAGCTTCTGCTTAAAAGCCCAGGCTGGCTGAGAGTGACCAGGTTCAAGTGTTGTTGGAAACAGAAAAACGATTGCTGCCCTCAAATGTGTTAGCTCCTCCCCTGATACAGGAGGCCAGATGGCACCGCGGTGAAGCGCTCAGCTGCTAATGGGAACCAGCGGTTTGAACCCACTGGGCCTGACTCACAGCCGAGGGAAACACTGCCGGTCCTCGCCGGCCACACAGCTGTTCTTAGGGTAGAGCCCATCGGAGCAGCCCGCCTGCTGGATCATTTCCCTCCCTTTCACTGCTCTCCACTTCACCAGCACGACGTCTTTCTCCAAGTTGTGTAGAATGTAGTTGTACAGAAATCGGTCAATGAAAACCTAATCTGCTGTGTCCACATTCCCTAAAAACCCAGTCAAACTACTTTAAAAAAGCAAGAGAGGCTGAGGGGAGCTGATGTTCTTTCAGCCCTGGCTTATGACGAGCCGTGGCTCATGAGGGCGCAGCCGTTTCCTTCCCCAAGCTCCGCTTCTGAGCACCTTTCTGTTTTTTTCTGGCTGCACCCACCCGGATTTGAACAGGTGGTGTCGTGGGTTAGGAGTTGGGCTGCCAGCAGCAAGGTAGCTGAAAACCACCAGCCACTCCTCGGGAGAACGATAAAGCGAATGATAAATCATTCGACTCCCGTAAAGAGCGTCTCAGAGACTTCTCTGTCCTAGAGACCCACTACGAGTCCGAATGGATTCGATGCCAGTGAGTGTGGCGAGGTTTGGTTTGGGTCAGGCTAGAGCCAGGCTAGGAACTCTGCTAGCCTGCCTCACTCTGCGGGAAGCCTAGTCAGGAAGGGTTGGCTTGTTGAGTTGCCCTTTGCTGGAGCAAAATTAGCATCATTCAAAGCAAAAGGTAGTGCTGTGAAGACAAACAAGAGTTCCTTAGGTGGGGGGCGGGGGGGGGGGCGGGTGATGATAGCTAAGCTCTGACTGTTCTTGGAAAGGCTGGCAGTCCAGGAGACAGGCCATGGCCGGCTTCCACCTCCTTGCTCCCCTCGGCACACATGGGCGTGGGGGGGGGGGTGAGTATAGGGGATCTGCCTCGGTGACAGCCAACCACAGCAACGGGGGCTCGAGTGACATCGCAGCATTCAGAGCCTGTTGGCTCCCTGCGAAGCTGGAGTTGAGGGAACGCTTTGTGACATCCGGGAGACCAAGTGGAAGGAATTCCCAAGGGTGCTCACACTCTAGCCAGGGATGGGCTGCTTCTCACTGCTGTTCCCACTCGGCTCATCCACACCTTCCTGAAAGTAGGAGGTGCTGTGTGAGTGGATTTGGCCGGAAGCCCACTGACTCGAAGCCGGTGCCCACCAGTGGTAGAGAGGGTGGCTGGGAGCCCAATTGAGACCCAGGTGCCATCTTGCCCAAGGAGAATGGATCTGACCAAGTGGCTCAGCTCGGTCCCCCCTGACCTGTGTTTAGAGACCCCGCTGGCGTTCACCAGTGCCCCCGGTCACACGATCCTGGCCAACAGAAGGGCTGTGGAGGCACGCACCGCTCGCCCCAGCCCTGAGGACATGCCGGAGGCCCACCGCATCTCCCAGGACCCTTTGCACTACAGCATCACATCCACGTCGGCCGTGAAGAAGATCAGACACCTAGAGACTCTGATTGCCGTGGACCCAGGTAGGGAGCAAAGCCTTCACACCAGGTGACCTGAGAGAGTCCCCGCTGCAGAGTGGCCAGGGAAGAGGCAAGAGACAAGCTGCCAGCGTCTCCTGCATTCCACCCCTTAAAGAATGTTGGTGCCGGGTACGAATCTCATGAAAAGCTGGCCCATGCACCAACATATTGGCCCCGACTCATGACTGGCGTTATGAGTGTCTCTTTGTCTAATTCTGTACATTTTTTCCTCCTAAATTTCAACACTGACCACATGAGGGGGCTTGGGGAGAAAAAGCTTATTAGCCGGACAGCTTGCAGCCACACGAATAGGGGCTGCGTGGGTAAAGAAAGAGAGAGCCTGACCCTAAGTAGCAGCTGCCGGCGCCTAGACAAGTTTTGCAATGCTCTCAGCCCTTCCCTCCCGCGTCCTTGCCACGTCCTTGCCCTCGGGTTCTGCACACGGGACTCATGCTCACAGCAACCCTGTGAGACAGGGTAGACGGCCACTGGGGTTTCCAAGACGATACCATAGAGCCCCAGGCCTCGACGCGAACCCCTTCCAGTTTCGTCAAGATGTGATGCTGTCGAGTTCCCAATCAATTTTTCCCATAAGAAATAGCTGAAAACAGATTCATCCATTCTCGACCACCAAGTTTTTACCCTCGCCTTGCCTTTTTATACAAAACACTACACAGAAATTTCAAAGCAAACAAGTTCAGAGTTAAATAATATCATTTAAATAAGAAACACAGCTTTTAAAAGTTTTTAACAAGGACAGTATGGCCCATGCCTAGAGATCGATGAGGCTGTGGATCTGTGGACATGGATGTGGAGAGGAGGTGTGGAGAGAGTCGTCCATAAAATCAACTGGTAGCTGCTTTGCAGGCTTTTTCCCCCCCTTCTTGGCCTTTTTTCACTAGGACCTGGCTGGCTTTCTCTTAAAAAAAAATCTGTCTAATGTGGTCTGCTGTTGGCGTTTCCTTACCTGTTTTCTAAAAGGGTTTACTAAATTATCATCAACAATATCGGTAACACGGTTAGCCAGTTCCTTATCATGATGATTCTTTTCCAAAAAAAACTCTTTCTTAGGACCATGTTTTTTCTCTAAAAACAGTACAAAAAGCCACAAAAGCTAAGAAAATTATAGCAAACCGCTTGGAACACAGCTGCAAAAGGTTTAAACAACACCAACTAATGCCAAATGACTGAAACACAAACTGTTTTTTGTTTACAAAAATCACTGGTGTCAGGTCAGATTCTGATGTTTTGTTCGAGCTCCGAGGCAAAATCTTCTCAGCATTTCGAGTCGAAATCCGATTGTGTCGAGTACTGGGGTTCTACTGTAGCTCTTGACAGGAGCAGACAGCCTCATCTTTCTCCCTCAAAGCGACTGGTGGTTTTGAACTCTTGGCCTTGCAGGTGGCAGGCCAAGGCATCGCGCACCCCACCTGGGCTCCGTGGGGCCTCAGCACAGAACAGAACGTTTAAAGAAAAGACTGAGCGGCAAGAGAAAGAGCCCTAGGGGCACAGTGGTTAAGCGCTCCGCTGCTGACCTCAAGCTTGGCGGTTCAAACCCACTCCATGGGAGAAAGGTGAGGCCGCCTGCTTCCTTCCGTAAAGACAGCAGGTGTGGAAACCCCAGGGAGCCGTTCCCCTCCGTCCAGCAGGCCTGCTATGAGGTGGAGGAGGAGCCGGAATCAACCCGCCAGTTTGGCAATGGGGTTGGCGCTCTCTCTTAGGCTCCAGGTGCGTGGGCCACGGCAGTCAGCCTCTTGTGTGCTGGGCTTGGGGAGTGGACAGCCCTTCTGCGGTGTGTGGCTGTTAGGATGGGGCCCTCCAGCACAGTGGGTTCTGCCGCTTCCCAGGGGGAAGAGATGCCTTGCGTCAAATCGACCCCACTCAGGTGGTAGAAGAGCTGTGAATCCCAGTGGCTGCTTTTCCTGAAACAGACCTCCAGGCCTTTCTCTGGAGGCACATTGGGTGGGCGGGGACTTCCCTCCTTTCAGTCTGCGGAAAGAGAGGTAACGAACCCCTAGACCCTCTGTGGCGAACTTCACAGTCCAAGCGCTCCCCCAGTTGTCCAGCAGAGGGAGCTCGGTCACCCTCAAAACTTTCACGGCCATTGAGTCAGTCCCCTCTGACGCACATTGACCCTATAGGACAGGGTAGCTGCCCCCTTGGGGGTCCGCAAGTTTCCAAGACCGTAACTCTCCAGGGGAGTAGGAAGTCTCCTTTTTCTCCCTCGGAGCTGGCCAGGGTGGTTTTGAACTGCTGACCTTGTGGTAAGCAGCCCAGCACGGAACCACTACACAAGCCGGGCTCCATGCTGACAGACACACGAGACACCATTTATGTCAGACCACTCTCGCCCACCTTAGTCTCCCCATGACCTTCAGGGGTCAGAACAGTATACCTCCATCTCAGACTGTTGAGCCCACAAAGCCCATCGCCGTCGGTCAATGCTGACTCGCTGCCCCTGTGTAGTTTCCGAGGCTGTAAGTCTTGATGGGAGCAGACAGATCTCCCACAGAGGGGCTGGAGCACTTGAACCGCCGACCTTCAGGTGCACACTCCAACGCCTACCCCACCTTGCCTCCAGAGCCCCTGCTGAGATTGTGACAGGTAATAAGAGTACTGAGTTTAACTCCGTGCTGGTGTCATCCTAAAAGTAGCTCTCCCTCTCGTTTTATTCAGCGCTCTCAAGGACCCTCGGAGGCAACGCCCCCTAACCTCCTTTAAGAAAGTGGTGAGGAATGGAGCCCGGGGTGTGGTGGAGACGCGATGGGCTGAGACCCGCGTGGTCAGCAGTTGGAAACCACCGGCCAGCTCTGAGAGAGGAAGATGAGACTGGGCTTCCTGCAGTTACAGGTCAGCTGTAACAGGTTCCACTGTAACAGGTCAGCAGGTAGTCTCGGGAGCCCACCCAGGGTCACGAGGCGTCCACAGTGGCTCGGTGGCAGGGAGTCTTATAGGGGAGCACAGATGAGGGAACCAAGGCATTCGCTCACACCCGCCAAGGCCAGGACCTGCGTGAGGCAGGAACTACCAGAGGGGACGCGGAACTGCTTCCCCCGAAAAGAGAGCCACAGAAAAGTGATGCGTTTTCAGCCGTCTTGTGGCGTTTCCGCTCGCACGGGCCTCTGTGCACTGAGACGAAGTGAGGAGCCCCGGTCCGCATGCCTGGGAGATGGCCCGGCCAGAACCGGAACCACATCTGCTGACTCCGCAGCCCGTGACCGCCAGGGCTGGATGAGCTGGGATTTGAGTCTGCGTGACAAGAATCCCTCTGGTGGCGCTGGGGGTTAAGTGCTGGGCTCAAACACCCTCACGTGCCCTGTCATCCAGTCCATTCTAACGCACGGCGACCACCTGGGGCGCAGTAGAGCTGCCCCTGTGGGTTTCTGAGACTGTGGATCTTTACAGGAGTAGAAAGCCTCATCTTTCTCCCAGGGAGCTTCTGGCGGTTTTGAACTGCTGACCTTGCAAGTAGCAACCACAACTGCCACCAGGGCTCCTAACCATGAAGTGGGTGATTCAAACCCACCAGCCGCTTCTCTGGAGAAAGTGAGGCTAGCTGGTCTCATAAAGAGTCTACAGCGTTGGGAACCCTGTGAGTCCATTCAACGACAGTGGGTGTGAGTCTAATCGATACCTCGCCATCCTCTGTGAGCAGTTGAATGTCCAGATGGCACTCCTTCACCCCCCTCCCAGCTCTGAGGCCTGCCGGGGGCTGCCAGCTCTCTGGGCCAGACACGGGAATCAGACCGAGCTGGTGACAGTGACTTCGTGTCCTTGCTATTTAAAGAGCAGCCTCTGGGCTGGGCGCCCTGTGTCATGCTGGCTGTCACTGTGGCCAGGAATCTGGCAGGCGACCAGCCTTATAAAAAGCCTGAATCTCTCCCCCTGGGTCTGGGATCAAGTGCAGCCCCAGCTGTAGGCTGTCTGCAGTGACACCCTCTCCTGCTGAACCGCAGGGGACAGCTCTGTGCTTGCATGTCCGTCAGCCCATCCATTCCTCCATGCATGCTACAGGGCATCTGCTTTCTGTTTCATCCTTTCACCAGCAACCCTGGGCTCTGGGTCTGCCAGAGGAGTCCTGGAGTGCAGTAGTTAAAGCACTCCTGTGCCACCAAGAGGTGGGCAGTTCAAATCCACCAGCCGCTCTGAGGGAAAGGGATGAGGCAGTCTGCCTCTTTAGAGGTGACAGCCTCAGAACCCGGAGGACTGCTCCTGGCCTGGGGGGAAGGTCTCCGGGGATGGGAGGTGATCTGCCTACGTCCCTTGCCTACATCTTCCTCACAAGCGTCGCACACAGGCTGATGGCTGCCCTCCCTGACCTCGCCCAAGGCCCAGGAGGGAAGGTAAATCAGAACCATGCCATCCGTGTTGGTGCAGCCTGTGGGGTCCGGACCTGGTACACAGATTGCTTGGTACGCATGCCCAGCCGTATGCTGCACGCGCAGGAGGTTTGCGGGTCGGCTGTGTCAGGGGCACCTCAGAGGCACAGCTGGCCAGCTGCCCACTTGTGCCCCCTCCTGCCCCCCTGGGCCCCACGACACCGGCAGACTGAGCCGCATCAAAGTCCCTTGTTCCTTTAAAGACGCTTTTTCGTGCGTTCCCTTTTTAGCAGAGGTAGTCCCTGCTCCTTGTAGAAGCATCTGGAAATGCACGGAGAGGCACTAAGCACGCCCAGAGTCCCCTCCCAAGCAGCCGGCACGAAATGTGTCCGTACGCACATAGACACATTGGAGGTGCTTTCAGAAAGCTCGCGGAGAAATGGAACTCAAAGATAATGGAATTTTGAAGAACACACACGAGGAGGTACCACCCCCCAAATCAGAATATTTTTGGAGCTATATATTTAACTTTTTTTTGGTAACAAAACAACCTTATCACCTTCGAAGTGCTCTCCATTACACTTACTACATTTGTCAGATTTTGACTCCATTCTTGGAAACAGTTTTCAAACTCATCTGTGTGGATGGCTGACAGCACCTCCCTCACTTTTTTTCTTTACCTCTTCTATGTCGTCAACTTGCTGTCCTTTCTTGTCCCTCTTCATTCATGGAAACAAAAGGAAGTCGCATGGAGTGAGGCCAGGTGAGTCAGGTGAGTGGGGCAAGAGAGGCATGCTGTTGTTTGCCAAAAACCGGTGCACTGAGATGGCTGCTTGAGCAGGTTCATTGTCGTGGTGGTGATAAAATCAGCTCCCCCACTCCACCCCCGTCTGCCACAAATCAAGCCTTTTTTGCCACACACTGTTATGCTATCTTTTCAGAACCTCTATATGGAAAGCTTGATTAACCATCTGGCCTGGTGGCAAGAACTCCAAATGCACGAGTGGACATTTTCACTCATTCAAGAAGCGGATGGATGTCCAGAATGAGGTTTCTGTGGCATTTTTCCCAGGCAGGAAACAAAATTTCACAGCTGCATGCTGTTCTCTTAAATCGATCATCACAAAAAAAGAGGTTCTTGCAAAACTGCTTTTATAAAAAAATTCACCGTGACCAGAGAGAACCTTCCCAGGTGACACCACTGGGTGCACTGACTCAGTGAGTTGCTCGATGCTTGTCTGGCAGGGAAAATATGTACCAAGAAAGCTCCACCCAGCAGAGCTTTTTTCCTGGGGTTTTTGTGGGGGTGCCCCCTCGTATGTGTACACACACACACACACACACACACACACAATCTACATAAACACGCACCTAGGAGAGAGGGGGAAGGCCCGTGACAAGATGGATTGACGCGGTGGCTGCATCGATGGGCTCAAACCGAAGAGCAATCGTGAGGAAGACGCCAGACTGGGCGTGCAGAGTTCCATTGTACGCAGGGTCACTATGCGTTGGAACCACTGCCCCTCACAACAGGAGAGAGACCGGGCTTTCTACGCCCCTAAAGACGCACCGTCTCAGACACTCAAAGGAGAGCGCTACGCTGTCCTCCTGCGTCACTGAGAGTCAGAAGTGACGTGACAGCAGTCAATTCTGTGCGTGTGTGTGTGTGTGTGTGTGTACACAAATACACAGACACATAAACACCCAGCTCACTGCCTTAGAATCTACTCCGACTCAGTGAATCATTTATAAGTCGGGCTGCTAACCGCAAGGTCAGCGGTTTGAAACCACCAGCTGCTCCACTGGGAAAAGATGACACTCTCTAAAGATTGACAGCCTGGGAAACGCAGAGGCCGCTCTGCTGTGTCCGATAGGATCACTCTGAGATGTGTGTGCATCTGCACACACATACATAGCTACACACATGCATGTACACATGCACGTAGTTTTAAACAATAAGGGAGCACCCTGTGGTCATCGCTTAGGGCTTTTGTCCCCACTTTATATTATGAGCATCTTCCTGGTGTCCCTAAGTAGTCTATGTGTGTGTTTCCCTCTCAGATCATCCATGTTGTATTCCACAGCTTAAACTACTTGTCATGCCTCGTGTTCCCCACCTCCCCGCTTCGGTTTCCCTTCTCGGTCTTGTAGAATTCTATCGTCCCTTTCACCCAAGAAGCGCCTGTCCACCCTCCAGCCGATTGCTTCCCTCCCTGCCCGTGTCCCTCGGAACTAAGTGTGTTTGTTTGGGTTTGAAGCCTTTGTCCTGCTCGTTTCCCTTGTGAGCCATGGTCTTATACCATATCT
Organism: Echinops telfairi; assembly: GCF_000313985.2. Classification (NCBI taxonomy): domain Eukaryota; kingdom Metazoa; phylum Chordata; class Mammalia; order Afrosoricida; family Tenrecidae; genus Echinops; species Echinops telfairi. The sequence continues at coordinate 13,061,353 of NW_022103915.1, read as the reverse complement.
GTCCCCTTGATTGATTTCACTCAGCGTGGTGCGCTCCGGGTCCGCCCACGCCAGGCGGGGCTTCGCTCTCTCAGCATCAGCTTTACTCCCTGGGGCGCATGCTCCAGGGTCTCTCTGGCCCCGCGGTTCTCAACCTGTGGGTCGAGACCCCTTTGGGGGTCGAACAACCTCTGTTCCTAACAGTAGCAAAATGACTGAAGAAGTAGCAACAGAAATAACTGTGTGGTTGGGGTCACCCCCACATGAGGACTTGTAGGAAAGGGTCACGGCATGAGGAAGGTGAACCACGGCTCTAGCCTTTCTTTCCCTGAGGGGCATGCACGCTGTTCCCATCTTCCTGAGACTGTGGACAGTGCTGACAAATACGGGCGCACGCACATCTGTCCATGCTTCCGTTCCTACTAATTTAGGGCACCTACCCAGCAAAGGGATAGCTGGGTCCTATGGAATTCCCATTCCCAGTCATGCGAGGGAAAGCCAGACCCCTTCCCACCGTGGCTGCACAGTGGTGCAATCCCACCAGCTGTATACGAGGGTCCCCACCTCTCTGCACCCTCACCAGCCCGGGTGCCTCTCTGTTTGTGTGCACGTGGCTGTCAGGGCCCATGGGAGGCGGCACCTCTCAGATGGCTAGATCCCGAGCATTGCTCACATGCGGTGTTTGCATCGGTGAACGGTCTGTGTGTGTCCTCTAGAGCAGTCCTTTGGGCGTTGGTAAGGAATTCCACTTTGCCGCTATTCCCCCATCTGACCAAAATCCTGTCTTTGACAGCTCCGTGGTGGTCAACATGCACAAGGCTGCAGTGAGCATTCTTCTGACCAAGTGTACACACGCCCCTAATTCCCTCCTCGGATGCCTCCTAGCAGTCAACTGGACAGACCACCCCAGAGACAGAGTCCCAGTGTCTACTCCCCGGCCCCAGTCCCTAAGCAGGGTGTGAAAGGGCATTCATTCCCACCCCCTCTAGACCGGCCCTACTCTCAGAAAACAATGTTCCTGAGAGGGCAAGAGAGGGGCTGACACGTGCCAGCACCCGGTCTTGCGCGTCAGCTTCTGGATGCCAAGCCTGGAGCTGTTTCTGTGGCCCCCGTCTTCACGTGGTGCCCTTTCCCTCTGAGCTGGCCTGAGCGTAGGCTTGGTGTGTGAGCATCTATAGTGGGCACTGCCCCACCCCCCAACCCCCCGCCGGTTCCCCTCCAGCTGCGGTGGCTTGGCACATTGGCCGTGGGTGGTGCTTGGAACACCGACAGAATCCACCTTAGGTGCAAACATCTCTGTAGCCCCGCTACCCGAGGGCTTTCTCTGTCCCTAGAGCCTTCTCCACCACAGTGGTCTCAGCCCAGAGAGGTTACACCCCCACGGGGCGGGGGTGGCGGGAGGACCACCCCCCTCCCATCCTCTCATGATCAGTGGAGAAAAGATGGGTTTCATCTTGCTTGGATTCACCGTCAGTGCTCGTGGAAGCAGCGGCCAAGATCAAGTGCCACGCCGCGTCGGGCAAACCTCTTTCACGTGTGGAGAAGCGGGAAGGTCACTTTGAGGACTAAGTGGGCCTGACCCAAGTCAGGGTATTTTCAGTGGCCTCCTACGCGTGTGCACGTTGGGCCCCGAATAAGGAAGACTCCGGAGGAGTCCGTGCCTGTGCGTTCAGGTGCGTGATGGGCACTGGCAAGACAGCAAAAGGAACCTGTCTCGGCAGAAGGACACTCAGAATGCTCCTGGGAGGCGAAGATGGCGAGACTGTCTCGCGATGTACTTGTCAGGAGACACCGGTCCCTGCAGGAGGACATCGTGCTTGGTCAACAGGGGCAGCGAGAGCAGGGGCCCTTAACCAGATGGACTGCCACGGGCTGTCGCCATGGGCTCAGGCAGAAGAACGCTGTGGGGCTGGTGCAGGCTGGGCGGCACGGTGTGTTGTGCGGGGAGTCGCTGTGAGTCAGAACTGCCCCCATGGCCCCTCCCTGTAGCCACTGCTGCAGCCCTTCCGCTGAGCTCTGCTCTGCGTGGTTTCAAAGAGGACCCACACAGGGTCGAAGCCCAGCTGCCTCCGGAGTGCAGAAGAAAGAGGTGGCCATCTGCTTCCAGGAAGACTGCCCAGGGGCCAGTGCTCCTGTGTCCTAGGAATCAGAAGCAGCTCACCGGCCCTGAGCGGGTCTTTGATCAAACGCCAGCCCAAAGATGCCTCCCTCATTCTCTCTCTCTGAGGCGTGAAAAAACCTGGGCCCCGGCGGAAGCTTGGGCTGTGAGGTCAGTCACCTCCGACCGCCTTGCTTTGCGTTTTGTACAAGGATCCGTCGCTCCCGCCGGACGCATTCACAGCGCAGACTTCTGAAAGTCGGCCTCAGCCCCTCTCCTGACGCGTGGGCTTGTGATGAGTTCGTAGTCGAGTGCACCAGCGGCTAACGGCAAGGTCAGCAGTTTGAAGCCATCGGCTGCTCTCCGGGGGGAAGATGAGGCCTGAGAGATGGACGGACGCCTTCAGAGACTCCGAGAGGGGCCTTTCTACCCTGCCCTCCAGGGCCTCTCTGAGCCTGCCGTGGGTTTGATTTTTGGCTTTGTCTTCAGAGTAATCAACACAGCCTTGTTTTGTTTTTTTTTTGGGGGGGGATGATGCCTGTTTGCCCTTTCCTCACCCCCTTTCCGCATCTTCTGACTACGTTCCTGGGGTCGCCTCCCACTAAAATGCCTGCCCCCGAGCCTGGCCATGGGGCATTCCTTTGGAGGAGTCCCGGGGGTACTTCATTTGGCAGCCGTAACCTCTGGCTGCCCTCTCCTCCGCCCAGACTCACGGAGGCCTCAAAACCCAAACCAGGACTCACTGCCAGTCGAGCTGGTCCCAACTCACGGCGACCCTGTAAGACAGGGTGGAACCGTCCCTGCGGGTGTCTGAGACTGGAACGCTTTTCAGAAGCAGCCAGCCTCCTCTCTCACTCTCTTTCTCTCTCTCTCTCTCTCTCTCTCTCTGCAGACCTTGCACTTAGCAACCCAGCACGTCTCCATTAGGCCACCAGGGCCGGGCTCCTCGGGGAGCTGAGGTGTGTCGGAAGAGAACGGTGGCTGCCATGGCTCCCCACTAACGCACCGTCCTGTGCCCCAGAGCTGGGGCATCGGCCAGAACGGAAACCTGCCCTGGCCCACGCTCAGGAATGACTCCCAGTATTTCCAGAGGACCACGACCACCTCTTCAGGAGAAAGCAAACAATTTGGTGATTGCGGGGAGCAAGAAGACCTGGGACCTGGTTCTCCGTTCCTGAGACGAGGGACAGTTCGTGTAGCTGTCAGACGAGAACTCAAGGGCAGACACCCCACAAGGAGCTCATTTTCTTGCCAAAAGTCTGGATGGTGCCTTCAAACTCTTTGAGCGACCAGCATGAGGAATAACGGTGGCATGGTTTGGATCACAGGCGGCAGGTCTGTTTATAAGGAAGCCGTGGATCTAACCGGAAGTACTGGTGTCTGGAATTCCTGGAGCTTAGCACTCAACTCGTCCATAAATAGAAACTGATAAATACACCAACTGGAAAAGGACTTGTGCTCCACGGTGTCCTCAGTGGCTGCTCTTCCAGATGTAGATTGATCACCAGGCCTTTCTTCCAAGGCACTTCTGGTTGGGTTTGAACCACCAACCCTCCAGCTAGTAGCCAACTATGCTGTTCACACCAGCGGGCAGGCTAGATTGTGATTACAAGCACCCCAAGAGGCTCAGCTGAAATGCAGTAGAAGTTCTTGTCTCCTCCCTGTATCAGCGCAGGGTGGGCCTAGGGCAGGCAGCCTATAGGGGGTGGGGGGGTGGGAGAGGTCAGTTCAGGGACTCAGCAGCTCTGAGCCCATCCCCATCACGTGACTGACTCCCCAGGGGCCTCCAGCTGTCTATGTTTCATAGGAAGAGCACACGGAAGCTTCTGGCCAGGCCCTGAGGTGGCTCCAGTCACGTCCCCTCACTTTTGAGAGGAAATGGTCTTGTGGCCGCACCTCAGTGTGAGAGAGGCTGGTCACCCCCACCCACTGCCCTTCCCTCTTGTTGGGTGCTACAGATTGGACCCCACAGGACAGAGCAGAACTGCCGCCCAGGGTCTCCTAGGTGGGAATCACCAGCCCTTCTGACCGCAGAGCCTCTGACTGGGTTCAAACTGCCCACCTTCAAGTTGGCAGCTGAGCGCTTCACGGCTCTACTCCTTCAGTGCTGCTGCCATGGGGTGCCATCCAGTCCGACTCACGGGGACCCGGTACAACAGAGGAGGAACCCCGGGTCCTGTGCCACCCTCAGAGTTGTTCCACTGTCAGTCCGTCCTGTAGAAGGTCTGCCCCTCTACCCCACCAAGCATGATGTCCTTCCCCAGGGCCAGGCCTCTCCTGATCACCTGTCTAGAGAATGTGGACCAAGTCTCCTCCTCCTTGCTTCCAAGGAGCATTCTGGCCATACCCCTACCGTCCATGCCACTTCCCCAGATCCGTGCCAGCCCCGCCATTCAAATGCGTTGGTTCCTTTTCGGTCGCCCATCTTTTTCCAGTGCTCACCTTTCACAGCATGGGAGGGTCAGGCGCCCCTTGGTCCTCAAAGCAGCATCCTTGCTTCTCAGCGCGCTCAGGAGGCTTGGGCAGCAGACTGACCCAGTGTCGTGTGTCACGTGACCTCCTGACGGCGGCTTCCGTGAGCCTGGATGGTGAGCCAAGCAAGATGAACTCCCCGACCACATCCATCTTTTCTCCATTTATTATGACGCTGTCGGTCCGGTTGTGAGGACTGGGCTCCTCTTTACGCGGACACGCAAGCCGTACTGAAGGCTTCCAACCCTGATCTCCACTAGCAAGCGCTTCGCGTCCTCCTGGCTTTCAGCAAGCGAGCGTGTGGCGTGTGGCGTCTGCTAACCGGGGTTGCTCACGAGCCTGCCTCCCAGCCTGAAGCTGAGTTCTTCCTGTCGCAGCCCTGGGCGCTCAGAGAACGCCCTCCAGTGAAAGATTCGCCGTCTCAGCCACGTCCCTCAGAAGAAACAAACCCCCTCGCCCCAGTTTTCGACTTTAAACACAGCCTTTCCGTTGGTGAAATCCGGGTTTGTTTTTTGTCATTTTAGGCAGCCGAGGCATCGGGCACCTGCTCTGCCAGGATGAGCTGCTGCGGGCCTCTCTGTCGCTGTCCCATGCCAGCTCCATGCTCCTCACCACCGGTTTCCCCACACACTTCACCCACGAGCCCCCGGAAGAGAATGACGGCCCCCCGGGCGCCCTGGCCCTGGGCGCCTTCCTGCAGGCCTTGGGGAAGAAGGTGTCCATGGTTGTGGACCGGAGAGCCTTGGACCTGCACGAGAAGCTCATTAAAGAGGCCGTGGAGCAAGGTGGGCCAGCAGAGGGCAGCCCTAGTCCCCAGATGGCCTCTGTGGGCGGGGGCTGGAGGGAGTCCATGTGGGTGGACATCTGCTGGACGTCCAGGGACATGTAGGGCATCATCCAGAAAGCTCAGAACAGCTGTTTGGTGCCAGCAGGATGCTCCCCATTTTATAGATGATGAGACTGGGGTTCAGAGAGTCCTGGGGAGCTACCAAGGCAGGAGTGATTAACTGGACTTTGAACCCAGGACCACCAAGCCTGAGACCCTCCCGTGCACCTGCTGCTGTTCTTCTGCTCGCAGCTCCCCAGGTCAGCCCTGGACCACCGGGGCTGGCCGCAGGGTTATGGGGTACAGAGAGGTCCAAGAGCTTGGACAGCACCCCTCAGGGACCACTGAGCAAGGGCGGCTCCCTCTGCCCGGCGGGGTTCCCGGAGCTCCAGGTGACTGGGAGAGCTGCAGGTGTTGGCGATGTAAGCTGTGGGGGTGCCCTTCGGATATAACCTGGACACCTAGTGATCAGAACCTGCTTCCCACCACCTGTCCCTCTGGGTCCCTCTGGGCCTCCCAGAGAAGCATCTTCCCTGCGTGTTTAAGGAGGACTTCCGCCCAGGACAGCACACCCTTCACCCCTGTGATGTGGCACTCACACTCGCTCCCTGCCATCGAGTCGAGACCCGGTAGGACAGGGCAGCGCTGCCCCCGTGGGTTTCTGAGACTGGCTCTTTACAGGGACAGAAAGCCTTGTCTCTCTCCTGCCAGGTAGCTGGTGGGTCTGGACCACCAAGCCTGCAGTTAGCAGCCCGAGGCATAACCCACGCTGCCACCAGAGGTCCTCCTGGGGATGTGGGGGCCTTCAAAAAAGGGGTGCCTGTACAGACAGTGGTTTGGACGGAATCCATCTCACTCGCTCAACGTGTAACAAGCACTCACTGTAGTGCACCCACTGGATGCCAGATACTCCCCTAGACGCCTGAGGGGCCCCCAGGGGACAAACGAGCAGCAAACCCTGCCCTCGAAAGAGGGGACGCTACCATAGGACGTCAACTTAAGATGGGCAGGTAGTATAGGATCCGGTTCCACTCATATGACGTTATCTAGAACGGGCGACAGAAGTTTACTAGCAGGTACCAGTCGTGGGAGCCCTGGCAGAGTGGTGGTTACTTGTTAGGCTGCCAACCTCAGCAAGGTCAAGGTCAGCAGTTCAAGCTCACCAGTCACCCCTCGGGGGAAAGACGGGGCTCTCTGCTCCCCTAAAGAGCTACAGGCTCCGAAGCTCACAGGGGCTGTCCTACCTCTGAGTCTGCATCAAGCCCGTGGCCCTGAGTGAGTCGTGGAGGGAGGGAGGGGGTAGTCATGCTGCAGGTGGGGGTGGGGAGGTCAGGTAAGCTGCTGTTCGTGGACGTGGGATCACCTGGTTTTGTGTTGACAAGGTCGCTGGAGAGCCGAGGTAGACCCAGGAGAGGGGCCAGGCTCCTGCCCACGAGGCTTCAGGGACACTTGGGGTGGTGTCCATGGCATGTGGCTAACCCCCACCTCGGTTACAGATGCATCGGTCTGCAGTGACGTCCTGAGCCAGGCTGACCTGTAAGCCAGTGCTCCCCGGGGCCACGCCCCTCTCCCCCAAAGCTGTACAGGGCCCACTCGGCTCAGGAAGGGTGGGGTCGGCCTTAGGGATCCCTCAACCAGTGAGGACGGGGAGCAGTCTCCTGTCCTGTGGATGGAGAGTTCTGGGGGATACACAGGACTTCGTGGGACTGACCCCGTAGCTGGGGTCAATGACCTTGCACATGTACCCACCCTCTGCCCGGCTTCCCTCCTTCCTTCCAGCTGTGCTTGAAAGGCGCTCACTGCAGGAGAGAAAGGGCCCGGCCCTTCCAGGGGCTTCCTGGGCCCAAGTCTTTGTCTTGGGCTGGGATTTCAGGGGGACACCAAAGCAGACAATGGGTGGTCCAGGGGAAGGAGTGAGAAGTGGCTGCCGTTTGAGCATGTTTGGAAGGGGTGGGGGGTCAATGTGACTTCTGGATGGACAGTCGTGCACAGCAGATCTAGGTCAAGGGTTGCGTTAAGGATTTGGCCAAGCCCTGTGGGCAGTACCAAGGACTAAGCTGAAATGTGGTGGTCTGAGCCCATCCTGAAACACCTGGCAGAAAGCCCAGGGGAGGGGGGGGGGGGCTTCTTGGTAAGGAGACCGCCCCAGAAACCCTGTGGCACAGTTCTCCATTGTAACTCTGAGAGTCAGCATCTGGGTGCGGTTTTAACAGGCAGGTTTTCGGCAGCTGATGGAGAGACTGGGTGGGTGAGCCCGAGTGCAGGCTGGAGCCTGCGAGCTGCCAAGAGGAGCAGCCAGTCCAGGTCAGGAAGGCAGTGCACGGATGGCTAGGGTCAGGAGGGCAGTCTGGGCTGAGAAGATGAATGGGGGGTGGTTGGCATCTTGATGGACCTCAAGGCCAGGAGGCTGGATGACATCACCGAGGAAGGGGCAAAAGACAGAGCAGGGGGCCCAGGATTGCACCCTGGGACCTCTAGGGAGGGGGATGCTAGCAAGGGACCAGCCGCTGTGGCAAGAGCACGCCCAAAGAGCCATGTTGTCAGAGAGCGAGGATGCAGACGGCCAGTGTCCGGTATGCGCCACGGCCGGCAGCCTCCCGTAGCTGGATGGTGGTGGTTGTAGCCGCCCACGCTTCCTCTCTGAGCTCAGTCCAGAGGTTCCCCTGGGCTCATTCGGAACCGAGACTCACCCATAATCAGACTCGTGTTGCCTGTAAGTGCCCTACAGTAGATTCCAAGTCACCAAGAACCGCCTCGTAGGATTTAAAGGGCCACCTCTTTCTCCCAGGGAGCCACTGGGTGGGCTGCTGTTGCACACTTTCAGGTTAGCCGCTGACTGCTTAGCAACACTGCCAACGGGGCTCCTTCCATGGGGCTTCTCGTTCCACTCGTAGTGACCCTAGAGGACAGGGTGTCGGACTGCGCCCGTGAGTTCCTGACACCGTGACTCTTTACGGGAGTAGACTCTCATCTTTCTCCAGCAGACCGCTGGTGGTTTCAAACCGCTGACCTTGTGGTTGGCAGCCCCATGCATAACCCACTACCCCACCAAGACTGGCACTTGAGAGGGTGGGACTTGCTCTACTGAGATTCACGAAGCTTCCTTGGCGCTTGGACAAAGCAGGTCAGAGTGATTTGGCCTTGGAGTGAAAATCATCCCAGTTCTTCGTGTACCTGGAGCCTAAGACGTGAACGAAGGAAGGAAGGCCAGCCCTTTCTCCTCTGCCTTGAGCCCCAGCCAAGCAAGGGCCTTCCCTTCTGGCTCAGGAGCAGGGTCTCAGGGGCCACCCCATCTTCCTCTCCAGAGGTCAGTGCTCAGAGGGGGTGTCCTGATTCATGGTATCCCCCATCCCCTAACGCCCCACCCTGTCTGGCTCCCTGGTGACCCTTCCTGAGGTCTGTGTCTTTGGTCCAGTGACGGGGTGGCACACTGGTAACGTGCTCCCCTGGTCACCAAAAGGCCAAGTCCACCGAAGGAGCTGGGAAGAAAGGTCTGGTGACCCACACCCAAAACAGGTAGACAGATAGATAGATAGATAGATAGATAGATAGATAGATAGATAG
>NW_022103915.1:13047417-13052281 GCF_000313985.2 Echinops telfairi | reverse complement strand
AGGAAGGAAGGAAGGAAGGAAGGAAGGAAGGAAGATAGATAGATAGATAGATAGATAGATAGATAGATAGATAGATAGATAGATAGACAGACAGATAGATAAACCTCTGGAGCCCAGGCGTGTTCCAAAACTTAGGGATCACTGTGTGTCAGAGCACTCCAGGAGGCTACCGCTGCCCACGCTAGTGCAGAGCAGACCTTTGTCCGTGTTGTTGTTAGGTCCATCCTGTCACTTCTGACCCCTAGCGACCTTGGGCACGACAGGAGGAAGCACCACCCGTCCTGCGCCATCCTCCCCGTGGATCCCCTGCCTGAGCCCTTGGTGGCAGCCAGGGTGTCCACCCATCTTCTGGAGAGCCTTCCTCTCCTTTGCCGCCCCTCTACTCTACCAAACTCGATGTCCTCCTGCAGGGACTGGTCTCTCTTGACAACGTGTCCAAAGCCACCTACATGCATCTCGCATGTGTCACGCCCACTGACCTCGATCAAGTCCACCCTGACTCCTGGCGACCGTGTAGAAGTTTCTGAGACGTCAGACAGACAGCTTCCTCTTTCTCCCTCTGGGCGGCTGGTGGTTTGGAGCAGCTCGGTGTCTAACGCACAGCACAAGGCACTAAATACTGGAACGCAGCACCTAACGCCCCTGATACTTTGAGATAGGATGCTGTCACGTGATTTGATAGGAACCCTGGTGGCTGTGGAGTGCTTAGGAGTTGGGCTGCCATCTGCAAGGTCACCAGTTTGAAACCACCAGCCGACCCTCGGAAGAAAGACGAGACTTCCTACCCCTGCCAACAGTTACAGTCTCAGAAACCCACAGGGACAGTTCTACCCTGTCCTGTAGGGTCGCCATGAGTTGGCATTCACTCGGTGGCAATGAATTATTTTCTAAACATAATTTGGGCATTGGGAAAACATCGTCTTAAAAGTCTTAAGGGACCCCACCTTTGGTTGTCCTCATGGTGATGCGATGTTGGAGGGTGGGCACTGCCCGCAGCCGCATGGGCGAGGATGGGTGGGAGCAGAGCTGCAGGAAGTGAGGCCGTGAGGGAGAAGGAGGGAGCAGAGTGCCCACCCTGCCCACTGTCTGCTCCCTGAGCAGCAGGAGCAGCCCGGGTCCCCTGCCACCAGCCCCGGCTGCCCTAAGGACAAAACCCAGGGCCCATGCCCAGAGCCACGCCCTCTGCCTCACCGGCCTGCATCCCACCCCTAGCCCAGCGCGGTGAGAGTCTGGGTTTGGGGTCTTTAAAGCCATTGGGAGAAATAGGAACCCAAAAGAGAGCAGCTTTCTCCCTAAAAACAACAAATCTACAAAAACAAAATACCTTTCCAGACCAGAGGGTAGGCGCAGCCGCACATTTCCCGATCTGCTGGTATGATGCTACACATACCTGTCAGGCTCTGTCCTTGCTGACATCAGCGCCAGCGGCCTCCCAGTCGGCGCCGACTCACAGCGATCCCATTCCAGTGGAAACCAATACCCATGCTCCAGAGGGCTTCTGATGGCTGTTTTCTGAGAGATTGCCACCCCTTTCTTCCGAGGTGCCTCTGGGTGGTCTTGCATCGCTGACCTCTGGGTCAGCAGCTGAGCCCACCTACAGGTGGTTCCATCGGGGCCTCCGTCTTCTTCCCCACGTCCTCCTAGCTGGATTCGCTGACAACTGCAGATGGAGGGACCACAGGGCATCGTCCCTGAGGTCGCCGGCTCTCTGTTCCTTTCTTTAGCTTCCCACAGAGAAGGTGTGTCCTGGGCCAGAGGCCGAGCAAGGCTCCCTTCACCACGGCTGTGGGCAGATGATGCAGTGGTGTGGTGGCTACACGCTGGGCCGCGCTCCCCCTGGTCGGCAGTTCAAAACCACCAGCAGCTCCGAGGGAGAAACAGCTGGACTTCCTATTCCCGTCAACAGCTGCATAATCGGAACCCCCACCCCCACCCCCGCACCACCCCCACCCCCAGCAGTCACTGTGAGTCAGCCCTGACTCAGTGACAGTGAGTTTGGTTTGGGGCTTACTTGCCACGTGGTACTACAACACACGTTGTTGTTTTCATTATTTGAAAAGTAAAAGTGTCACCGTGAAGAGTCCCTCTGAGACCGGTAGTTGACTTTCGGCCCAGACTGCAATTTCCCCTCCGTCCTTTGCTGCCTTTCCCTGCAGGACGGCAGGGAGGCACGGGGATGTGAGTAGCGAGACCCAGAGACACACTGGGCTTCGGTGTTCCTCCTCTGCGAGATGGAGATACTAATGGCTCTCATCTCCTAGGACTGTTGTGACAAATCAGTGAGGGAGCGCACACTGGGTGCACACGTCACCATGGTGGCATGCGCCCGTGTCCCAGCACTCCCGATGGCCCCCGGCCAGGCAGACCTCTGTTCATACTGGTATTGTGGGCATCCTCTGTGCCTCGGGTTTGCTGGCTTCCAATATCAGCACCACCAGCCCTGATGCCTTGCCCCGGCTCTAAAGTCCACCCAGGATCGAAGGCGGCATGCTTGTCCTTGGTACTGAAGCGTGCACTTCCCCCCAGCAAAGTGTTCTACAGGTAACCCCATTCCGTGACGGCTACGGGCTCCCCAAAGGGCCGTTTGAAAGTCCATGATGTGGACTTGCAAAGTGCAGTGCCAGGGCCGATGGGGCTGCCACCCTTCACCTCTGTTTTCCAGGTGTTCTGAAGAGCCGGATCCCGCTGTTAACTTACCAAGGTGGATCAGTGGGAGAGGCCCAGGCTTTTCTGTGCGAGGATGAGGACCCCAAGACACCGAGGTATGTCTGTCCCACTCCGGTTTCACTGTGTGATGATGACAAGGCGGTCAGCAACCCGGCCAGCTAAGTCTCCACTCTCCTTAGCCTTCTGTAGAGAACCAGGCCACCAGCCCAGGGCTAATGCGTCTCTCAGAGCTAACGAACGGGCAGGGGAGCGGGGAAGTGGCTGGAAGTAGCGGGTCCCTGGTGAGCAGGAGGAGATGGCATGGCTTTCTGATAGAGGGAAGTGGCAGGGGAGTTCTTTAAAAAACAAAAACCACCGAGCAGTTTCCCCAGCTGCCTGCCAGAACCCGTTCGGGGGTCTGAAGCCCTTTCGGTGAGCTTCGACTCTGCCCACGGACCAGCCTTTCTGATAAATGAACCGAGTGACGCAGACGCAGTGCCGTCTTGCTCAGTCATGGCACATAGGGACTGGTGACTCCTCACACACCCGTGCGTGTGTACGTTTCCAACTGTGGGGTGTGGTCACTTTGAAAAAATACTTATGTGTCGGGATTTTTTTTTCAGATTTTAAAACCTTTGATACCTTGTTTGGCAAACATTGTTTTAGACAGCACACAATCATGAATTCACTTTGCCTTGCCCAGCAGCAAGCGCGCACACACAGGATTGCTGCAACAGAAGTTTGAGTGAATCACATTTGCTCCTGCTATACCCCGTACTACGATAGTCTATATTTCAGTTTATGCTCCTCTTCCCCTTTTCAGAAAAACTAATGCCAATCAAGCCCAATGAATGGGTTTCATAGCCCTCGCACCAGTGCCCAGGTAGCATGTGAGACTCTGCTTTCAGAAGCCATGAGAGCACACGGCAGTACAAGTCACAGAAGACTTGCTCAGAGTGGAGACCCGAGTCACCAGGGAAACATTCGATTGTGGATCTGATTTGCTATTTAAAACCGCAAGATGTAATGTCTGCAGTGTGTATTAGAAAGGTTTATAGTCTTCCAGATGATTCACATTCAAATAAAACTGTCTTCGGAGGGAGTGCTTAATAATTTATTTTGGAAAGGTCAGTAAGATGCCGGTTCTTAGGATGTCGAGAATCTCCAACTCTCCCCAACGGATGTCACACTCCATCATCTCTCCCTCCCATCGCTGGCCACTCGCTGCACTGTCTCACAGACTTATGAACTGCCATGGAAGTATTGTACTGTTGTAGAGGCTGCCAAGACCCCGAATCTGTGTGTCAGGCATCAGTCTGGAGGCTCCCATGACTCATGCAGTGGTAGGGCCTGATGGACTCTCATCAGCAGGTCAGACAGCAGGCTGCTGGCTCAAGGCTGCAGAAGCCAACAAATCTGGTCAGATGATAGACTGCTGGTTCCAGTCCCAAGAACCAGAGGACAGATGCAGATGGACCAGATGCAGAATCCAGAACAAGCAAGCAGAGAACTTTGCCCGGGCATTCGCGTCTTAAGAGGCAGACCATACCCTCAGGGGGACGTTCCTTCCTCGAGCGAGACAGCACCAGGGTGTGTGGACTGGCGCCTTGAGTCAGACTCTCTAGGAAGGCTGCCATTCAGATGCTGCGTGCCACCCTGACCCTGCCTCCTTAGTATCAGGGACAACTGCCCCTCCCATGGGACACAACCACAGACACAAAGACTAGGGTCCACAACACATCACAACACATCGGATCAACAAAACCCACTATCTCTGAGCCTGGCCCCACAAGGGCCGAGCAGAACTGCTACCACCTTTCTCCCTCAGCAACTGTGGGGCTCAAACTGCTAACCTTAGGGTTGGCGGCCCAATGTCTAGCTGACTGTGCCACCAGCGAAGAGTCATAGTGCATCACTCCCTGTCCTGGAGGGAGAAACTAGAAAAGCCTTCTCAGGGGACCTCAGATGCTGGGGGGCACAGGTGGTCCCCTGATGGCTGTGGAGAGAGAGGGAGAGCCTGGTCCCACGGTAGAGAGCGAGGCTCCTGGTGTCTGGAGAAGCCGTGTGGACATTTCCTGGGGAAGAGGTTTCAGAGGAGTGAATGACTTCTTGCTGTAGCTACCTGGGTCCTTCAGACTTGAAACTTGGTCCGCTTCTACATGGTGGGCCATTGAGTTCTCCCCTGGGGAGACCCACAGCCCCAGGTTTCCCTCCAGCA
>NW_022103915.1:13045156-13047086 GCF_000313985.2 Echinops telfairi | reverse complement strand
CATTGTACCCCCCCCCACCTCCCACATCCCCGCATTCTTCAATTGGACGATCAAAATGGCTATTTCTGTCAAGAACAACAGTCACAACAGTCACAAAAGAACATTTCCTGAGCCCTGAGTAGCTGCCAGGCTCGCGATGAAGCAACTTTTCTGCATTTTCCCATGTTGTTACCTTTTTTGGCGCCAATGAGATTAAGTTACAGGTGGCTGTCAGCTTCCACCTTGGCTGTGCTGTGTGTGCCGGGACGGCACTGTGCACTAACGCCTCAGTGGCCGACGTCCCGGTCTTTCTTCTGAGGCCCTTCGTAGGGAATGCAAACCTCCCACTGTGGCCCCAGGCACTGGAGAGCCGGGAGAGCACACTGCGCTACCTAGGTGTCCCATGGACTCTGGCTCCGGGTGACCCAAGAGGGCAGAATGAAATTGCCTCCCCCACTGCCAAGACCGCAGTTTCCCTGGGAGCAGGTCGCTGGGTCTCTCTGCCTACAGAGCGGCTGACGGGTTCAGCCCTCCAGCCTTCGGTGAGCAGCCAAGCGCACAAGCACCCAGCGACCAAGGTGAGATGTCCGGTGCCACTAAGCTGTCTCTGACCCACAGCAGCCCCACGGACAGCACGACAAAGGCACTGTCCACCCCGGGCCTTCTGCAACCACAGTCCTGGGTTTGCGCCCACTGTGGTAACCACTGGGTCCCTTTTGTGGAGGGTCCTCTTTTTCACGGGTCCCCGGCTTGACCTCTGTACAATCACACAGGTTAGGCAATCTGACGCCACAGCCTTACAGACAGGCCACCTGCCCTCCCTCTTCTCTCCACCCCGCACGTCCTCCGGTGTCAGGGCGATTCGACGTCTCTGTCTCTACCCGGGCAAGATCCTGGAAGGGTGAAGCTGGGGGTTCTTAGCCATCCCTACTTACAGCCCGGGGGTCGGGGGGGCTAATGATACAACGGGTAGGCTAACCCCTGGTCCAGATGACAGTAGATGCCCGGTCAAAGTTGGTAGGAATGAAAGAGTCGATCCAAGAACGCAGGGTCCTTCACACAAACACAGGCAGAGCCAACCCAACTGTTAGGGGTTGAATTCTGCCGTCAATTCTCACCCCGATGGCTGGGCCGACTGGAAAGGACTGGAAGCCCTTGCTGATGAAAAGCAAAGACTGTAGCCTTCAGTGTGGATTGTAAGTCAACGTCAAGGAAAATAGAACTCTCACCAGGAGACCTACAATACACAACACTGTGACAGCGAGAAGCAAGCGATGGAGCTTGTCAAAGATTCCTCCTGCTTGGCTCCACCATCAGTGCACAAGGAAGCAGCAGTCAAGAGATCAAAAGACACATTGCCTTGGGCCAAGACCTCTGTAGAGTCTAGGAACGCAAGGACTTGAACTTGGAGGACTAAGGTGTGCCTGACCCAAGCCGTGGCCTCCGACGCTTGTGAAAGTTGGACCCTGAATAAGGAAGATCAAAGAAGAACCGATGCCTTGGAATTGGGGTGCTGGCGAAGAATGTCGAAAGGAGAAGCGAGGGTGGCGGGATTTCATCCCACGTCCTTTGAACAGTGTCAGGAGAGACCAGTGCCTGCAGAAGGACATCGTGCCTGGCGAAGAAGAGGGTCATCAGAAACGTGGAAGACCCTCGACACCGTGGATGGACACACGGCTGCAACAAAGGCTCAAACCTAACGACTGTGACGATGATGTCTTACTCTGGTGTGCCTGGGTCACTGTGAGTCAGACGGGACCTGACCTTCGCCGAGAACAGCAGCAATGCCTGTGGTTCGCTGTGAGGCGGAAGACGCTCAATGGAGTGGACGACAACCCCTTGGGGAGCGAGTTAGCTTTGTCATGTGACCCCAAGCCCAAGTCCGCCCGCCGCCACCGCTGCCATTGAGTTGATGCTGTCTCAAAGCAACCTTCCCCATAGAGGCCTTCCG
>NW_022103915.1:13040580-13043373 GCF_000313985.2 Echinops telfairi | reverse complement strand
TGAGCAGATCAGTGGTTTGGGGGCCAAGGAACAGACTAGAAAGGACTGTGAAGAGAAACCAGACTGTCTGGGAGGGAACAGAAATGTGTTTTGATTGTGTGCGGTGATTTAGTAAATAGCAGAGAGTTGCCAATATTTACTGGGTCATAGACTCCCCACTACGCCCCCCATACACACTTTCTCATCTGTCTTTAGTAAACAACTCCGTGCACCGCTCCTGCTGTGGACAATCCAGTGGTGACACCGAGGGGGTGGGGACACAGCTTGAAGGGCATCAGGGAGGCCTTCTCACCACAGCCGTCACATCGTGTGAGCCTGGTCCAGTGCCTGTGATGTAGACCAGGTCAACCATCCAGAAACGAGACCCTCAGAGACCCCCAAGACTGTTTCAGGGTCACCTAGCTCATTCATGACACTGGTGACAGACCCCCAAGACTGTTTCAGGGTCACCTAGCTCGTTCATGACACTGGCGACACCTGCTTTCCGCGTGGCACCCGTGTGCCAGTATGAATTTCCCAAAGGTTTAGTGTGGATCCCGGAGGGTGAGCCGGGGCTGGGGAGCCGGCAGACTCCGTTGGGGGTGTGGGGGAGGTCTAGAGCTGGTCGTGAAGGCTTGTTTGTTGTTCTGTGTTCCGTCCTCTCCTTCCGGCTCATTAGTCACCTCTGGCTTTTGAGGTTCTAAACAGACAATGAAAGGGTTCTGGCTGATTGGAAAATTCCGGCAAACTGCCCCAGCCTTTCCCAGAAGAGGCGGTGGGCGTGGCAGCCCACGGGAGGTGGCTGCCTTCTCCCTTCCTGTCTTCTCAGCTGCCAGCCCAGGAGGAGGCTCTGCGGCTGGGGAAGGGGGTGGCTTGACCCAGAGGGCTGTGAGTGCACTCGCCTCTACCGTCGTGGTATCCAGATCTTGAGGAAACAGGGCGAGCTGGCCTCTCTCGGTTTCAAACGGTCCCCTTTGGGGTCCCTTACAGTCTCAGGAAACCCACAGGGGCAGTTCTGCCGTGTCCTGTAGGGTCTTGATGAGTCTGTATCAACTCCCTGGCAGTGAATTTGGGGGCCGTCTCTTGGCTTCAAGTGACCAAGCCCCTGCCCAGCAGGGCCACCCCTCCTCAACCGCTCCTCTCCCCTTTCTGCTCTATCCTCTGCCTCAGTTTCCACAGCCACGACAGGAAAACCCAAACCAAACTCGCTGCCACTGGGTCGACCCCAGCACTATAGTGACCCCGTAGGACAGGGCCGAACACCCTTCATGGGAGCAGAAAGCCTCATCTTCCTCCTGCAGAGCAGCTGCGGGATTGCAACTGCTGGCCTTGCGGTTTGCAGCTCAGTGTGTGGCCCTGGGCCCCCGGGTCTCCATAAAGATCAAGCCAAACCCCACCCCTTGCCGCTGAATAGATCCAGACTCACAGGGGCGTTACAGCATGGGGGCGATCTGGGTGGAAACGGACTCGATGGCAGTGGCGTTTGGGGCATAGGACAGGGGAGACCCAGGAAACATAGGCTTACTTGTGCTGACGAGAGGTAGGAAGACTGGGGACAGAGGGGGTTTACTCCACCGAGTGCCTGCATTAAACGAAAATTAGCTGGTCACACCCCAATCAAGGGACTTGAAAGGAATCAGACACACACGAGACACCGATGGGGAAGACAGCTTCCACAGCTGGGCATTCGCAGACGAAGGTCACCTAGACACAGGTGAAGGTCAACCTGGGTATACATACCCACTAGGCCCCAGCAACATCACATCATGAGTGCACCTGAACTTAACCACCAAGAATGGCCAAGGCCCTCCACCCCAGCCCTCCAGTGGGGGTGGGGGACAGACAGCAGAGGCCACAGGCAGTCGCTCTCCTGTCCTGCACGCTTGTTCCCACGCTCCTTCCACGTGGCCTGAAGTGGACATTTCCGGTTGTGACCCCTCCCACAGCCATGCAGCCTTGCCCGCTTTCCAGGGAGAGCGTGTGCGATCTGAGCTGTTACTACCCGAAACGTCCCTGTCCATCATAAAAGTGACTTGGATGACAAGTGCTTCTGCCACATGAATTCTTTCAGTGCCCAGAAGCAAGAGCCCAGGGGAACCATCCCAGAAACCTAACCCTTATTCACTGATCTGTAGTGAACGGCCAGGAGCCCTGGTGGTGTAGTGGTTATATGTGGGGCTGCCATCAGCAAGGTCAGCGGTTTGAAGCCAGCAGCCCCTCCGAGGGGGAAAGACGAGGTTATCTACTCCGTAAAGAGTTACAGTCCTAGAAACTCACGGGGCAGTTCTACCCTGTACCTTGCGTATCAGAGCTTGAAACCTGAGGGAGGCTACAGCTTCCAAGGGGGGCCCTAAGCCCGTGTAGAGACTCCACGTGATTCCACCCTGTTGAGTTTATTCGCTGTGGCTCCCCTGGCCTGCACGAGGAGGGGCAGTGTCCAGGACTGGCCTGGGCACCCCAGGGTGGGAATTGGAGCACTAGAGCCACGTGGTCATGAGGCCTACCACGGGCCCCGCAACCAGTTTGGGAGACGTTCTGATCCGCAATCACGTACCTCTGTGGGCCTCCGGCTGGACCGGCTGCCACTCACGACGGTGATGGCGGCATCCTCCTTCCCTGTGAATGCTTTAGACGCCATCATGGCTTCCTGGAGGCCATCTCCCTCATCCAGGTGGTTTCTCTTTGTCCTGTTTAAAACGTAATTTAAAAAACAAAGCGAAACACAAAAGCTCACTGCCATCGAACTCATAGCAACCCTCTAGCACAGGTTAGAACTGCGTGTGTGTGTGTGTGTGTGTGTGTGTGTGTGTGTGT
>NW_022103915.1:13037893-13039466 GCF_000313985.2 Echinops telfairi | reverse complement strand
ACAGGGCACTGGGCTAGGGAGGTGACCCTGCGTTCAGTCAGTCGTCGTTAGTGCCATGGTGTGCCCGGCCCTGGTGTAGCTGGTGGGGTGACAGCCGGGAGCAGCCTGCTCCCTGCTCCCTAGAGCTTACATTGTTTGAGCACCTCGTAAATAAAAGACCAGACCAAATCAAACAAGCACACTGCCCTCGAGTCCACTCGGACTCCTAGTGACCCACTGGAGGGTTTTGAAATGAAAAGAGCCAGCCTCATTTCTCTCTCTCGGAGAAGCTGGTGGGTTTGAACTGATGACCTTGCAGCTAGCAAACCAACTCCTACCCCACAGTGCTAGCAGGGCCCCCAGATAAATGCCCAGTTGCTCTGCCTAGTGCTAAGAGCTCTGAGGCAACAGGACCTCTCCCATGCTGTGTCCAGTGCCGTCCCGTGGGACAGAGTAAAACCGCCCCTTAGGGTTTCCGAGTCTGTAAGTCTTGATGGGAGCAGACAGCCTCATCCTGCTCCCTTGGAGTGGCTGGGTGAGTTTGAACACTGGCCTTGCCTCAGGCCTGACCGGCAGGGCTCCTTTTGCACGTATGATGGAACCATTTTTCTGCTCTAGGTGTTTCCAATTGGGGAGGCTATGCCTTGGCCTGTGCACTGTTCATCCTAAACACATGCTCGGTCCACGGACGCTACCTGAGAAGGGCAGTCGGCCTTCCCAGAGCACCTGGGGACCAGGTCTGGGCTCAAGCCCTCCCATCCATCACCAAGGTAACACCCCCTGCGAGCCAATCCCAGGGGAGGAACCTTCTCCAGGGAGGCATGGGCCTGGCGGGCCGGGGGCGCAGAGCCTGCCTTGAAGCAAAGGTCTTGCTTGCGGCAGACAGGCGGTGGGCTGGATGGGTGACCCCTGACTCACAGCATAGGGGACCTATACGAGTGGCCTGTCCCTTCTACTTGGACTTCAGGAGAACTTCTTGGAGCCTTGTCTTCTTTGTCTGTGACACGGGGGCAGTGTGCTGTGTGGCTGGAGGAACTGGCCACTTGACCAGGGCCGTGGCAGGCATGTCACACAGGTGTCCTGGGGTGTCCCCATCCCCCTCCTAGAGTTTCTGAGACAGTTAGCTGTCCATCAGACGTCAGCAGCCTCCTGTACCGAAGTCAAGGATGGAGAGGACAGAGTGCAGTGCACTGGGCGGGAGTGAGCCCTGGGTGGGGGCCGGTGGAAGAAAGCAATTGCTGCAGGTGGGAGGGCAGGTAGGACCTGGAGCTGGGGGTGGAGGTGGGGGAGCTGCACCCTGGGTGAGTGAGGGCAGGGGCTGGGCTGGGGGCAGGGGTCTGTGATAGGCTTAGAGGACTTCTGACTCAGGATGCATGAGGAGGGGTCCACGTGCCCCCTAAAATCATCTGTGAACTTGCTCCTCTGCATGCAAAGACCCACAGTCTCACCCGATTGTCAGTGTAGTCAGGGGCCTGGCAGGAGGGAGGGGGTGTTAGCCAGAGCAGCAAGCCATGGTACCCTCACTGAGCACCCCATGCGTAATCAGAGAGGGAAGAGGGGACCACCAACCACCAGAGGCCTGGGAGCCCCATCC
>NW_022103915.1:13036505-13037614 GCF_000313985.2 Echinops telfairi | reverse complement strand
CCAACAAAGGCAAGAAACAACCCATACAGCAACATGGGGAATGAGAGTGGAAGTGCCAACTCCCATCTAGACCCTGGGTCGGATGGGCCCCCTGTGAGGGAGCCGGGCTGGAGAGTAGAGAGAGCTGGCTGGTCACTCCCAGGAGGGAGGACGGAGTGACACATTTCCTTGAGAGCAAAAGTACCAGTGGGTGTTTGTTGAGTGCTTCCTCTGGGCCCAGGGGGCTCTGGGAGGAAAGGCTTCCTGAGGGAGGGGGCTCGGAGAGACGAGGGCAGGCCGAGAGGAGAGAGCTGAAGAGCAGGAGAGAGCTGAAGAGCAGGCGAGAGCCTCTGGATGCCGCAGGGACCCTGCTCTCTGAAGAACCTGGGCCCCCGTCCGTGGATTGGGGAGGGGTCCCCATGCTGGGCCACTGACCTCCTTGGTCACCAGAGGCCGGCTGTCACAGCATTCTGGCGGGACAGCTTGGCTTTGCTTTTCCCAACTTGTTCCTCCAAAGATGTAAAACATCAGACCCATTGCTGGCCAGTTAGCTCTGACTCATAGCAAGGTTCAGGGTTCAAACATCATCTCAGGGTGGGTAGCTTGGGTGGGGCACCCCAACCTCTATGGGATCCAGAAGTCTGGGTTCCAAGAAAAAGATAAGCTCCCTTCTTCCCCCTCCTCCCCTCCCTCTCTGCTCCAATTTACTTTCCATCTCTCTGCGTTTGTCCAGTTGACAGAGTCCACGAGAGTGCAGTCCACTCTCTCTCATGTCAGTGGACTCCTCCTCCTCCTGTGACTTGAACAGAAGTCTTCTAAGTGTGAATGAATGGCAGGCTGATTAGAAACGTCCACACCGGCTCCCCTGCCCCTGGGAGGCCAGCTGGCCACACCGACAGGCCCGGTCCCTCCCTGAGTTGAGAGGGGGGCCTCTGGGTCACACGCCCATTCCTGTGGGCCTGGCACCATCATCAGGGCTCTGCCTCTGTCCGGGACAGGAGAGTGAGACCCACAGGGGTTGTGCCCCAGGCGGTGGGCTCCAGGTGTCTGCGCGTGCTTAACCAGAGGGTCTCTGGAAGACCTGCGGACAGGTTTTCTGAAAATATGCACGCCATCCCCCCCCCCAGCCC
>NW_022103915.1:13017123-13036405 GCF_000313985.2 Echinops telfairi | reverse complement strand
GTTCTGGAATCCTCAGCCAGCAGCTCCCAGAAGCCCCCAGACCCGTTTTCAGAGCCCCCCTCGGCCTCTTTGCTGTATTTCTCTGCTCTTCGCGGGGACACGTCCCGGTCCCTCTTTCTTCTCCTGTGTCCTCCTCTCCGGAACTCTGTCCCCTTCTCTGTCCTACTGCCCCTCTTGGTGTCTCTCCAATACCCCGCAGGCTGGCAGGGTCACCCCCATTTTACAAGCCAGAGAACTGAGGCTCCAGGCGATGAGAAGACTTGCCTGAGGCCAGCAAGCGAGGAGGCAGAGCTGAGAGCTGAGGCTGGGTCGGTCTGCCAGCACGGACTGGGCCAGCCCATTCCTCCAGGGGCTCCTGGTGGAGTTAGGGGTGAGCGGGAACAATGGCAGCCTCGGCAGGGAGACAAGCTGCCTTAGAGGGACCCAGAGGACGCTGGGTGCTTGCTCCACACTTCCTGGATCTGCGCTGGAAACAATGCCCATGGGCTGCCCCACATGATTCCTGACTCACAGACACAAAAGACGGACCCAAGACGTTTACCCAGCAGGGATGGAAAATTCTCCTTTCCCATTTCCACCCAGCGCTTCCTAAGTCGATGAATAATGCATGCTCCAACAAAGGCAAGAAACAACCCATACAGCAACAGCCAGGCCCTGCCTCACGCTGGGAGATGAGACGAGCCAGCTGTGGTTGGTCATTTCAGGAGCTGGGATGGAGGAGGCCAGGGGCCTGTGGAGGTACCCCTGAGCTGGCTCCTGGTGGGCGAGTCAGACATTAATAGCCAGGTTAGATGGGGGTGGGAGTGGGAGTAGGGGTGGTGGAGGGAAGGCAAAGGCAATCCAGGCAGCAGGATGTGTGGTGTGCAGGGGGAAATCTCACTGCCATCGAATCAGTGCCGACTCACAGCGACCCTCTAGGACAGGGTAGAACTGCCCCTGTGGGTTTCTGAGACTGTGACTCTTTATGGGAGCAGGAAGCCTGAGTCTAGATTCCAGTTCTGTGGGTCAGTCTATGGGGCCCCTGGGTTATCCAGAGATGCTGGGCAGAGGTGTGGCCTGAGCTCATGACCAGGCCAGATTGGTTAGGGGTCGAGGTCTACTTGGCTCTGCTCAGTGAGTCATTCGGAAGCAGGGTTGGCTGCGCACATGCAGAGCCACACACAGAGCAGGAGCAGTCTATGAAGAGAGAGAGTGTACTGTCCGACCTGTGTCCTCTCCCCGGACTCCTTCAAGCTGGCCCCGTCACATAGTCAGAGACGCTGGACTGTCGAAGATGAGCCGGCCCGAGGGTTGGAGGAAGATGAGCCCGCCCGAGGGTTGGAGGAAAACTCACCGGCAAGCGGCAAGGTGCAGCCGACACTCCATGTGTGCTGAGATTGAGGTGGGCTCGAAGCCCGTGCTGAGGAGGACCCCAGACCACAGCCTGCAGCATGGATTATCCCTCACGATTAAGAGAATAAAAATCCAGACGGGCGCGTTCAGTGCATGGGGGCGGAGTAATCTGGAAAAGGATGTCAATAATGGTTGTAGAACCCGAAGCGCCTGCTCGATGGCCCTGAGTTGTGCGTGTAGAAGTTGTGGGATTGGGAGATGCTTTGTTGAGGTGGGTACTTTTGGCACAGTGAGAAGAAGATACTAATTACATGAACCGTGAGTACAAGGAAGAAGAAAATGTTCTCGAATTGACGATGGAGATCATTGGACACCTCCTCTCGATAGGATGGAATGACGGACTTGGATGAAGTGCTAATAAAACTGTTTAAAAAAAACAAACCTTCCCAAATAGAGGAATAAGCCACATCCTGATAAAGGAAGAAACGGTGGGAGTCGTCAAGGTTTCCTTTTTCTTGGACCTACCACACCCACAGAAGCAGCAGTCAAGACACCAAACAACGCTTTGCAATGGGCACATCTGGCAAAAGACCTCTTGACAATGTCCAGAGACAAAGGCATCGCTTTGAGGCCTGAGATGCGCCTGGACCCCAAGCTGTGGCACTTTCAACCGCTTCACCTGCATGTGCAAGCTGGTGAGTGAATCGGAGACGGATGAAGTATCGATGCCCGTGAAGGATGGTGCCGGCAAGGACCATCGGACAGATCACAGATGCTGGAGGACCAAACCCCTCTGCGCTGGAGGAAGCGAAGCCAGAAAGCTCGAGGATGAACCGAGATGTCAAGACGTCACCTCACGTACTTCGCCGGAAGGACCCGTCCCTGGAGAAGGACATCGGCTTGGGAGACCGTCAGCTAGGAGGAGGAAGCCCCTCAGGAAGAGAGACGGATACAACGGCTGCCACTCCGGGCTCAAACCTGCAGTCATTCGGAAGGGGGCACAGGACAGGGCGAGGCCCACCACGAGTCCCAGTGAGACGGTCTCTCGTGTCCAGGGACAGGAACTGTGAGGACCGATCTGTTCTTGGAGCCTGGTTGTGACAGTGACAGGGGCAGGCACCATGCTGGAGAGCCCCAGGGAAGGGAGCCACTACCACCTGGTGGAAGAAAGCCCGCACCTGGTCACTCTGTCCCCAGCCCAGGGAATCCTGGAGATGGAGGGGCAGTGCCTTTCTCGGGGTCAGAGGCAGTGAGGCCTTCCAGGAGGGAGTAAGATGGGAGCTGAAGGCTCAGATGTGGAGGCCCCAAGTCCTGGGGGCTGTAGATGGAGCTTTCTCACCTGGAGGGCCCAGGTGCTGCAGGGTGGAGGTAAGGGCCTGGGGTGAGGGGGGACTTAAGGCCTCCCTGGGTATAACCAGAGAAAACCCGCTCAGCCATCTCCCCCTTACCCCTGTGGGTCCACAGGTGAAAACAGCTGGGCCAGTTTCGGCTGGGGTCCTTTTCTCCCCTGTACGTCTAGATTTTGTGGATTTCTCCCTCGGTCCCTAGCACCAAGCCTTAGTCCAAATCTCCAGCTCATCTTGGGTGAACAAAGCGGGCGGTTGGGAGGAACACAGGCCAGCTTCCTCGTTCGAGTTCCTCTTCCATCCCTGGCGTCTTGAGCAAGTCCCCGACCTCTGCGTCCCTGTCCCTCATGGAAGTCGGAGCTCACAACAGTGCCTACCCTTCGGCTTACTGTGAAGATGGAGTGAATCACTGTGTGTTGGCATGAGCATCGCATCCGGAATGGAGCTAAGCGGTGAATACATGCTCCACCTCCTCCTCCTTCTCCTCCATGATCTCATAGCCCTCCTCTGCTTGAGGCAGGCCAGGGCAGGCAGGGGTCAGTGCCAGCGGAGCCGGGCTTGGTGGCCTGCCCCAAGGAGAACTCAGGCAGCCAGAGGAGATGCCAGGGCGAAGCCAGGAGCTGAGGGTAGCCAGTGAGCTTGGGGCCTCCAGGTGCTGTGACATCACGTGGAGCAGTCGCTGTTCTTTCTGTGGCCTGGGAAGCGGTGAGCTCTTTCTCCAGCAACTGCTCTGTGCAGCCCAGCCTGGCCAGCTGGTTCTCAGGGAGCGGGGCCCCGCCGGCACCTGCCCACTCCAGACCACTGGCAGCATCCCTGCTCCCAGCCCAATGACCACCTGGCCTGTGCTGGAGATGAGGGCTGAGTGCCTTAACTTCCAGACCCTAGCTTGCACCCCAGCTGCTCCACTGCCAGCCCTCGGTGCAGGGGACCCAGGCAAAGGGCACAGGCTGGGAGGATGAGCAGGGCTGGGCCGGAAGAAGTGGCCGATGGGGCACGGGCCTTGTGATGTGAATCCCAGGAAAGACTTCCTAGACTTCTCCACCTCGGTGCAGTCTACGGGGAGCGAATGGAGCAGCCTGGCCTGCTGATAGCACAGCCTTGTCCTGCGCACGTGGCGTGTGTATGCCGAGGAGCGTGTGCATGTGCACTCATGCCAGAGCCTGGCTGCTGCTCCTCATCCACTCGATCTGCCATAGACTGAGATCGGGACACCGCACCGCACGGACTGAGGAAACAGGAGAGCGCAGACGGCAGACAGGGAGTTCGGGGAGGCAGTCAAAGGGTGGTGGCTCACGAAGGAAAGAGATGATGATTCCTTGGCTCCTGGCCCCGCTCAGAGAAGGTGCTCAGAAAGGGTTGGGTGCGAGGCTGAGCGATGGGGAGGGGTGAGTAAAGAGGTGGGTGAGCGGATAGGCAAAATGACGGATGGACTAATGAAGGGATGGGGGAAGGCAGACAGACAGACTGATGGATGATGAGCGGAGAGAGTGGAGGGAGGGTGGGTGGGTGGATACATGGATAGGCTGGCGAATGAGGGACAACTTGATAGATGGAATCGCAGGCTGGAGGCGTGGAGGGCCCTGTACTGGATACAGGGAGGGTGACGAAGGAGGAGGAATCCGTGCACAGAGGCAGGAACGTGGCCTTGTCCTGAGCTCCCGTCGTCTTCCAGCACTCTCAGCCCACCCTTTTCTTGCCGACTTTTTAAAATCTGAGGTAGAACCTACACTCAATAAACGTCTTCGGGCATTAATGGAAAGCCTGATGGGCTTTCACAGGCACCCAGGTGCACCACGAGCACCAACACAAGAGCCTCGGCATCCTTGGAGGCAGCTTGGTTCCATGCCTCTTTGAACAGCAGCATCAGCCCCCATGGTCCCAGTGTGGTCCATCGTGAGCACCCACCCCCACTCGCCTTTCAACTGAGAAGGCTTCCTGGGTCTTCCTTCTCCACCCTCCATCAATTAGGCCCCAAGCCTGGCCCACTCTACCTCATTTCGGTTTCCCGCCCCTCTCTTCTGGCCCCCCAGCCACAGTTGGGACTCTCCCGGCAGCCTCCAGAAACTGCCTCCAGCCTCTCCTGGACAGTCCTGGCACCCCACACCCCACCCACCTCCAGCAGGCCTCTTAGCATGTGATGTGGTCCTTCTGCGATTCCCAGGAATTGGCAGGCAGTCGTTGGAGGATCAAGACTTCCCCCGGGCAATGCAGAAGGAAGGCCTGATGAGACGAGTGCCGGGAAATGGAAGGAAATGGCCCCCCGGGCCCCAGAAGCACCTCCCCATAGAGAGGGTGTGACCGAGACAACGGGCAGGAAGTGCCATTCTGGGCCTGGTAGCCCCTGCAAAGGGTGGTTAGACAAAGAGCTGGCAGAGAGGCAAAAAGTCCTCAGTGGGTGCCCGCCATGGCCCTGGCTTGGCTCATTTCCTGCTGTCTTCACCTTTGACCCCAGTTGCGCCTCGTCTAGAAAGTCCTCAGCACTGTCCCCTCACCTGCGTCTTCACCAAAGGTCCACCTTCCCCAGGGAACCAGGGTTTCCAACCGGGGACAGACACATACCTGTGGTTGCCACACGTGGTGGCTTGGAAGGAAAAAGAGAACCTTCGTCAACTGTATTTGATTTTTCAGCCGGACTAGAGTCAAAGCAAAACAACTCGGAGCTAGAGACCGGGAGACCCAGCCCTGCCAATAGCAAACACCGGTCCTCTCGCCAGTCCCTACTCTGTGCCTAAGACCAGGCTAGGTGTTGGCTTGACTCACGTGATCTCAATTGATACTGCAAGTTGTTAATAAGCCTTTCCACCAATCCTGATGCTCCACTTTCGTTCAGTCCACCTTCTCAGGCCACTTGCTCAGCACACAGATTGAATAAGTACGCGGAAAGAATACGACCCTGACACAACCTTTCTTGATTTAAGCCACGTAGTCTTACCTTGTTCTGTGTGGACGGCTGCCTCTTGATCCATGCACAGGTTCTGTTCGGTTTCTCAGGTGGGAAATAACTTCGGTTCTTGGCTTCACACGAGAAAGAATTCACACTGAAGCCTGGTTTGTGATCCAAGTGGGTTTTTACGGAGGACCGAAGAAGTGTCAGGTTTTACAGTCACTGAACACGGAGTTGGCAACTCCCGGGACTGCACACCCACACGTGGCGGCCTGAGGCCAGAGAGAGACTGTGGCCTGGCCGAGCAGAAAGCGGAGAAGCAGCCCAAGGGAAAGAGAGCAGTGGTCTCCTAGTTCCGGCCTTTAGGGCCTTCAGCTGGGAGGTGTGGTCGACGGTACTGGTTGACCCCATTGGCTGAATTAAGCCCACCTGACCTATTTGGGCCCACCCAGGTGTACAGCCACCCTGGCTCAGGGACCTGAATTTGGAGCGTGCCCCTTAGCTTTTATTGCAGCGGTTCTCAACCTGTGGGTCACGACCCCTTTGGGGGTTGAACAACCCTTTCACAGGGGTTGCCCGATTCATAGCAGTAGCAAAATTACAGTAATGAAGTAGCAACAAAAACAATTTTATGGTTGGATGGTCACTACAACATGAGCAACTGTATTAAAGGGTCGCGGCATTAGGAAGGTTGAGAACCACTGCTTTATTGGCTTCCAACACCCTGTAAGTGTGTGTGTGTGTGTGGGGGGGGGTGTTGGTAAGTAAAGGAACCACCCCTGGTTCCTGTCTCTGACTACCTAACAGTTCCTCGTGAGCACAAGAAAGTGCTCTGGAATTCCCGTTGTTCGCCAGGCTATCGATAGTTTGTTATGATCCACACAGTCAATAATACATAAGCATCATTCTGGTCGTCTCTACTCTCAGCCGAGATCCATCTCATGTCAGCACTAATATCCCTCATTGCATGTTCTCTTCTGAATCTAGCCTGACCCTCCGGCAGCTCCCCGTCAATGTACTGACGCAACCATCTTCTGAATTACCCTCAGCAAAATATTATTTGCATGAGATAGTGTTTGATAATGTCTGCATTCTATTGTTCATCTTTCTTTGGCACGGGCACAAATAAGAATCTCATACAGTCAGATGGCCAGGTAACTGTCTTTCCACACAGTTCACTATTTCGTCCATAGAATCTCTCAATGAGGCAATTCAAGGCTTGACTT
The DNA here is from genome assembly GCF_000313985.2 of Echinops telfairi. Taxonomy (NCBI): domain Eukaryota; kingdom Metazoa; phylum Chordata; class Mammalia; order Afrosoricida; family Tenrecidae; genus Echinops; species Echinops telfairi. The sequence goes on along the minus strand of NW_022103915.1, from coordinate 13,029,617 downwards.
TTTTTCTTTTGGTTTCTTTGAGCTTGAAATATGCTGAACTTGTTCATCCCTGTTGGTGTTCTAACTCCATGTCTCTGCACACTTCCTTATGATGCTTTATTTTGTCGTCTTAAGCAGCCCTTTGAAATTTCCTTCTCAGCTCTTTTGTATCGTCAGTTCTTCCATTCATGTTAGCTCTTCTACACCAAGAGCAATTTTTATAGTCTTTCTGACCTCCATTTGGTCTTTCCTCTCTATGGAATGGCATTTTCTCCACATGTGATATTCTTGATATCATTCCACAATGATATCAATAATGCCTTCCGTCATCAGCGTTCAGTGCATCACAGCTGCTCTCCAAACCCAGTGAGATAGCCTTAAGGTCCGAGTTGGCTCTCATCGTCCCGTTCTCATTTCCTCAGCTTCACCTTGAACTTGCATCTGAGCAATGGATGGTGTGTCCCACGGTTGGCCCCTGGCCTTGTTTGATTAGTGATTTTGAAGTTCCCCATCATCTCTTCCCACAGATGTAGTCCATTTGAATCGTGTGTATTCCATCTGGTGAGGGTCATGTACATAACCAGTGTTTATTTTGTTACAGTGAAGAAGTCTTACAGAATTCTATCATGGGAGCGCAAGCTTCATTCTTACCACCAAGGCCACAGTTTCCAACTATCAACCCTTCATCTTTGTTTCCAACTCCGCTTTCCAGGCACGCGTGATTATCAATGTGTCTTGATTGCGTGTTGGATGAATTTCAGCCTGAAGAAATTGGTAGAATGCTTCAATTTCTTCATCATTTGTGTTAAAGGATGGTGTGAAAATTTGAATAGCAGTTGTAGTAACTGGTCTCCCTTGTAGATGTATACATAATAGCCTGTCACAGACAGCATTAAACGTCAAGATTGATATTTTTATCATTTGATTTGGAGCTCCTCAGATCTCATAACATTCCGTAGCTCAGTCACATCAAGCAGTGCTGTACAGTTGCCACCACAGTCAGTTTCAAAACATTTTCCTTCTTATTGAACTCTTGATATCAGCACTGCTTCATCCCCCGCTCCCCCATCATTCCCCCCAGGAACCTTTATTCCTTTTTTTTGCCCTATAATAATTTATTTTGTTTTCTACTTTTGCCACATCTTAAGACAATCAATCTATGCATTCACACACAATTCTGTTGTTCGAGCCCATCAAGTGGGGCTATACAGTCATCAATGCTATCAGCCCCACCCCCACCCCAGGCCCCTTCACTCCTCTCTCTTCCCACACCCTCATGGGTCCATTACTCCCGTTACTGTTTCCAATCTTAAATACACAAATGAACATACACAAATCTAATATGATTAATGAAGTATAACAAATAAGAAACCATAATAGTAACGGGAGGAATTATTAAAGAACTGAGGATAGTTATGTGGTTCATCAGTGCTACACCGCTCCCTGGATTTTTCATCCCTTCTGTATGGCCCTTCGAGAGGGACTGCCCAGTTATCTTACAGGTGGGTTTGGGGTCTCTACGACATCAACACCCCTTCACATCGACTTCGCTGCTTGTTTTTGAACTTCTGATATCTCTTCTCATCAACACCTCATGATCACACAGACTGATGTGCCGCTTCCATGCGGGCTTTGTTGCTTCCCTGCTAGATGGCTGCTTGCTTAACTACAAGCCTTGAATACTCAAGACGCCATTCTTTCAACAGCTGGGCACCATCAGCTGTCTTCACCACATTTGCTTATGCACCCATTGTCTTCAGCGATCGTCAGGGAGGTAGGTATCATAGAGTGCCACATGATTAAAACAAACCTTTCTTGTACTGAGAAGATTTAAGTAGAGGCCCAAAGTTCAAGATAGATCTTAAATGTTCTTTTGGAAGATAAATGTGACGTCATTCCTCTTCAATCTCTCATTCCTGTAAAGCTTTTCTGCCTAAGAGACTCTGTGGAGCCGTTCTATTCTGTCCTGGGTTGCAAGAATGGGAATTGACTCAGTGACAATGATGTGTGTGTGTGTGTGTGTGTGTGTGTGTAAGTGAGAGAGAGAGAGAGCAATGTGAGAAATTACACCGGACCCACCCGGATAATCCAGGATGAGATCAGCTGACGAGCAACTTGAATGCCATCTGTTCCCACAATTCCCCTTCCTTCTGTCCTATAACATAGTCACAGGTTGCGGAGGTTAGAACACGGGCATCATGAGAGGCCACTCATCTGCCTGTTGAGTCATTCCATGTAACTAAAATGATGCTAGAACACTGGGGTACCTGGGAGAGCGAGAACGCAGCAGGGGCAACTTGTTTTTCCAGGTCTCCAAGGTTTTCTGCCTTTGCCAGTACATCCAGAATGCTCCTTAGACAGGGGTGGCCTGGAAAGACTTCATCTTTTTCTACTTTGGGAGGGTTGTTAGGAGGACTTGACAAAGGAGAGGCCAGAGAAGAAGTGGCAGAGGCTCAGAGAGACGGGCGGACACAGTGGCTGCCACGGTGGGCAGGCGATCGGCTGGGAGCGACAGGGTACAGGCTTCCTGTCTCCTTTCTACGGCTGTTTTTAGTGGGAAAGGTTTGAGTTTTCCTTCGAGGACAGGTTTCCACCTCCCACAGGCTCACACTTCTGTAGTCTTTCCTGTGTGTTGAGAGGAGGGAGGAGAGGGGCAGGAAAGCAAGTCGTTTCCATACAGGAAGGAGATAGATGATGGCTGAAGTTGATCAGGAGCCATAAAAGGATATCCAGGTACCTGAAGCGAACCTCCAGGAGTCCTGGTTACACACTGGGCTGGGATACCCAAGATCAGCAGTTCAAAACCACCACCAGCCCGTGGGAGAAAAATAGAGCTTTCTACTCCCATAAAGAGATACAGTCTTAGAAACCCACAGAAGCAGTTCCACCCTGGCCTTTAGGGTCACTGTGTTAGTCCGGGTAGACTAGAGAAACAAAGTCACAAACACGCATTTGTGTATAAGAGGGAGTTTTACATAAAGGGTAATTGTACATTAAGAAAGCATCCCAACCCAGCCCAGTCCAAGCCCATGAGTCCCATATTAGCCCACATGTCTGATACCAATATAAAATCCTCTTCAGACTCACGAAACACATGCAGTGATGCCGAGTGCAGGAAGATCACAGGCCAGTGGGTATAAAGTCTTTGGATCCAGTGGCATTGTAAGCATCTCGGCGCTGGCAGGGGTCTCCACATGGCTCCTCCGGCTACAGAGGTCTGGTTGCATCAGGGTAGGTTCATGTGGGTTCTCCAGCTCAGGGCACTAGCATAGTTCCAAGTGTCTTGTCAGTAGAGCGTCTCCAAGGGAATGAACCGAGAGAAAAAAGGCTTCCGCCTCCAAGGAGAAAAAAGCAGATTTCCCAGAATCCTCAGAAGGTCGTGCCCACACAGAGGTCTCATTGGCTATGATCTGATTGACAGGCTAGACTGCACCCCTTCACTCGTAATCCTCAAATTGACAAATGAGTACATAACTCCCCCACTCGCTAAAAGTCGGAATAAACTCAATGGCAATGAGCAGCTAACTTCTAGAGGAAACCGCCCACCTGTTCCAAGCTGGTTTTCCAGGGGGGCGGGGAGGACGGGTCTACTAACCACAAAGTCAACAGTTTGAAGCCGCCAGCTGCTCTGTGGAGGAGAGAGGATGCTGGACAGTTGACCCTGGCCTATCGGGTTGCTATGAGTCAGAATTAACTCCAAGGCGGGAGGGGTTTTGTATTTTAACCAAATTTTTTTTTTCAAATTTTTGTTTTTTTTAAGAGAATGCGTGGAGTCAAATGCAAACACTACTCACAAATGTGTACTTGAATTTATTGTTCCTTCCCCCTCCACCACTTCTAAGGAGACAGCGCAGCTGCTAACTGAACGATGAGCAATTCTTACTCACCGGGCAGCGCCGAGGGCGAATCTGGCCGTCTGCTGCCGAAAGTTCTGTTAGGCTTTACAGTCCCTGAACACAGGCACCCTGGTGGGACCGCACACCCGCACACGGTAGCCCGAGGCCAGAGGGACCGTGGCACAGCCACGCGGAAGGTGAAGAAAAACGAGGGGGACAGGTGTTCTCACAGACCCAGTAATTTGGGGCCTTTGGCTGGGAGGCGTGGCCAAAGGTATTGGTTGACCCCCATTGGCTGAATTACGCCCACCTGGGCTTGGTTTGGGCCACCCAGATAGACTGCCCACCTGGCTTGGGCTTGACTTGGCGCATGCCCAGTAGTCTTTATGGCCGGCTGAAGCTCACCTGGCTCTCTCTCCGCAGCAACCTCCTATAGGGGTCCTCCAGTCGTGGAGAGGGACACGCCCTGCCCCTATCTTGCTACCTAACAATCCCAGCAGAGGAAAATGTCAGGGCAGTCCTACTGTGTCACGACGGGTCGTTAGGAGTCCAAACTCGGCACTCGGACCCCCCCACCCCACCCCCCCAACACACACACACACCTGCTACCTCTGCTCCTTGTTGCCGCCCCGCCCCCACAGGAAGAGACGTTCTTGAGCATCCTGATGAAGCACCGCGTGCGCAGTGGCGTCTCAGGCGTCGTGGGCATGGAGGTGGATGGGCTGCCTTTCCACGGCACCCACGCCGAGATGATCCAGAAGCTGATGGGCATCACCATGGCGCGCCCGTGACCGCCGCGCCAGTGTGTGTGGACTGCGTGCGACCTGGAGGCCATGCCTGGGCCTCGCTCGGGCGCCGTCCCCCAACGTCCCCAGCGTCCTGCCACCACAGCCTCACCCCAGAGCACTGGCCTGGGCCACAGTGGGCCCTTCCTGGTGGGAAGAAGCGCCGGTGCAGCCCTGGGCCTCCAGAAACATTTCTCGGGACTTTTAAGGCGTATCTTTGGGCTCTCATGTGCGGAAGGTGTGGTTGTCCACCCCGCCTTCCCGGGGCTTCCCCAGGCCACACGAGGTCTCATCTTAGGGTCTTCCTGCCCATCAGGTTGGGGGCGCCAGGCGGAGCCCAAGTGTAGACGTGGTCGCAGCCAAGGATGGTCCCCAGGCCGACTGGGCAAGCAAAGGGGTCCCGCAGCCTCACAGAGCCTGGGGCTTTGGCAGTGATGGAAAGAGCTATTCCTTGAGAAAGCTCTCTAGCTCAGAGTCTTTTAGGGGCTTGAATCTTACATGTCTCACCACCACCTTCTCCCGCCACAGCCCCCACCCTTCTTTAGCCCCGGCACCTTCTCCTGCACCCACCCCAGAGTCTGAGGCCTCTGCCCTCCGCCCACCCCCTCCCCATCTGCTCACCCCACCGAGGCTGGCTTCCTCCCCCCCAGGATGTGCCTGCATTTCAGTCTCTGGGCAGCCCAGCAGCATCACAGGAAATCTTTCTTGGCAACTCTAGCCAGCCTGGCTTTACCTCCCCACCAACAGAATCAGACACAGTCTCCGGTTGTCTCCTTACACTCCCCGCCCCACTGGCCGGACCCCCATCCTCCAGCATCCTGGGCCAGCTCAGCGCCCAGTCACAGCTGGCTCCTTCCCAGCCAGGGCCTCCTTCTATCTGATCTCCTTTACGCCGTGGAGCTTGATGGTTGCTTTTTCAATGTGAGCTATTTTGTGAACTAATGCTTCCGGGTGGTGAAGTCTGTGTGTGTCACATTAAAGTTGTCGCTTTAACCCATTTTATGTTCCCCGGTCTGCGTCACTGATCCCCGCCACAGTACCAGCTGTGAGGTTTCCATCGGCTGAGCTGCAGTAAGCAGGTTCCCCCCACCTTTCTTCCTGCCCTGCCCTAGTCTGGAAGTTCTGTGAGAAGCCCTATTGAGACCTCTCTGCCAGGGGTGATGCTGCTGGTATTTGAACATACCAACCACCCCCAAATTGCTGAGCCGGGCAAGGTGTCCCTGGGAGGCCATCTTCTGCCTCTCGTGACCCTCACCCTGCTGACGACATCCTCAACTAACTCTAGCCTGCTACATTCTGCTCCTCCCAGGATCCCGCCCATCGTGTGTGGCTCCCGTGTGCTCCACAGTGAACTGTGCCTCGCAGAGTCAAGAGCCAGCTGCGCCAGGCAGAGTGGCACCAGGTGGCTGAGCAGCTCAATACACGTGAAGGGCTTGCTGAAGAGTCGGGGCATCAATGAAAACACTCCAGGAGAGCAGAGCGCTTCCCCCCTCCTCTGTGGGGTCAGGGAGACATTGGGAGAGGTAGATTTGGGTCAGAAGGTGGGGCAGGAAGGTGAGAGCTTGCAGCCTGTCCAGTGGAGGGGGCGTGGAGAGCTGGCAGGTGCTCATGTACCACCTGTGCTTCCTCTTCCCGAGGAAGTCCCCCAGATCCCCTGGTGGCCTGGGGGCCACGTGACTGGGATCTGGCCCATGGGGTGTGAGTCATGGGAATAGCAGCCACTTCCAGACCTGGCCATCACCTCTCCCCCACGCCTCCCCAAGGGATTCTCGGGATGAGGTCGTCCCTTGAAATACTGATGGAAGAGAAGGAAGACCCCAAGGTAACTTCCATCCCTCGGGAAGGGACCGGCCAGACGGAGGAGTGTTTCACTGGCCTGCACGTCAACAACAGACCAGCCGTCCCTGTGTGAAGACCTTGTGGTTGGCGGGGCTCTTTGTTAGCACAGTAGAGCCCAGCCTTCCTAATAGGAGCTTGGGAGGTTTAGTCCCAAGAGACAGCCTAGAGAGTTATCTTCAAACCCCAGAACCCGAAAGCCCAAATGACTCCAGTGATGAATTCCGGGTTCCAGGACCCCCATCTGAGACACACCCTGACTCAGAAGGACCAAATCCTGGCTCTCTCTAGGCCGGACCCCCTGGAGGAGAGCAGCAGACAGGGATGTCATCTCGGCTGGAATGTTCTCCCACTCTGCTCTCGCTGGCCTAGCCACCCCCCGGCCAGTGTGTGGATAAACAGAGAGAGCTCTCCTCTTAGTAAGCAGCAGCAGTCAATAAGATAGGGGCCTAATGGCTTCTGCCATCTCCCGTCCAAGCCAGATGGGCCTTTTCCTCCGCCCACTCTCTCAGGAGCCAAAGGAATCTTCACCCCCCACCATGTCCTCATTCGTAGTCTGTTTGGAAGAAGGAGCCACCCTTCCAGAACACTCCAGGATTGTAGCAGCCAGGCCTAGAGAGAGGGATTAAGTGACTGAACTCAGACTTACATTGTAATATGACAGTTAATCCTTAGCAGTAAACACCGGGTCTGTTAGCATTGACATGCTCTTCCCGCCTCAAGGGGCTGTCAAACAGCGTGAGTCTCCCCAAGGCAGACTCGGTCACTGAGGAAAAGACAGTGGGGCTGCGGAGGGATAGCTGTCATGAGACGGTACTGTCTGATCAACCCCTTCTGTGTTAGGCAGGGATCTCCAGAGAAACAAAACCAGGAGACATTATAAGTATATATATGGATAAGTTTATATAGCAAGAAAGAATATAACAACTAATTAGTCCACACAGCAGTACAGAGGGCTCAGTTCAACTCACTTTCGTGAAACAGTTAATATACTGGAAGTCCTTCCACTCACATGGGCTGTGGGCTGCCAGGGCCAAGGTCAAGGAAGCAGACAGTAGAGTCTTCCCTCAGGCGAGGCAGGCAGAGTCTGCCCGCAGACAGCAAACAGCAGAGCGGATCAGCAACAGTCAGTAGCTTGGGAGCTTAGCAAAGTAGGCCCCCATGGGACCTTGAACTCAAGCGTGGTGACAGGATCCACCAGGCTCAAGCTCAAGCAATGCACACACCAGCAGCGTGGCGAAGCAGGTCTCGAAGGAGCCTCAAGCTCTAGGGACATGATCCATGGGTTGGCTTGGCCCACAGGTAGCACAGCACACAGGTTGAGGCAAAGAACTAGTTAAAACAGCAGCAGGATGGTCTGATTACCAAGAGGGAGATGGGATGTTGGCCATCTTTATTTATTTCAGTCATCTCCCAATCAACTGTGACCTGATTAAACTCCACCCACCTGTTCCTAGTGGCCGAGTTGGCACAATAAACCTGTCACACCTTCCTTCACTGTGGAGAGGCAGCCACCCAGGAGGTCAAAGGGGTCGTGTGCCAGGCACAAAGGAGGGACATTTGCCAAACACAAGGCTGGGCTGTGTCCTCGGGAGTGTTGTCGTTGTTAGGTGCTGAGCCGGTTCCGACCCATAGCAGCCCCATGAACAGCTGACCGAAGCACTGCCCGGTCCTGCCCCATCCTGACGACTGTTCCTATGTCTGAGCCCAGTGTCGCAGCCGCTGTGTCCGTCCATCTCGTTGAGAGCCTTCCTCTTTTTCACTGTCCCTCCGCCTTACCAAGCGTGAGGTGGTGACCAAGGTAAATGCTAGAACCTACCGAGGGGCTGGGAGGCATTCTGTGGGTCTCTCCACGAGAGAGCAGCCTCGAGTTCACTGCGGGACTTTCTCCTCCTTTGCCACTCGCTGGTGATAAGGGGCGGGGAAAGGCCTCGATGCTGTTTGGGTTTTCTATGGGAACGTCAATCCCTGGGCCTTCCTGACTCCCCTGGGTGTTTCAGGCCCCTCCAGATACCCGTGGTGGTGAAGGGCACCCTCCCCCAGTAAGGACTGCCAGGCACGCCAGCTATGGCCAGGTGATTGCTTTATTTGCAGACTGAAGTTTGCTGCATACATAAATCCATTACACAGTCCAACACACGCAGACTGGCGTAAAGGAAAAGACGGTACAAAAATTCAAGACTTGATCGTACATGGAGGTGTCCCCGGGTCATCCCCCTCCACCGCCATCGAGACAGGGCCAGGTGGTGATGATCAAAATGGGGGGCAGGGAATACTGTGGAAGGGAAGAGCCCTGTAGAACAGTGGCCATGAATTCTGCTGAGTTCAAATCCACCAGCCAGCCCACGGGAGAAAGATGAGGCAGTCTGCTTCCGTCAAGATGACAGCTTGGGAAACCCAATAGGGAGGTTCTACTCAGTCCTACAGGGTCGCTGAGTCAGAATGGACCCCATTGCAGTGGGACAGTGGCACAAGGAGGCCAGGAGCGCTCAAGCACTGCCTTCCACCAGTAGAAGCTGGACTCTCCATGACATGCGACCATTTCCAACCCGATCCTGGCCTCCACTGGAAAAGGGAAGGACACCCCCCCCCCCCCATTCAGGTCATCCGAGGATAAGGAGCTGGGGCAGGGGCTACCTACTCAAAGCCAAATGTAGCTCCCAGTCCCCCTAGACACCCTGATGGGAAGGAGAAGAGGCTAGTGGTTAAGAAGGAACATCTTGGAGGGTGGGGCAGGGAGGGGGTGGGGGATGGAGGAAGAGGGTCCTGCCTGGCCCAGCGTCAGATTTCATAAGTGTTATCCTGACTCCAGCAGCCCCTCCTTCCTCAGGCTGAAGCCCACCTAGCCTCCCGGCTCGGAGCCCCCAGACTCCCAGGCCTTGTAGGCCATGCCCCAGGAAGGCAGGGGAGGGCCTCCGGGAATCCGAAGGACCCTTGGTGTATTCCCAGACTGCTCCTGGCCTGGCACAGAAGCAAAGGCCTGGGACGGGAGCGGGCCACCCGGAGGAGACTGAAGGGTCCTCCTGGCCCTCTCCGGACTCCGGTGGCCTTGGAGAGGACAGCACTGAGAGCTGAAGCTCCTTTCTAAAACTGGGCGGGAGAGATCTCGGGTCGGGGCGCAGGACGCAGGACCCCTGTGGCAAGTCCAGTGCCCAGCCTTCCAGGACAAGACAGAGCACAGGATGTCAGTAGCCCGGGTGACAGGGCCCACAGACACGTCTCTCAGAAGGTGGGGGAGCGGAGCAGTGATGGAGAGCCCAGGGCTCCCTCTTCCCCTGGCACAGCCCCACGTAAACCACGGCGGCGCTGGTGCTGGCCCCAGCTCCGCCTCAGGGCAGGATGAGGCCAGAGGGTTTGGGTTTGTGTTGCGTGTCATGTGTGTTGTAGTTGGAGACGCAGGAGGACCCTCACCCTCCTCTCTGAGCCTGCCAGTACGTGCTGGGGGAAAGGAACACAGGGACCGTACCCTGGAGGGCAAACCTGGGGGATACCACCCGCAGTCACATGACCTTAACCTTGGTGTCTTAGCCCGTGGTTTCCATGGGGACCCCGGCAAACGAATCGTGAGCAGCATGTCCCCAGCTATACACACACACCCTGCACCCACACCCTCGTGCACACCAGCACACCCCCCCGCATGCACACACACGCACCCACCATACCCACATACACTCACACACCAAGATGTACACACCCTGAACCCACACTCCCATCCACACCAACACATACACCCCACATGCACATACCATACACCCCCACCATACCCACACGTTAACATATATACACATACTCACACTCTGCACCCACCCTCCTCATCCACACCAATATACACACCCCACATGCACCCATACATGCCCACGCACACACTCGCGCACACCATGCACACTCACGGTCACACATGTGCATGCGTGTGCACACACATACACACATCTTCAGGGCTGATGTTCCTGGGCAAGGGGAGACAGAAGCCTCGCTGGCAGGAACCCTGCAGGGAGCTCAGTAAGGACAGGGCTCAAGCCCCTGGCCTTGCACCTGAATTCTGGCTCTGACTCTGCAGGGTCACAGAAGTCGCCCCAGGAGCCCAGGGTTCAGGTCCCATCAGCCCTCAGGCTTGGGGACATCCAAGTAAAACGAGAAATTGCTCAACTCTCCCTGGGAGAGGGCGGTGCAGCTGGAGCCGGGAGGGCTCTCCGGCTGCCACCACGCCCCCTCCCCCTCCCACGCCCAACACCCGTGTTCCTCCTCCCCTGGCCCAATTCTTCCGTCTTCCTGTCCACGGAGGGGCCCCCATGTGAATGGTCATCTGTGACACTGGGGTCGCTGGAGGGCTCTGGGGAGGACACACCCAGAAACGCACCCTCATCTCCATGTGCTTACCCTCTGCCTGCCCTCCAGCGCTCCCTGCCCTCACACCACAGCTCTCCTGTTGGGAGGTCTCTGCTGACAGCAGACCCACCAGGAGCCAAACAGGCCAGAGCAGCCAGGTGGGCCCAGCATCGCCACAGCGGAAAAAGGCACCTGCAGTGGGCAAGGCCCAGCAGCCTGAGGCTCAGGCCTCCTGCCACCCCCACTGGACAGCTCAGGCTAGGCCAATCCACCCATGGGGGACCCTCCCACTCCCGGGGCACCCGGGGCCTGGAGGGCAGCCAGATGGAGCTTAGCCAGCAGCTCGGGGTCCTCGGCCTGGGCCCCACTCTTCTCAGAGGCCTCGGGGGCGTCCAGCGGGTAGGCCTCCCTGGCCCGGCTGGCCCTGGAGCAGGTGAGGAAGGCCAGGCAGGCCCCACAGAGGCGGGCCAGGTCCCTGTGGGTGGTCTCGCTGACAAAGCAGTAGAGGACAGGGTCGGCCACACAGTTCAAGCTGGTGAGGAGCAGCGAGAAGTGGTAGGCGTTGAAGATGCTCTTGGCGAAGTCGCAGCTGGCCTCCCAAAGGCTGCGCACCAGCAGCAGCACATGGTAGGGCAGGAAGCAGGCCAGGAAGATGACCACGGTGCTGAGCACCAGCCGCTGGATCTGGTCCTTGCGGCTCTTCTGGGTCCCGTGGCTGCGGCGCACGGCCCGCAGGATGCCCTGGTAGGAGAGGAGCAGCAGGCAGATGGGGAAGAGGAAACCCACCAGGAAGCGGTAGTAGTTGATGCGGCGCTGCCAGGCCTGGATGGGGTAGTGCTCAAAGCAGACGCGGTGGAGGTCCTTGTCCACCATGACCTCCTGGTGCATCAGGAAGAAGATGCTGGTCAGCAGCTCCTTGACCCAGATGGCCACGCTGATGCCCACGGCCGCCTTCAGGGTCCGGAACTGGTGGAAGCGGAAGGGGTGGGCCACGGCCAGGTAGCGGTCGATGGAGATGCAGCAGAGGAAGGCCACGCTGATGTAGATGTTCTCATAGAGCAGGATGCCGCACACCTGGCAGGACAGGTCGCTGTGCACCCAGTGGTCATGCTGGAGCACGTACTGCACCCAGAAGGGGAGCGAGCAGATGTAGAAGAGGTCGGCCACGGTCAGGTTGCACAGGTACACGCCCAGCTCATTCCGGGCCTTGATCTGCAGGTAGCCGAAGTAGAGGGACAGGCAATTGGCGGGGAAGCCCACCACCAGCACGGTGATGTAGAACACAGGGGCCAGCGTCTGGTGGATGGTGTGGTCAATGGTACAATTGGAGGAGGAGTTGTCTGCAGTGAGGTTCCCCATCTTTGGGCCGGAGAAGCCTCCCCCAATCATGGGCTCAGGGTACGAGCTAGTCTCCGTACAGCCATCTTGGTGATCCAACGTCCAACCATATTAAGGGCTGAGCACCTCGGGAGGTAGGGAAGCTCCTGAAAGTCAAATGCAGGAGAGGCTGTGAATCCTACCATGTATGCCACACCTCGTATGAGTCAAAGAGCCCTGGGCAGTGGAGTGGGTTATGGTGCTGAGCTGCTAACCACAAGGTCAGCGGATTGAGCCCACCAGCCTCTCTGAGGGAGAAAGAAGAGGCTGTTTGCCCCCATACAGATTAACGGTCTCAGGAACCATCTATGGCAGTGGTTCTCAACCTTCCTAATGCCGCAACCGTTTAATACAG
>NW_022103915.1:13013514-13015947 GCF_000313985.2 Echinops telfairi | reverse complement strand
CCTCGGTCTGGAAGCTTTGCTGAAACCTGACCCACGCCATGGCAGCAGGCAGGCCTCTGCTGACAGGCGGGGTGGCTATCAGGGAGGTGAGTCGCTAGGACTCACACCTGGGTCTCGGGCCTGGAAGGCGAGAAGTCACTCTGTACCACCACTGCCCCGGGAGCTGACCTACCAAACAAGAAGCAAGCAAACAAATCTCACTGCCATCGAGTCGATTCTGACTCACAGTGGCCCTATAGGACAGGTAGAACTGCCCCTGTGGCTTTCTACGGGAGTAGAAAGCCTCATCTTTCTCCCATGGAGTGGCTGGTGGTTTCGAACGACTGACCTTTCCTACGTGCCTCTAAAACAAGCCAGAGCCTAGTCTGACCCAAAGCCACCCTCCTCTTACCTGGACTTCAATTCCCGATAGTCTGTCCTCTAGGCAAGCCCCCCACACCAACTCCTTACCCCCACCCCCTAACCTACCCTCTAACTCAAACTCTCCCACCCCTGGCCTTTCTATCCGGTTCCCCCATTTCCCAAGCTCTCCCTCACAGATACCCTGTTTCCTCAACTCCCCCACCTCCCCAGCTCTCCCTCGCCCCCACCTAGCTCTCCGACCTCACAAGCTCCTCCCATACCACACTAGCCTCCCCACCCCCATGCCCCTGAGCATTATCCATGCAACATCATGATAAATGGAGGACAGATGGAAGTTGTCAAGGATTTCATCTTGCTTGGATCCGTAATCAATGCTCATGGAAACAGCAGTCAAGAAACCTAAAGATGAGCTGCATTATGTAAATCTGCTGCACAAGATCTCTTTAGGGTGTCGAAAAGCAAGGATGTCACTCTGAGGACTAAGGTGCCCCTGATCCAAGTCATGGGGTTTCCTATTGCCTCCTATGCATGTGAAAGTTGGACATTGAATAAGAAGACCGACGAAGAATCGATGCCTTTGAATGATGGTCCTGGAGAAGACCATGGAAACTACCGTGGACTGCTAAAAGGGCAAACCAACCTGTCTTGGAAGAAGTACAGCCAGATTGCTCCATAGGGGCAAAGATGGAGAGACTTCTTCTTACATACTTTGGACATGTTGTCAGGAGAGACCCATCCACGGAGAAGGGCATGCTCGGCACAGTAGAGGGGCAGCAAAAAAGAGGAAGAGTCTCAACACGACGCCGTGACACAATGGTTGCACTCATGGGCTCAGACATAAGGACAATGGTGAGAAGGGCACAGGGCCGGGCATTGTTTTGTTCTGTGGTACACAGGGTCACTGGGTCAGAACAGACTCAAAGGCTTCTAACAGCAGCGTGGTCATCAGGGTTCAAAGTCTCAAATCCATTCTTGAGACGTTTCATCACTTGGGATGGTCCATCCTCAGTGTCTTATATTTCCGCTCAGGGGCTTGTTTTCATTGTCTTCAGTTACAACCTCAGCTTACCCATGAGCCAGGGCTGGATGGTTCCACAGTGTGGTCGTTGCACCATCTGTTATCAACTCGAGATGATTAGGAGCAACGGGGTGGAGTTTAGCCTGTCAATCATGTCACCGCTTGATGACCTCATTTGGAGGCTCCAAAGAGATAACTAGCTCGCTAGAGGTGGGACACAGGCTCACTCCCTGGGAGACATTGCTGTGGAGAAGACACACAGAGCTATGCTGATGCAGCCAGAGCCTTGGAGCTGGAGGAGCCACGTGGAGACCCACGGGTGCTTGTTCACTCTGTCCTCCACACACTGTCTGATTTCAACCCCATCTACACTCTGGTGACTACCAGACCTCTCCCAGGCCAAATATATACCTAGGCAGCTTCCTGATGCCACATCAGGTCCACCATTTTCTTTCCTAATCGATTCCTGGAAGTTTCCTCACCATCTGCCTGGCCACTCCTGTTGGATGCTGGCCTTCTGCTTCGCTTCCTCCCTCGCCTTCGTCCATCATGAAGTAACCAGTTTTGCCATTCCCAACTCCTAAATATTTTCCAAGATCCTCAATGAGATGGATTGACACAATGGCTGCACCAATGGGCTCAGGCATGGAGACAATTGGGAGGACAGTGCAGGGCCACTGTGCAGTGTTTCGTTCTGTTGTGCACAGAGTCACTATGAGTCGAAGCCGACTCGATAGTACCTAACAACAAAACAACAAATATTTCCCAAACCCACAATATCCTTTTCTGCTCACCCACCCAAGGCCCTAGATTGGCATATTCACCACTTCCTCCCCTGCGTAAGTATAGCAGCTTCCTGTGAAACAGCTCATCACCCTCAAAGTCCCTCTCTAAAAAGAAAACCTCACCAAGGCACTGCTGCTTCAAACCCTTCCGGGATGCCCCATCCATCCACCCATCCATCCACTCACCTGTCCATCTATCCACCCACCTACCCATCCATCCATCTACCTATCCACCTTCCCATCCATCCATCCATCCATCCATCCATC
>NW_022103915.1:13007395-13013240 GCF_000313985.2 Echinops telfairi | reverse complement strand
TCCATCCATCCACCCACCTACCCATCCACCAATCCATCCACCCACCCATGTAGCCAGCCACCACCACCCATCCACTCATCACCCACACACACACCCATCCCTCCAACAACACTGAATCACTATCATATGAAAGGCACTGTGTGAAACACTGGTCCCCAGCCTCGAGTCCGTCACAGGACAACAAGATAAGTGGCAGCAGCTGCCTAGGAGAGCACAGGGTCTCAGGGGAGTTCATAGGAGGTGGCCTACCCAGTAAGGAAAGGCGTTCCTAAGGAAGTGACAGGTACTAAGAGTTCGAGGGAGAGGCTGCCCGAGCAGAGAGGAGTTTCCGTTGGTGGAGACATGATGGGCACCAGCCTACATGCAAGAGAGAAAGGATGGGCACATTCAGGAAATTGAAAGTACCAGGGCAAGATCAGATTACCTGCTGTGGTTAGGGGCCATCAAGTCGGCTCAGACTCTAGTGACCCCGTGCACAACAGAATGAAACACGGCCCGGTCCTGTGCCAGCCTCACCATTGTTCTGATGTTTGAGCCCATCGTTGCAGCTACTGTGTCCGTCCACCTTCCTTTTTCCCGCTGCCCCTCCACTTTACCAAGCGTGACGTCCTTCCCAGACACTGGTCTCTCCTGATAGCATGTCCAACGTACACTGGACCGAGTCTCATCATCTTTGCCTCTAAGGAGCAGTCTGGCTGTACTTTGTCCAAGTCAGATCTGTTTGTTGTTTATTAGATCCTGGGGTAAAGAAAGCCTGGCCAGAGAGGAAACAATAAGAAACCATGTTGTTCCTGTTTTTGTTAGGTGTCCTCATGTCTGTTCCAACTGATAGTGATCTTGCAGATGACAGACAGATGGGTAGATGGACAGATGATAGATGAATGGATGGACGGATACATGGATGGATGGATGGACGGATGAGGCTAGGTACTAGAGAGTGGCCGCATCATTAAGTGGAAAAGAGAATGGCCATGACCTCCCCCCCGCCCCCAGTCTGGTGTCACTTGTCCAGCTGCCTCAGCCGGCCAGCAGGTGTCACTTCCTTACCCAGGCCTCAACACAGCCAGCCCTGCCTTACACCAGCACCCATACCCTGAGGGCAGGCACGCCAGCTGCAAACCCCCGCTCTCTAGCTATGTTCCTTTCTCTACCTGATCTCTATCAGACCCTTGCTTCTCCAAAATGAAAGGGCACGGTGAAAGCAAACGTACAAGGGGAAATGGGACAGGAGAGAAGAGCTGACCCACTTCTGTTGTGAGCATTCCACCTGGTCCTCCTGGCCTCTTCTATGCCTTTCTCATGGGGCCTTGTGCCGATGAGCAAACTGAGGCTCAGAGAAGCGAACCGGCCTGCTCGGGATTCCACAGCTGTGATGTGATCAGACCAAGATTTAAGCTCAAGATGGTCTTCCTTTCTACCAGGGTTACACAGCTGTCACTGAGCGGCCACCCTCAACCTCCAGCTGCTCCGGGCTCTCGTCCCAAGATGCACCCATAGGGCCACCAGGCTTCGCACTGAGCTCGTTCCCGTCCCTGGAGGACGTTCTGTGGAGCCATCTCCTTCTCAACACCCACTCACCCACTGAGGGTTTCCCAAGGGGGGTGTGTGTGTGGAGCCGGGGGGATGGGGAGGTGGCGTGGGGGTAGGTTAAGTGAACCAAGGCATTGTCGCTGTTTCTGCCAGTGTGTCACCATCCAGCCAAGGCAGTGAGAAAAACACCCAGGAGGCGCAAGCCCTAGGCACAAATCTTAAGACAATGCTAATTTGCAAAGAAGGAGTCTCCTCAGTTGGATGACCAAGAGGAATGAAGGTCCCTAAAGGAGTCTCTTTGGATGTGGTCAGCAGGAGTCTGTCTCTAGCAGCTCAAAGTCAAAATCAACTCCATGGACGGAGGTGTCTACGTGCTGGCTGTCAGCCGGTGCATAAACAGTAATCTAATTCATCACCCATTCGTCCTGTGTGGTGCACCCGGCAGGCACACAGACGGTTACTCACGGGCGGCGGCCCACAGCCCACAGCACTGCGGTCGTCCCCAATCCCCGCTCAAACATCCCCCCCCCAGGAACCAGTCTATTTCATTTCCTCAGTCTTGTTTCTGAGGCCACTGGGTATTTGTTTCCCTCTGGGGAGGAACTATCCACCCGTTTGCATGTTTCCTTAGTTCCTGGCTTTCTCCCCACAGCCTGACTCCAGTAACAGCAGAATCCAGCAAGCCTTCTCCACATAAGGCCCCAAGGTCCCTGGGAGTGGAGTGGGGCAGTCTACCAGAGCGCGCCCAGAGGCTACCCCCGTTGCTAGGTCCACACAGCAAGTCTCAGGTGGGCCTAAGTCCACAGCCACTATGGGCAGTTTTTCTGCTTTATTGCACCACAAGTCACAGCCAGGGATCCACGAAGCACACACAAGTCTAGGTAGTTAGAGAAAGGTGCTGTGTGCCTTTGAGTCAGCCAATCACAACTCCCGGTGACCCCATGGGGCATAGTAGAACTGCCCCATACGGCTTCCCATCATCTTTCCAGGCGCAGACCACCCAGTCTAGGGAGAGATGGAAACAGACTTCCCAGAGAAGCACTCACCTCGCCTCCCGCTGGCGCTGCACCGCGGGGCTTGCTTCTATTTCATTTGGTACAATCCAGGTCAGGAGCCGCTGAACGGCTTCCCTGGCCCACGATTGGGCCACTCTCCGCAGGTTGGCAACAGCCAGCCTCACTACGCCTGGGATACTGGGCTCACCTTTCCTGGGCTCGCCCGTGCCCCAGGCGGGCCCCCGCAGCCAGGTGGGCAGCTGGCTGGAGCGGGCAGCCCAGGGCTCCGGGCCGGCTTCTTGTCAGGACCGGGGAGGGAGCGACGGAGGAAGGAACTGGGACGGGCGAGCGCGCTCTGCCCGCCCCCAGCTGGCTCTGCGCTCGGCCCGCCAGCCGCGGCTCCGCAGAGGCCCCTGGTCCCCTGGCCGCTGTCCCGCAGCCGCGTCTGGAAGCTCCGGAGCGGACGGAGGCTGGATCGTGTGAACTCCAGGCTGGAGTCCGGCAGGGCGCCTTGCCCAGGAACCGCGGGCAGCCCGGGGGCTGAAGGCAGCGCCCCGCTCCCTGCTCGCGCGCAGCCCGCCGCGTCTGCACTGCCCGAAGGGGTAGCGGAGCAGCCTGCCGGGAAGAACTGAGGCTGAGCCCGGGCGCGTGGAGGTGCGGGTGCGGGGCAGGGTGGGTGGTGGAGCGCCAGGGGCTGGTGGGAGCCGATTGTATTCGAGGCACCCCCGTTGCGCACCTACCACCACACCACACGAACAGAACTACTAAGGGCACACCAACCCGACTGCTGGGAGCCGACCCTGACTCGGGCGACCCCAGGTGCCACAGGGCAGAACTGCTCCGCCGGCTGTCGAGGGTTCCCCAAAGCCAAGTGCGCACAGCACGCCAGGCAAGGAGACCGAGATGGGGAGCCCCTAGTCCCAGATTCTTCCCTGGTGCCCCAAAGTCAAGACCGCCTTCTCCCAGCTAACGGGAATCTTTTGGGACCTCTTGTTTGTGGTGTGGATGGGACCACAGACAAACAGAGAGGGAGCTGTGAGCCCTTGCCCATCCTGGAGAGGCTCAGCCTTGGCCACAACCCCGGAAAAAGCCCCTGGAGAGTTTTTAAAGAAATACCCATGTCCAGGTGCCACCCCCAGCCAACTGAAATCCTAGTAGCCGGAGGGAGGCTAGGAGTGGCCACCTTCAATGTTTGTAACAGCTTCAGATGGGGGTGGGGGGGTTACTTACGGGACTAAGGTGATAGGATTCTACAGACCGACAGAGATGGTTCTCTTAGCTCAGAGCAGAGCCAGGCATCAGCCTTGCCTTCGAGGGGTCTCCTGGCTTTCAGGGGAGCTCCGTCAACCCTTTTCCTCAGACAATCCCAGCATGTGAAGACTGAAAGACACCCCCCCCTTGGAAGATACCAGGCCCCCTTCCCCAGGATACAGATGGGGAAACTTGGGCCCCCCAAGAGCAAAGGCTCCTAGCCAAGTTAAATGAAGACAGACTGGTGTTGGAAGCCCACTGCTGCCCGCGGGTGCAGCGGTATTTGGGCTTAACCTCTTCCCTCCAATATGCATTATCCTCAGAAGCTGCTCCCGGAAGTCAGCCTACAACAGGCCTGAGGGCCACCAAGGTCCGAAGTCCTCCCTGTTCCATCCAGTAGTGAATCAGGGGACCCATCTCCTTCAGAGACCTTAGGTGGGGGGACTACATGGGTGGATCCTTGGGGGAAGCTTACCATCACAACACCAGCCTTCTCAACGTCCCCTGTCAGCTGCTGTCTGCAGCCCTGGAGTTAGAAGCAAGAGGCTGCACCACATGATATGTGTTTCGACACAAATATTACCTCAGCATGGTGGAGGTGAGACCGGGTTTCTGTGACATCATCAGAAAGTGCTGGTGGGTCACACATGCAGGAGCCACCAAGCCGTGAATGCCTGGATGCCCTCAGGACACCCCCCACGAAAGAGAGCGCCTCTGGCCCTCGCTATGGGGCAGCCGGACCAACAGGACACAGGCCATCTACAGCATGGCTGTCGGTACCTACAGTTACAATTGGCCATGCCACGTCCCCTCTTCTCAATAGTCCAGTGCTCCTCTCCCAGCACCTCTAGGGACCAACCAGCAGGAGGCTGCCCCTCAGGCTGTCCAGCCTTCTCTGCCATCAACCTGGACACTACTGACCTGGAGGGGCCAAGAAAGTTCCCTCCCCACCCCCACCTCTTACTTTAGTCTTGGTACAGGTCCACTGAGGCTTGAACTCGTGAAATGCCCACTTGGTGAGAGCAAGGAGGGTCCGTGCCGTGTCCCAGAATCCGTGCCAGGATTCCGTCTTTGGCCTGGAAGGAGGGGAGGACCACAAGCACCGGGGCACAGGCAGTGACATGAAGGGACCTTCCCACTGCCGTCAGCGCCATTCTGACTCATCGCAGCTCTGCAGGACGGAGAGGAACTGCCCACGGGCTCTCCGAGGCGGTGGGTCTTCACAGATGTCGACTGTTTCAGCTTGTGGTCTCTGAGCAGTCGGTGGCTTGGAAGCATTGACACTCTGTTGACAGCTCAAAACTTAACCTAAGGAACCACCCAGGTTCCCTAGAGGCTCCATAACTCCACCAACCCCCAACATCTCTGAGTAAGTGAAAGTAGTCCTTCTGTAAGAACAATTTCCCCAAGACAAGCCCCCTAGCCCCCTTCCCCTGAGTCCACAGTGGTTAGTTCCCAAGAGCTGCCACAGGCGGGTGGGGGTAGGGAGACAATTCCAAGACAGCTGTGATGCTGAGTCTGTGGGTGCAGTGACCTTAGGACCTGTGGGGTCCGTCCAGCCTGGGGAGACAAGGGGTCCTAAATGGGGTTGGGAGGTGCGGTGGCTGGCCCCTGCGTTCATTCAGAATCTCTCACTGGGATGGCAACCACCGATGGTTGGCAGCCCTACAAAGGAGGATCCTAGGGGCTCGTCATGGCTCTTGTCTGGTCCTGGGAGTCCATTCCAAGGAGAACTTTTCCATCACCAGCTTTCCTCTGTGGACCTCAGCCAAGCACTGAACCCATGTGCCACCAAAGCTCTTTCAGCTGGGATGCTCTAGCTGAGACGTGGTCCAGCTAGTTCTGCTCCCACATTTTCTTCAGGCCATGGTGCGCGAGTATGCGTGTGCACGTGTGTGCGCGTGTGTATGTGTGTGAGTGCATGCAGGAATATGTGTTTCCTTGTTTTAGGGGAGGGCATATGACATACAACAGACAACCTTTTAATGTCACATTTGTATAATTTCCAACCGATCTGTCCTGGAAGAAGTAGGCCAGAGTGCCCCTTAGAGGCGAGGTGGTGAGACTTC
>NW_022103915.1:13000474-13006274 GCF_000313985.2 Echinops telfairi | reverse complement strand
CGTCCCCGCGCGGTCTGGAACTGACAGCTGCACCGTCCTCTACCGTCGCCGCTGGAAAGGGCTCCGTGATGGCGTGGTCCTTTCTTTCTTTCTTTCCTTCCTTCCTTTCTTTCTTGAGTTTCCCCCACCCCCACCACCCCCTATCTCTTTTTACTGTGCTCTTTAAAAGATCACACAACCAGCCTTGACCCAGGAAGCTCTCAATTATGGTCGCTTAGCGGTTACACGATGGGCTGCTAGCTGCATGGTCAGCAACCGCTGGGGGGATTGGAGAGGGGGACTGGGCATTCTACTCTCATAAAGAATTGCTGTCTCACCAGTTCTACAGGGTCGCCATGAGTTGGCACCAACTGGATGGCAGTGGGTGAGGATTAACTCGCCGTCCGAGGTGGGGGCTGCGGAGCAGGTCCTATGCCTTAGGTCAGTCCAGGGGAGGATCACCCAATGCGCTTAAAGGAGGACTCCAGTTATCCAAGGTAAGATCCATCGATGCCAGCAAATCAAAACCAACGACCAAACTCGCTGCGATTGCCATACCCCAGGGCACAGGAAAAGCCATTTCCACGGAGGAAGGGTACTGACAAGGCCAGGCATGGAATGGAATCAATGCCCTTTACTGAATTTGGTACACAACCACAGTTATGATTTCCTTTCCATTTCAGCCTGATGGGGTATAACTTCTCCTGCAGGTCGCACTTGACAATTGCATCAGAACAATCACGTGATGCGGGTGAACAAAAAAAAAAACCCCACATCTTCAGATGGATCCAAGTACCTTTGTGTTTGTATCCTGCTCTTTGCAGGCACCAGCACCAGCTCAATGAGCTGTCAAGATGCAACATCAATAGATGGACAGCGAGAGCCCATGTTTTTTATTATTATTTCAAGACCAAAAAACACACAGCACTTAAGGGGCTCTGAGACTAACCCACTCACAAAAATCATATTACAAACCAATGAAATTATTTCCAACTGCTTTGGGGGTGCTATTTATTTTGGTTCACAGACCTGAAGTACAAAATCATTGTTAGGTGCCAGGGAGCCAGCCCTGATGCACAGTGTCCCTCTTACAGCACAATGGAAACACTGCCCAGTCCTGCACCATCCTCACAACTATATTTGTGTTTGAGCCCATTGATGCTGCACTGCGGCAATCCATTCTGCTGGAGATCTTCTTTTTCCACTGTCCCTCTACATGGCCAAGCATGCTGCCCTTCTCTAGGGCCTGGTCTCTCCTGACAACATGTCCAAAGGATGTGAGACAGAATTTCACCATCTTGGCCTCTTAGGAGCATTCTGGCTGTACTTCTTCCAAGACAGATTTGCTTATTCTTTTGGCTGGGATGTTTTCTCAAGATGCAATTGCACTTGTATAGAGAGCCCTTTCTTATACATCTATGAGTGTCTCCCTGGATTTGTTTCTCTAGTCAACCCAGACAAACACATTACCTGTTGGTTCAGTTGGGAGGATTTGGTCTTCTTCACATTGAGTCATCATCCAAAGTGAAGGTTGCAATCCTTGATCTTCATCAGCCAGTGCTTCAAGTCCTCCTCGCTTTCAGCAAGCAAGGTTGTGTCGTCCCGTCTGCACGCAGGTTGTGAATAAGCCTTCCTCCAATCCTTTGTCACACTCCTCTTCATATAGCCTGGCTTCTCTGATGAGCTGCTCAGCGTGCAGATTGACTAAAGAGAGCGGATACAACCCAGATGCACACCTTTTCTGATTTCAAGCCATGCGTTAGTCTCTTGATCTGTTTGCACAACTGCTTGTGGATCCATGTACAGGTTCCCGTATAAACACAATGAAGTGTCTGGCATTCCCATGCTTCTCAAGGCTATCCATAGTTTGTTAGGATCCACACAGTTGAGAGCTTTTGCATACTCAATAAAAGACAAGTTTTAAGACACATATCTCTAAAAGATGGAAATTCCAGCGATGCATCACATTTACTAGCTTTAAAAGTCATACCAGTGAAGAACTTAGGAATCAAGTTCGTTACCATTTATATGAAGTTTACGAAATTGATTTTTCTAAGTGCAGGGTCAGTCCTATGACAATACTGCCAAAGTTTGGGGGCATTATATCATTTTAGAAGGTGATTATATTATATTAAATAAATTATATCATATCATATCATATTACATTCTATCATTTGAGAAGGTGATAAGAACGCCACATTCAGACCGTTTACTGTCCAGTCACTTGATCTTGCACAAAAACAGTAGAGTGTTGTCCAGAAGCAGTTGTTGTTTTTTTTTACCGCTCAGTTACTCTACACTTTTTGCCACCTCTACTCATCAATGAGCAGATCGTACAATGCATTTAGTTAGTGGTCAAATGTGAAAATGTCTTTCCAATACATGTTAAGAAATGCATGCTGTATCGATGAGGGCGATCCTGGGACACAAAAGGGGGATCCCATAAGAGAAATTGGGAACTTTATTAACAAATGCAAGCACTAGAGTATGTATATCAGTTTTGTGTGTGTGTGTGTGTATGTACATCGGTTTTATGGAGTAACATATTACAGCATTCTCAAAAGACCTGTCAAGCTCTCTGTGACTGTTAGGCTCTGTGTCAACCTGGCTACTCCGGGTTATGGCCTAACACAATGTAAACACCTCCCTAATGAGACCTACTATGTGCAGTTGGTCAGTTGTAAAAAGATTAAGGTGGAATGAGATACTCTTACTCGGAGCACAGCCCTGAAGCAATCAATTGAAAGGACATTTCCTTGAGGTGTGGCCTGCTTCTAATATAAATGGGCATTTGAACACCTTGGTTGCTTTTTCCTGGGTCTGGATGCTGTTTCTGGCTCATGGAACACCAATTCTTTGGATTTTAGCCAATGGTCTGCCATATTGCCTGCCAATCTTGGGAGTTGTCAATGGCTTGCCATCTGACCTACTAACCTTGGGTTCACTCACCCCTGCGGCCACCAGAGTGTTGTCTTCCTGCTGATTTGGGGCTCCTCAGCTCCACTGCGACATTAGTCAGAGGCCTGCAGAAGCAAATTCAAAAGCATGCACAGAACGCCCCAAGTCATTAATAAGAGCATTTGTATAATTTAAGGAAAGATTTTGAAAACACAGCAAAACAAATACTGCCAGTTACTAATCATTAAGCAGTTCACCATAGCAGAAACATTAGAAATCAACAAGGAAGCGGTGGAAATGCTCCAGCAATATGCCTGAGTACCAGAGATCGATTCTGTGTAACCACATGGTGTGCTGTTCTTGACACACATGAATCTTGGATGAAAGGAAAAGTGAGAGTATGAAGTTCTTTTTCAAATGTTGTTTCCTTCTTACACGATGTAGAAAATACCCGATGAAGAATGAATGATGGCATCCAATACATTAGCATAGGTTTTTCCTAATGACTCAGATGCAGTCTTGTAAGGGGAAGTGTAACAATTCCATTCTTTGTCATCAAATTTCTTTCTATTTGTTCTTTCCTTCATCAAAAGTAGTATATTAAAGACTCCTACAGTTGGAGTTGTTTCTTTTTTTGATTCTGTTAAGGTGTGATAGGTAGGTTTGTTATGCCAACATGGCCAATGAACACATGTAGGATTGAAGGGCGGAGAAATAAATGGCTCAGGACCCTCGCCCCTGCCCCCCCCAACTCTCTCTCTCTCTCTCTCTCTCTCTCTCTCTCTCTCTCTCTCTCTCTCGCGCGCGCACACTCTTTGATCATTGGACTAGTGTGTGACTGCCTTGCTTGTTCTACGCCTCCATTTGCAAGCTACACTATCTGTGCGACACCTACCTGTGGACTGTGTTGCTGTAACTTGAGGTTCCTTCAAGACCTGCTTCGCCATGCTCCTGGAAGGTACATCTCTTGGGCTGGGGACTGTCGGACCCTGTCATCTGGCTGACTGTTGGTGACCTGCCTTGCTGTTTGCTGCCTGTGGCCGGATAGCCTGAATTGCTCCACGAGGACTACCCTGCGGCCCTCAAGACTTGAAGGACTGCCAGTGTCTCACAACTGTCTCACGGGAGGGAGTTGCACTGAGCCATTTGTACTGCTATATAGATTAATTAATTATATATTTCTTATTTTATCTATCTATATAAATATGTATACAAAGTTATTAGTGTCCTGGTTTCGTTTCTCTAAAGAACCCTATCTAACACATCAGGTTTGGCATATGCATTGGGGGCTCTCCTTGGGCACGCAGACTCTTCTTGTGGTGTGTCTCTTGTCGGAGGGAACTTTGTTGTTGTTGTTGTTGTCAGGTGTCAGTGGATTCCAACTCATAGCGACCCCGTGCACAGCAAAACGAAACACTGCCCGGCCCCATGCCAGCCTCACAATTGTTCTTGTGTTTGAGCCCATTGTTGCAGCCCCTGTGTCCATCCATCTTGTTGAGGGACTTCCTCTTTTTTTCTGCCCCTGCACTCTATCCAGCACGATGTCCTTCTCCAGGGACGGGTCTCTCCTGACGACATGTCCAAAGTGCATGAGACAAAGTCTCACTATCCTGGCCTCTCCCAAGGCAGATCTGTCTGTTCTTCTGGCAGTACAGAGGACGTTTCTGCCAGCACCATACTTCAAATGCACTCACTCCGCTTTGGTCTGTCTTCCTGATTCAATGTCCGACTTTCACATGCATATGAGGTGATTGAAAATATCTGGATCATTGGTATCAGAGCTTACTTACACAGTGAACGCCTGGTCTGCAGAAGGCTAGGGATGACAGTGGAAGTCCAAATCCATTTGCAGGGTCTCCCCATGGATTAAGTCTCTGGTGACTCCCCTGTGCACCCAGTCCAGGGATGTGAATAGCCTTGCTGTCAGACAGAGAGGATTATGAAGCCAATTATGGGAGGTGCAGTTGGGTTAAAATGTAATACCTTATCACTTGAGCTACCTTTTGACGCATCTTAAAGTGGCTTTCTTTTTTAATATTCCCTGCTTTCTTCTTGATGGAGTTTTTCTATCAATAGTCCAGTCACGTGGTTGGTGATTGTTTACTTGCTTCTTGTTTGTATTTGGTATGAGTTTCCGTGTCTGAAATCCAGATCCAGTATAGGTAGCTCAATAGGAGCAATGAGGGGAGGTGGGGGGAGATGGGGTGCTAACATCTGTCAGCAAAAGAAGACAATGCTCTGCAGTGGATGGTGGTGATGCAGGCACGCATCTTCTCAGTATGATGACGCAATTAAGTGGTGCGATAGGAGAAGCATATGCCAACAGAACTATTTATATTGTAAAAACCTTGAATCCTTCCGTCAGGCCCTTCCATGTCTCTTTTGCCGCATTTGCCTTACGGTCCATTTTCTTAGGAACCAGTATTGCCCGTCTTGCTCTTTTTTGGTTTCCATGTGCTTGGTGGATGTTTCCATCCTTGGTTTTTTAGTTCCAAAAATAACTTACGTTGTTTTGGGTGAAGGTTGGCACCAAACTAAGTTTCCACTTCGTTTTCCCCACAAACGGTCCCCGGGACATCGGCTCCATCTCTCAGGATCCTCTGTCTCCCTGATGTTCCCTTCTGCTTGCTCTGCCTCCTCTCATCTAGCTCCCTCGCCCCTCCTTGAGTTTCCACCTTTGCTTCGAGACAAATGCCAACTCGTGGGTCTTGTGTAGTGGATTGTTTAAGGAGAGCATACTCATGGTGCTATTGTCCACTGTATAAGTCAATCGACTGCTTGACTCAAAGTGGACCCTCAGGAGTGGCCTATTGTATGAGCTCACTATTATAAGGATAATGAGAAAGTTTATTGTGCCAGCCTGGCCGATAAACACAAGTGGGATTAACTGAAGGGCAGAGAGATAAATGCCTTGGTGAGTCTC
>NW_022103915.1:12997420-12999447 GCF_000313985.2 Echinops telfairi | reverse complement strand
CCCATGGAATGCATGCGTCTATACAAAAAAGGGCATGACTGACTTCTGGTTTGGGCCCCTCACATGCTTTAATTCTGGATTAATTCTCTGCCCAGACTCCACTCTCTCTGGGGCTTGGGGGTCACATACCCATGCTGGAGGGGAGGGGTGTCCGGCGGGCGCACAGAAAGGTGGGTATGTGCATCGCTTGGGGTAGCTCTTGCCTTCAACTGGCCTTGTTAAGCTGAGGCCGGCCGGCTGGGGACTCCGGGCACATCTGGGCCTGTCTGCCTTCGCCCTGCCTTCTCCAGTGACCACAGGCGCCTGCTCAGAGTGCCGCGGTGACCACGGTCTACGCCCGGGCCTGCTCTGCAGTACGGTGTGCCGTAGCCTCCCCCATCCTGTCCCCAGCACAGGCTCAGGAGTGGCCTCGGACCAGGACCGGCTGCAGAAGGACACAGGTTTTCCTACTGTATCCACTCCTAGTGGCCCTGGCTCCAGGGGCCTCCCAGCTGGAGCCCCGGATGAGAAGCTGGGAGAAGAGCCCAGGAGGGGGCCCCTTCTGCCCTGTACCCCCACTGCACCCAGTAACTATTTGGTAGGAGCTTGAGCTAACCCAGCTAGGGTTGTTACCTCCTGGCCCCTGCCCTAGTATATCCCAGAGCCATAGCATGTCTGAGCTGAAGGTCAGGGCCAGCACAGGCCCTTCCTGCTGAATTGGTGGAGAATTCAACAAGCCCTTATCCCGGAGCCTTTCTGCCCATCTGCCCACCCTTAGCAGCAGCCATAGCAAGCTCCACTGAGCTCTTACTGGGCACTGTGCTCAGCACTGAATGCATCTGATCCTCACAAGGGTCCTAAGATGTAGAAACTACTACGGGCCCAATCTTACACATGGGAGAACGGGACACAGAGAGGTGAAGTAACTTGGCCAAGGCCACACAGTAGAGGCTCTAGGATGCAAAGCTGAATCCAGAGCCCTCAGCCCACTGGCACGCTCTGCCAACCACCCTTAGCGGTTTCTGTGGCCCTTTCTGATCATCCACGCCTGTTCATCTGGGCTTCTGTGACCCTCTCCACACACAATACCTCCTGTCCCCAGTTCAAGACCCCTAAGTTACCACCACTCCCAGCTGCGTGGTTGCCTCAGGCAAGGTGTGCCAATCCCCCATCCTGTGCTCCCTTGGACCCCTTCTCAGCATTCACTCTTTGCCCTGCCTCCTGGGATTGCTGAGACCCAGCGAGGTCCCTGGCTCCGGGTCTGGGATCTGACTTGGAGCTGAGCTTCCCCCACCTGGCCTGGAAATGAGTGGCTGGCCCCAGGCCCTGCGCAGTTGGCCGTCAGGAAGGCCAGCCAGGGGTTAGCAGGCAAGGGAGGTAGAAAGAGAGGATAGACAGACACACACAGAGGGAGAATCCTTTCTACTTTCTGCCCTCTTCTCTGGGGTACTCAGAGCTGTGCCCTTTGTGGCCTGGCCTCCAGGCGAGTCTCTGGAAGGAAGTGGGCAGTGGGCAGGTACCCTGGTAGGGGTGGGAAGGAAGCTGGCAAGCCTGTAATGTCCTTTTTCCTGCTGGGCACAGACCCAGCAGGCTCCTCTCCGAGGCCAGGTCAACCTCCAGAGCCCTTCCTCCCAGCAGGGTCCGCGCAGGTGGAGAGTCTGGTTCCCTACTGATGCTCACTGAACCGACCACCTGAGTGGCCTCGGGTAAAAGCCCTTCGCACCTACGAGGAGGCATCAGATGTTTGTAGAAAAGCGGGATTGAAAGAGAACAGAATGTTTCCACAAACTTTTCGAAGCTCCCATGTCCCATAAGTATTAAAACCAAAACAAACCCACCGCCATCAAATGGATTCTGACTCACAGAGACCCATGGGGCAGAGCGCATCTGCTCCGTAGGGCTTCTGGGACTGCATCTTGACAGAGACAAACAGCCTCAGCGTTCTCCGGTGCAGTGCTTGGTGGATTTGAACTACTGATCCAGCCTTAATCCACTCTCGTGATTTTTCATGGCAGATGCCATCGGCCATACAGCTCTTTTGTGTCCTA
>NW_022103915.1:12991147-12996104 GCF_000313985.2 Echinops telfairi | reverse complement strand
TCAATATTCAGCTGTTCTTGTACATAAAGCTCTTTCTTATACACATATGTCTATGAATTTCTCTAGTCTACCCAGACTCACACAGACACACTGGCTCCAATAGTGGGCTCAGGCATAAGAACAATGGTAAGGGTGGCACAGGACCAGCAGTGTTGGGTTCTGTTGGGCAAAAGGTCACAATGGGTGGGAGCCGACTCCGTGGCACTAGCAACAATGACAACAGTCCCTGGCTGCAGATGCCGAGCCAGAGCTGGAACTTTCCCCGCTTGACATGCTCTTTGACTCAAACCAGCTCCCTCTAGGTGACGGGTGCACATTTGAGAAAGAACCAGCCTACCCCCTCGGGTCCCTCATGGAAAGAGCCAACAGTGGCCCGTGGGTCACAGGTTTGGCACCTGGGAGCCCGCTCTCCCCAAGAAATGGCAGTTCATTTCTGGGCAGGACGTTGCTGTGTTTCTCAATGCCCAGGTGCCCCACAGCAGAATGCGTTCTTTGTAAACAGAACCTGACATTGGCCTGATAAACAACAAACAGCTATGTGCGGAAGCAAGGCACGTGTGGCTTCCCAGACTCCTCCTGGGCCCAGAGAATGGTCGCTGAAGACCCACGCTCCTGGAATGCTGATTTGAGATGCTGCACCCCCAGAAACCATCTCCCAGCCTGGGCTCCAGAAACATGGCTAGTGCCCCACACCTGGCACAAGTGCATTGGCATCCACTTCCTCTGTTCCAGCCTCTCGCAGCTTATTTGTATTTTTATGTGCTGTTGTTGTTTTTGTCTTGGCGAAGAGTCAGCGTTCTTGTTGGTCTACCGGCAGAGTCTCCTGTGTTGCCTGAGAACAAGCTGTCGCTATCACGTAGGCCCTCAACATCCCTGGGTGCGGTCCGATTAGCAAGACAGAGCCATTTCCAAACAGCATCATCTCCTCACGTCATGCTGACTCACAGCGACCCTGCAGGACAGAGGAGAACTTCGCCCTCTGAGTTGTGAAGACTGTAGCTCTTTACAGGAGCAGAAAGCCTGCCCCGGGGGGTTCGAATGGCTAGGCTGGTGGTCAGCAGCCCAACATGTCACCACAAGGCCACCAGGGTTCCTCTCACAACACAGGTTCGGATTCGAACACTAGCGTACATCTGGCAGGGTGGGCACAATGTAACCCCACTCCCTCCTTTCAACTTGCGGGACCCGTCATAACTCCCCAGGGTGCTGCAGCAGCCGTGTGGGTTCCTGTAACTGGAACCACTCTTATGCCACCCACCCAAGTCAAACTCTCCAGTGGTCTGCCTGGGTGCCATCTGCCGGCGTTGAGACCCTGCCCACCACAGCCGTGCCCCTATGGGATGCTGCCTCCCTGCAGACCCTCAGGAATGAGACAACATGCCCGGGCGCTGAACCGCACGCACAGGACCGGCTTGGAGAAGCAGCTCCTTTTCTCGCTTGTCCTGTCAATGAGCACAGCTGGCCCACTGCACAGGAAACTGCTCTCTAGCCCCCAGACGGCACATGGACTCCCCACTTCCTTCCCGAGCTCCCTCCAGCACCAGCTCCTGTCCCTGCTCAGCCCACGCCTCACCCTCATTCCTCCCTCCCCCCCGCACCCCAGTCCTCCCAGGGATCCAGATCCCTGGGTAGCGGACAAGTTTGCTTCAGAAAGCTGCTCACCGGCTCAGAGTCAGGCACCTTCCAGGACAGCTGCAAACAGCCCGGCATGGGCTCTGCTGAGCGTCCTCTTCTCTGGGGCCAACCCACGCCAGCAGGCGCATGAATCAGAGGACCTGATTAACTGCACCACGCATGTTGATGCTGCTCCTTCGGCTAATCCCCGGGTCTCCGGAACAGGCGGTGACTAACAGGGATGCCCCAGGCAGGAAACTCCAGAGGTCCCTGACCAGACGACCAAGCATGAGCACACGCACACAGTGGGCTGGGGAAGCTAAATCCCACCCCTGGTTGGGTTAGATGCTGGAGGAGGCCTTCAGGCCAGGCTTGCTCAGGTTGACGCCGGGTGGGAGGAACAGGAGAGCAGACACTGGTAGGGATCTGACCCTCTGGGCCCGGGTTCAAATCCCTAAACGTGTTGCGGTCTATGCAAGCTCAGGCAAGAGCCTCTGGGAACCTCTGCTTCCTTTTCTTTAACCGGGAACCTCTGCTTCCTTTTCTTTAAAATGGGGTTCATGGTGAAGATGGGCACAAGAATCAAACACAGGCTGTCCTTAGGAACGAGGCTGACACAGAACCCAGGAGCCCAGCCTGGCAGATAAAAGGGAGTCGGGGGCAGAAGGGGGCCTTGTTGGGCACGCAGGATGGGGGCAAAGGCCCGGCTAAGGATGCTCTATCAGCCATGGGCAATTTTTTAAAATTATGTCAAAGAATTGTATTTATTGATATTTATGAACAGCCGATGTCCGGCTAACAACAACAATAAAAACCCACACACAAACAAAAATGCTCCCATTTGAAAAAATAACTGTTTGGAAGTTTCATTTGCCAAGAAAAGGTTCTGAGAGGATAAACCAGGCCCTGGGAGCCCTGCTGTCTGAAAGAGAGGATCTAAATGATTCCGCTTCTATGTTCCCCCGGGAGGGACAGCGTGCATTTATAATTCTATCATCTATTTACAAATAAAGAGGTAAATGTGTCTGCTTGAGCCATCTTCAACTGTAGTCTGCTCTTCTAATGGGTGCTGTGTGTAACTGTTTGGGGCACAGAATCCGATGTTAGGTGTTTATGTTTTCGGTGAGTGCTGAAGATCACACAGTTTTCATTTGTCTCAGGGAATCAGATCATGATTCTGTATTAGTGTTTCTTCGGTGAAGTAAAAACAGTCCCCAAAGGAAGGGTCTTCAGGGGTCCTTGGGACGGCAGAGGCTATTAACTCCTTAGAGGTCACAGCTTATTCTGCCTCTGGATACGGTGAGTCTAAGGAGACACGCCCTGCCGTCAAGTCCATGTCCACAGAGTGACCCTAGCAGTGGACAGGGTAGAAACGTCCCTGTGAGTTTCCGAGACGGTCACTCTTTTTCTGCCCCCCAAGAAAACCATTTTATTGGGAGCTAATACAGATATCACAACATTCCGTAGTTCAACCCCATCCAGCAGTTTGTACAACTGCACTCTCTTCCTTCTCGAACTCCTTGACATCAGCTCCCCTTTGCACCTCCCCCTCTCTACCCCCCAGGAACCCTTATCCTACTTGCTGTCTCTACAGGCTCATCAGTCCTGGGTTCCATCGACCGAAAACAGAAACACACATAGCCAAAATTCAAAATGACAAAATACATTGGAGACAAACCCTTAATGAACCAACCAACCAACCGCAGAAAATGTTGGAAACAAGACCATGCATCAGAGGGGGATCAACTGACAAGGTTTTAACCATCCGAGCCGTTTGCCCCTTAGCCTGCTATCTTTACCGGGGGAAACGGAGGAGCAGCTGGTGGCAAGTTTGAACTGTGGGCCTTGCGGATCACAGCCCAACTCCTTAGGTTTAGCACAGCCTTTCTGGCCCGGACTCTCCTGCTTAGGATGGATCCGATCCCTGCTCCGTCATTGGCTGGCTGTGTGACCTTGAGGAAGGTACGTACACCACCTCTGGGTGCTTTGGCTTCCTTTTCGGTAAAACAGAAGAGTCGCAGGGTTGTATTAAAGGAGTGACTGAGGGGCAAGCTCTGACTACGATGTCCGCCTATAGTGTGTGTTTGATAAGTACCACGCCCTCCTTCACCCAATGCTGCTGGGGAGCTGTGTCCTCGCCTGCCCCACCCCACCCCACCCCACCCCTGAGCAGGTGTGCAGGCTGCTGGCTGCTGGCTCAGTGGTGAGAGGGCGGGCCTGCTTTGCCTGGACCTGCCCCTCCTGTGGCTCACTCACTTTGTTGTTTGGGTGCTGGGGTGGGGCGGGTGACTGAGTGGTCCTTGTGGACTGGGACGGCACGCTGGTGACACTGTGCTTAAGCATGTGGCTGCTCGTGGAGATCTTGGCACTTGGAAGCCCCCGGGCACTCGGAGGGACAGACGTGGCGGTGGACTTCTGGAACAGGCCAGTGTGGAACCCCCTGGGGCATGGGCAGTGGAACTCGGGTCGCGGGGGTTGGTGGGAATCAGACTCCCCTTCACGGCAATGGGGGAGCACCCAGGAACGTTCCCAGAGGTGAAGACCTTCCAAAGGGAACCACCGGAAATGCATGATGGCTTAAACCAAATCCAAACCACACCCACGGCTGTTGAGTCCACTGTGAATCATGGTCACCCAGAGGGCAGCGTGAACAGCTCCACCGGCTCTCATGGCATCCCCAACCGAATTGGCCTACCACCTCCTTTTCAGGAAACAAAACAAACAACGCCCCCCACTGACATTCCCATCCCCTCAAGGCAATTTAAAACTTTCGCACTATAATCCATAATCCAGGATTAACGGAGGAAAACCCCACTGCCCGCGCGAGTCGATTCTGACTCACAGTGCCTCTACAGGACAGAGCGGAAGTGCCCCGAGGGTTTCCAAGACTGTAAACCCTCCAGGAGTAGAATGCCTCGTCTTTCTCCTGCAGACCGGCTGGGGGGTTCAAACTGTTGACCTTGTGGTGAGCAGCCAATGGGTACCCCACTCCATTACCAGGGCTCAGGGTCAAGGGTAGGATTCTGCATTAGCAACCCCACTGGATCATTGCAGGGCGGGGCCCCATCTCCAGGGGTGCGACCACCCATGTGTGAAACAAAAACCAGACCAAATTCACAGGCACCCGGTCGATGCCCACTCACAGTGACCTTACAGGACAGGGTGGGAAGGCCCCTGTGAGGTTCTGGGAGTCAGAGCCCCCTCTACCTCCTGCCGGAGCAGCTGGTCCTTTGAAGCATCTGATCTTGCAGCTAGCTGCCCAGCACGAGTCACTCTGCCTTTGCTCTGAATCTTCACAGAAGCAGACAGCCTCAGCTTTCTCCGCAGCTCAGCTGCGGGGGTT
>NW_022103915.1:12987785-12990885 GCF_000313985.2 Echinops telfairi | reverse complement strand
AGAAGCGGGCTGCAGGCGGCTGGGCAGGCTCTCCACTATTGCTCTACTAGGGGCCCGAGAGGCAGCCGAACCTAGAGGCTAGGAGGATGCCCTCTGGGGCCACCCAGGGTTCAAATCCCAGCCTTGCTACTTGCCAGCCTCTTTAACCTCTCCGTTCTCTGTGTGTAAAACGGGGAGACTCGGGATGGTGTCTCCATGCCGGCGTGCTGTATAAAGACGGGGGTCCCTTCCTGCCACGAAGTCTCTGGAGCAGGTGCTCAGTAAAGGTCAGGATGTCAAGCACAGACTGACTGCGAACTGAAGGTGATTACACAATTCATTTTAAAGGCGATTTAACCAGGGGCGGGGGGATGCTCTGAAATTGATTGCGGTCAGGATTGTACCACTCTTCTTGAGAAGATTGAACTATTGAATTCTGTGATATGTGGATTAAGTGCCAATAAAACTGCTTAAAAAAAAAAGACTGATTCACTACTGGGACTGGCTGAACAGCGGACCCAGAGAAGCCTAAGCCCTCGTCCTTGGGCCCTGGGCTGACGATGTCACCTTACACAGCAAAAAGGTGTGCTGGTGGTGTCCTGAGGTTGGTAGTTCAGCCCAGCCGCTGCTCCGAGGGAGGAGGGAGCTGTCTGCTCCCATTCAGAGTCCAGTCTCAGAAGCCCCAAGAAGCAGTCCTCTTCTGGCCCAGAGGGGCCTCAGGAGCTGCAACAGACTCATGGGTAGGGTGGTTGGTTCGTCTGTCTGCTTGAAAACACGCCGGAAGGAAGGCTGCAGAAGCGATGGAGTTGAGTTGAGGCGGGAGATCAGCCTAGATACCCAGGCGTCCGAGATGTGCAGTGGGAACGAAGCCACTGGCTCTGATGGCAGACGGGGTCCTTGAGCAAAGGAATGTGGGTGGCCTCGAGGAGCTGGAAAAGGCAGGGCCTGGATCCCCTTTCCCCCTCCGACCTCCCACCCCCCACCCCCGGCCTCCAGGTGGAACGCCGCGCAGCCACCTCCAGGGTGGGCCGGCATTTCAGACTGCCGGCCTCCGGTGCTGTGGAAGGAAGCCATGTCCTTCGGAGCCACTGGGGGCAATTTGCTACAGCGCCACCAGGAAATTAGCGCGGCCACCGAGGGCAGACACGGCCGCACCCTGGAAGGAGGCGTCACTCCACTGATTCCTGAGTCCACGTGGCAGCGCTCTGAGCCCGTCATCTAGGCCACGGCACTGATTGGCTCCAGGCACAGCCAACATGCCAGCAGGGAGGGATGCCTGGGCAGGCGAGCTCTGGAGAAGGGGGAGGGGGGCACAGGTCTTGCTGGAAGGGGGCCAGCAGGGTCAGTCCAGGAGGTTCCTCAGACACCTGCTCCGTCCCCGGCTGTGCCCCCGGCGCGGTGGGGGTGCCTGGTTAGGGAAGGGAGTACGAGTCCCGGTAGCTGCTGCTTCATCGTCTCTGCAAAGCACAGGTGTGACAACCAGAGAAGCACAGCTTATTAGGGGAGACCCATGGGGGGGGGTGTCCTGATGGGAGGGACCCTTCTACTGAGACTGAGCTGAGCTCCAAGCTGCTCAGCACTCAGGAGCTATGGACTGACCAGCAGGCAGGTGCTGACTCACAGAGACCCTGTAGGGCAGGGAGAACTGACCCTGTGGGTTTCTGAGACTGTGAGCCTGCACGGGAGTAGCAAGCCCGTCTTTCTCCTGTATCGACTGATGGGTCTTGTTTTTCTTTCGTCTTCCTTAATCCTTTGCCAATTCATCGAGTTATACTGAGGAGAAAGTCTGACTTGGGTACATGTCTTTAGCACCTACCAGCTACACGATTAACAACTCAGCTGCTAACTGAACAGTTGGCAGTTCAAACAGTTGGCAGTTCAAACCCACTCACGGGCTTTGCAGGAAAAGACCTGACCAGGAACAAACCCGCTGGGGCAGCTCCATTCTGCCCACGGGGGCCCTGCAAGTCACAACTGATTTGACAGCACTCAACAACAGCCAACAATTGGCTCCTCTCCCTTTGAAATCTGGAGCGTCCACTTCTGGAACATTCTGTAGGCAACCGATGCTAGTTATAGTTTAATAACACTGCTTGGACCCAACACCAAACTCACAACCATGGAGTTGATTCCAACTTACACAGACCCTACAGGACAGAGTGTAACTGCCCCTGTGGATTTCTGAGATCACACAGCATGATGGGAGTAGAAAGCCTCATCTCTCTCCCAAGGAGCGGCTGCTGGTTTTGAACTGCTGCCCTTGCAGTCGGCAACCCAATCACCCACTGAGTTGCCAGGGCTCCTTGTAATAACGCAGCTTGGTTGTCCTTATTTTTATCTTCCTTTCCTGGCAGGGGATGCCGGTTTCCCACTTCTGGGAGGGGAGTACAACCCCTCTTTGAACATAAACACAGCTCAGTGTCATTAATGGAAGCAAGACCAGGACTTGCCCCTACTGTGGCGTTGACCACTAGGGTCTAGTTGAGGACCATGAAGTACTGCACCCGCCTCAGCAGTGGGGGCTTGGGGGTGGGTTTCCTCCTCTCTTCTTGGACTTGCACCAAGATCTGTCACCCCACCCAACCCCTCATGCACATGCTGATAGGGTGGGGGGTGGGGGCTCTGAGTTGCTGAGAAAGGGCTCCAATCACAGTGCTCTTGTCTGTGGCCTAGGGCACCAAGGAGGGTCGGGGTGCCCCCAGTGGTGGGCAGTGGTAGCTTTGGACTTCTGGGTTTTTCTCCTTACCAACCCCCACGCCCCCTACCACCATCCTCGCCTGCCCGCCTGGGCCACCCAAGAACCATCACCTCTCCTCCAGGCCAGGGCCCAGCTGGTGGCTGGCACGGGTGGGGCCTGGCCTGGGTCCAACCAGGGTCCGAGAGGCGGAGCCTGTCCTCTACACATGGGGTGGAAGCTGGCGCTGTGGCTGGAGGATGAGCCACCAGCTTCTTCCCAAGCCAAACCCCCCACGGCAGGGGTGGCCTCCACCTCCAACCTCCCAACCACGGTAGGGAGGCGCTCCCCAGATCGCTCCCTATCCTCACCCGCCCCCACCCCCCTGACACACACACACCCGGGTCTGCCTGGGGGAGGCCGAGGCCGCTCAGGGGGCTTCTCTGC
>NW_022103915.1:12978470-12987633 GCF_000313985.2 Echinops telfairi | reverse complement strand
CGCCTTTATTCATGGATACTGTTGCCCACTCTCCTGGCCCACATGTTCCCCGTTGTCCACTCGGACAGGGGAGCGGGGTGGAACAAGGACCCAACCTCCTGATATTCAGTAAGCCGTGATCCGGAAAACCCTCCCCAGCCCCACTGCCCACAAGTCAAACCTCTTCCCATGGCGTGTCCCCCCCCACCCCCCAAGCACAGCAGAGCTGCTCCCAAGACCAGAAGTCTTCCCGCAGGCAGACTGCCTCAGCTTCTCCAGCAGGGCAGGTGGTGAGCTTGAACTGCGGACTTTGTGGGTTAGCAGTCCAATGCTTAACCCACGGCACCACCAGAACTAATATTCTTCGTATGAATTGGGAGTTAAGACATACATCATATCCCTCCATAGCTCAAGCACATCCCGTAGGATGGTACAACTGCTACTACCATCCGTTTCCAAGCATCCTTTTTCTACCTGGGCTCTTCGACAGCGTCTCCCTATTATCCCCTCCCCCGCCATTGTAGCCCCCCTCCTCCCGGAACCCTTATTCTACATGCTGTCCCCATAGGCCCATCAGTCCTGGGTTTCATAGCCCGAAAAACGGGAAGACATATAACACAACTTCAACAGGGTGATCCCTAACAACATGACACCTCTGAGGTACACCCTAACAGGTACAAACAAAAACCAAACCAAAAAGGTGGGAAAATGTGGAAACCAGATCAGGTCCAGCCTCTATCACAGGGTGGGTGGTGTTGAATCCACTGACCGAGTTTGACTGTTCAAGTCAGATGAATGCCTTTGGTCAAGCAGCAGGTTTCCCAAATCCAGGCTCTGCAGACACCAGGAGGGACACCAGCAGCCCTTGCCAAGTTACCTTAGGAATCCGAAGGAAAAGTACAAGCAAGCCAAATCTCACGGAACTGCTGAAGACCACCCGGGAACAACGGGCAGGCTAGCTCGGCCACATGATCTTAAGCTCCTCTCAAATTTTTGTTTTGTGTCTTGTTTTTTTCAGAAAACCCAGATGCTAACCATGCACAGTAATAGAGCCAAGCACGTCCTAGATCAAGCCAGAGGGGAGAGGGGCTACCCCAAGCCCCGAAACCAGCATGGGCTACAGCCCAGCGTAAATCCATCTTGAAGAACCAACTTTGCAGACACCCTGTTAGCACAGCCCACCCCATTCCAGGAAAACCCCCACCTGCCCCCCAGTTTCAGTATGCCTAACCCCTCGTTGCACCTGGAGGGGATAAAACCCCTGAATGCTCCAAGAGGTGGGGGCCAGAGGGTAATGGTGTCTGGACCCTCCTCATCCCCACCCCGATGGCTTTTCTTCACAAATAAAGCTTTACTGACATCAGGTGGACCTTGGCTGAAAGCAGAGAAAACCAGAAAGACGCTGACTTGTGTTTTACTGATTATCCAAAGGCATTTGGCCATGTGGCTCATAGTACACTGTGGACAACCTTGGGAAGAACGGACATTGCAGTCACGGCCCTGTGCTCTGCGGAACGTGCACGTGGATCAAGGGGCAGTTCTGTGAACAGGACAAGGGTGTACCGCATGGTCGAAAATCAAGAAAGGGGTGTGACAGGGTTGTACCCCTCACCATGCATATTCAATCCGGATGCTGAGCAAACCATCAGAGAAGCTGGACTGTATGAAGAAGCATGTGGCATGACGGCCAGAGGAAGACTCATTAACAACCTTCACTATCAGTGATTCTCAACCTTCCTCATGCCGCGACCCTTTCATACAGTTCCTCATGTTGTGGTGACCCCCAACCATCAGATTATCTTCGCTACTTCATCACTAACTCTGCTACTATGATGACTAGGGAGACCCCTGTGAAAGGGTTGTTGGATCCCCAAAGGGGTCGCGACCCACAGGTTGAGAACCTCTGTCAAACATGCAGATGACACAACCTTGCTTGCTGAAAGTGAAGAGGACTTGACGCCCTTGCTGATGAAGGTCAAGGATTGCAGCCCTCAGTAGGGATGACAGCTCACCGTCAAGAGAACCCAAATCCTAACCACTGACCGATAGACAGCGTCGTGAGAAACTGGCCCAATAGGTGGCATCATGATAAACCGAGAGAGGACTGGAGCTGTCATTGATCCACCATCAATGCTCGTGGAAGCGCAGTCGAGATTTAAAAGGAACAAGCATCACCTCGGGTAAATCAGTCGCACAAAACCTCCCTCAAGTGTTCAACAGCGAGGGGTTTCCGAAGCGCTCCTGTCCGAGCCCTTCAAGCAGGTGAGCGTACGACTCGAAAACGCCTCTTGTGGTCATTCTTGGTCAGAAGGCAAGAACCCTCCTTTGTAGACCCTCAGGGGCTGAGTCTGGGGGAACCAGGGTCTGAGGGAAGCGGGGTGGTTCTGCTCCCGAACCCTCGGGCACCCACTCTTAGCTGGGTGGACAAAACTGAGTGGCAAATACCCAAGAAAACAGCTGCAGCGTGGGCTCTACAAACACCCACAGCACTCAGCCTGGCCAGCGCGGCACAGCTCCCCGGCCCTCTTCACACACCCCACTTCTTCCCCCTCCCTGGATGGGGGTCTTTCCAAGGCACTCCTTCACTCCAGGCTGTCAAATTTCCCAGGTGGGTCGTTACTCACGCAGCCATCCTTCAACGTTAAAGGACATCAATGTTCAATGAAGTTCTTCAAAGAACTCCAAGCTCATCACCTCCCGATGATTCCCAGGGAGAAGCCCTGCAGGTATAGTGCGGTACACACTGACTAACTACACGGTCAGTAGTTCAAATCCACCAGCTGCTCTGTGAGAGAAAGGTGAGGCTGATGGGATCTATTAAATTTTACAGCGTATGGAAACCCACAGGGGCAGTTCTACTCTGCCCTACAGGGTCCCTGAGTCAGAATCAACTCGTTGGCGGTGAATTGTTCTTGGGGTTTTTACACCTATTGTATCGGCATCCAACCCCACTGCTACTGGGTCGATTCTGACTCATAGTGACCCTCTACAGATGGGGTTTCTGAGACAGTCTGTCTTCATGGGAGCAGAGCGCCTTCTCTTTCTCCCAAGGTGCAGTGAGTGGGTTTAAACCACCAGCCTTGCAGTTCACCGTTCAGAGCTTACCCAGCAGCACCACTGGGCTCTTTATTATTGGGGGGGTGGGGTGGATAATACAACGTGGGGCAGGTCTTCCTACTGCAGCTCTAGTGGCGGCAAGTTGGGTCAAGGTCAATGCATTACCTGAGAAATCACACAGGTGACCCGCCAGGGCTGACTCATGCGTTCCTCACTGTTCTAAGCATGTGGCCTCTTTTCCTTTTTCAGAAAAAAATCACCCAGTGCCTGCCCAGCACTGGTGAACATTTGTACCATAACCCGTCATCCAGGATAAAGTGTAGAGATTTGCGTTGACAGTTCCCCCTGGAAAAAAATTGGGGATATATTCAACAGTATTCAACATCTGCTACCTGATTCAGCCAAGACCTCCTATTCCGAGTGAATGAGCAGAGTTCAGACAAACATCTACGTTTCACTTTCTTCTTGTTGAAAGGAAACTGCCAACTAACATCCAACCACTCACACGCATCGGTCGGCTGTAACGGACGGTAAACAGTGGGCTCAGGCACAGGACCCACGGTGAGCACGGTGGTTTTGTTGTTATGCGCAAGGCTGCTGTGGGTCAGAGCTGATTCACAGGCATCTAACAGCAGGTGAAGCTTGGCTAGGAAAACAATTCGGGCCCTGAAGGAGATAAATGAAGGCTTTCTGTAAGACTCAACTCGCTGGGTTTTATAATAAACAGTGGCTGTGGATCGGATTTTGCCCAAATCCCATCTGGGAGTGTGTTTATGTTAATGCGGGGCCAATGGCACAGACAGCAAGCACTCGGCAGGGGTGGGGGGAGGGTGGTGGTGAGAGGTGCCACACGGCGGGTGTCTCCAAGGAAGTGACAGGGTCTGGAGGAGAGCTTTCCTCAGCCCCAGCAGAAGCCTCCTTGGAGCCAGGGCCCTAACCGTGAACTTCGCGCCTTCCAAACGGTGAGAAAAATGCATTAAAGCCATCCGCGGGGGGGTGGGAGCAGCACTAGATAAGACAATACCACTGCAAGTTTATATTGCTATAGTTACATATGTATGTGTGTGCATACCTAGCTGTGTGTGTGCACACCCCGGAGAGCCTGCTGGTAAACACATGGTGGGATGCTGAACGTTGGCAGAACGCCAGGCGTGTCGGATACTGTTTCGCTTGGATGTTCTCCTTGGGGTGAACCCTTTTTCCCGGACCCCAGATCTCTCTCCAGCGAGACCTTCCGGCATGACCACCCAGCTGCTCCTCTGATGGTCCCACGCCCCGCAAGGGTGCAGTGAGGGTGGGTCCTGGAAGGAACAGGACTCAGGTGCTGCCTGTGGCCACAGGACCCTGCAGTCCTGCCCAGCAAGGACCCCCGCTGAGATTGGGGTAGACCTGGTGAAGTCCGAGGGGAAACCTGCTGGGCGGGTCCTGGGAGGGGGCGGTGTGCAGGCCAGGCCTGTTGAGGCGGAGGCCCGGGGACGGATGGGGTCAGTTGAGTGTCGGGAAGTCTGAGGTTGAGGTGTCCTGGGACCGGCTTGGAGGAAGCCGGGTATAAATTTGGCGCCATCTCTAAGTACACTGCAATTAAAGCTGTGGCTGTGTGAGAGCTTGTCTAGGGTAGGAGATGGAAGCAAGGGCGTGGGTGCGCCCTGAGGTCACCGAGTAGGGTGGGTTCAGTCTGCAGAAGGGTGGGAGAACACTTCGACAAGGTGCAGACAACAGGGGTGAACATCCTTCCGAGGCGATGAGGAGGGCTCAGAAGTTCCCCTGGACTCAGTAATATGCGGGTCACTGTGATCTCTCCTGCTGTCTGTCCTACTGCAGTGGGCTAGAGACAGAGGAGTGGCTGAGGGGACAGGCTGGGAGGGTCAGGCGGGGAACCTAGCGTCTAAGGCAAGACCAGTTGGCATCACCAGGGCTGGAAGGGTGCCCATGGGTGAGAACGCTGGACTGACAGGCGTTGCCAGGTGCCCGGCGTGATCTAGGAGCTGTGGGAGGCTGAGAAGGGGTCCCATCTACAACCCAGGTTCCTGGAGCTGCAAGGCGGCGCCTTTGTCGGAGTTGGGGGGGCTGAGAAACAAGCTGCAGGAGTTGTTTGGGAGTCTGCAGCCCAGACAGGGAGGGGGCTGAGGGCCAAGGAGAGCAGGGCTGGAGGTGACGTGGGGGCCTGGGAGAGTTCGGCGTGCAGGCAGACAGACGCCCACGTGCCTGGGAGGGGGTGGTGGTGGTTAGGAAGGGATGCAGAGGGAGGAGTGGCAGTCCCTAGTGGGACCCAAGACACAGGAGGCTTTCACACACCGACCACGGAGACGTGACGCAGTGGGACAGGAGGACATGGGGTGGAGGCTCTGGGTTTCCAGCTGTGAGCAGCTGGGGTGTCATCCTGCGCGGGCCACACCCCTCAGCCTGCCTCATGGTGGACAGGCAGTTCCCAGAAGCTCGTAGAAAGGAGAAAGGTGTTGAGAAAGCAGCTGGGTGGGAAAACATTCCCACAAGCCGGGTCATGTGTGCACCAGTGCACCCCAGGAGCCCTGAGAGCACAGGAGATGGAGCACAGGTCTACTCTCCTGCAGGGCCGCTGAGTCAGAATCACCCAGCCACCCCTCAGAGTGTTTCAGTTTACCTACCTACTGATCAATCAGTCAATCAATCAATCAATCATCTAGCTGGTTTAAGCATGCTTTGAGTCCCTGATAGTCCAAATCCCAGGTGGCTGGCCTGGAGATTATCAGAAGGAGGTCGTTTACCACCGCCATGCGGGGTTCGGCTGACATCAATCAAGTGTGAACCCAGAACAGGACACCCTTGTCTTTGCAGTTGTCCATTTGTTGCCAACAGCTTCCCAGAACCCAGCAGCAGAGTCAGCTGGGATCTCCAACACCCCAGGAAGGCCCAGGAGCTCCCCAGCAGCCTGCTTGGCATAGTGAATAATGTGCCTTGGTGGCACAGCGGGTTAAGTGGAAGGCTGCTCACCGGAGGGCCAGCAGTTCGAACCCGCCAGCTGCCCCATGAGCAAAAGGTGAGGCTGTCTGCTTCTGTGATGACGGACACCTTGGAATCCCCTGGGGGGGGGGGGGGAGTCCTACTCTGTCCTCACGGGCTCCTAGGAATCGAATGGATACAGGGACAACGTTGCCGTGAGGACGTGGTTTGGAAAGAGCATGGTGAAGGGAGGAGGCCTGGACCCCGCTTCTCTTTGCGTGTCTTTTATTACAATCCTGTCCTTGCGATCCAGAGACTCCTGGAACGGAGCGTGTTGACATTCAAAAGGCCCTCGCCTCTGTCTCGGTCCGTTAAGTCAAAAGGAAAGAAACATCTCTTTAAAACAAACAACAGAACAAAACCAAAACAACTTAGCGATGGGTTTGGTTCATCCCAGGAAAAGCACCTTTCCTAATAAATGGGAAGCTCCGGTGGCCAGGAACCTGGCACCTCCACCAAGCAGCAAGTCAGGCTCCTGACAGAAGAGGGGATTCTCAATGGAACATAAATAGACCCACAGGTGTGTATCTCTCACACAGCTGTGCGAGAGTGCATACAAGGAATATATTAAAACAAATTTGGTTTCTACCCGCCAGAAGTAGTAAGTCCATCTCCTCTCTGAGATTAGGGTTAGGAGAGTGTCTCGCAGCCCAGGTCCCGGGTCCAGGGTGGCACCCTTTGGGCACAGTTCCCCTCTATACACTATGTACACCACCAGGGAGCAAGGGAGGGGGCTCTCGGCACCCCACCCGTCATCCCCAGCACGTCCAGTGTTTATCAAAAAGTGAGCAGGAGGTCCCTGAGGGACCCACCGCCCAGTCCACCCTGTAGAGAGCAGGGGCTGCGGGAGCTCCTGCAGGTGCTTGGGGCGCCAGGAGCGGGGCAGGGACCCTGCCCCTACCTTCGTCGCTGGGCCGAGAGCACTGTAGTTTGGCCTGTCTGGGGTCTTCTCCAGCAGCTTAGGGAAGGGAGAGGGGCCTCCCAGACCCTCTAGGGACCAGCCTTGCAGCGTGTGCATGTGCACAGAGGTCAACAAGGTGCGTAGGAGTGTTCTCGGGGGCATGTGAAGCCTAGTGTCGGAAGGCGGGGGGCGGGGGGGGCGGTCAGTGTTATCCCTGCCAGCTACATGGTCCCCACAGGAAAGCAGATCGGTGCAAAGCGATGGGTGAGGGGGCTGCAGACGCAGAAGGTTCGCGTCCACCTGGGAGCTTGAGCCTCGGAGGGCTTGGCACAGTGTTTTCATTCAAAAGACCATCAGAGAAATGTGGGGAGAGGGGGAGACCCCTTCTTCCCGTTCCCAGCTACACTGG
Organism: Echinops telfairi; assembly: GCF_000313985.2. Taxonomy (NCBI): domain Eukaryota; kingdom Metazoa; phylum Chordata; class Mammalia; order Afrosoricida; family Tenrecidae; genus Echinops; species Echinops telfairi. The sequence goes on along the minus strand of NW_022103915.1, from coordinate 12,980,308 downwards.
CAAGGAGAAACGGCCGCTGCTGTGAGCAGAGAGTGGCGCCACAGCGAGGATGGCCCGGATGTCACACGCAGCCGTACTCGTACCACACCGTCTGTGCGTCCCCGCCCGGCTCGGGGGACACGGGCGTGCTCCTGGAGCTGGCCCCTCGGCTGAAGTCCTCCGGGCCCCGGCCGGCATGGGGGGCTGGGTCGGGAGCCCGCCCTGGGCTCTTGGCGGGGAGCCCCTCGCTGTAGCCCTGAGCCGGGAGCCCGTCCCCCTCGGAAAGGCCTAGCCCTGCGCGGACAGGGGCGACGGCGGCCACCTCTCCGGCGTGGGGGGGTGTCTTGGGCTTAGTCCTGGCAGCCGGGAAGAGCTGGGCCTGGGGGCTGCTGGCGCCGGCCCCTGCGCTGGAGCTGGCTGAGGCCGCAGCTGACTGCTGCAGTGGGGCCAGTGAGAAGCGCCTGACGTCCAGCGGCCGGCTCCGGGGGCCCGAGCCCTGGCAGGAGCTGCCGGCCTTCCCCACGGCCAGGGTGTGGGCGCTGGGGGGAGTGGGGCTGCCTGCCTCTCTGCCCCCGGAGGTCTCGGGGCCCCCTGGCTTCCGAGCGCACTCCTGTTTGCAGGCCTCTGGCCCGCTGGCCCGCAGCAGGTCGGCCGAGGCCAGGCTGAAGGCCCGGTTCAGAGACGCACTCCGGCTGGGGGGCGTGTGGGCTGGGGGCAAGGCGGCCTGCCTCGGGGGTCTGCCCAGGGACAGGCTCTGAGGGGCCTGCTTCATGGAAGCCGGTGGCGGGGCCTCCACCTCAGCCATCCGGAAGTTGGGCCGCACGAACTGGCCAGGCTTCAGTGGCCTCCCCTCTGAGGGGCCGGCCAGCGCCTTAATGGTGGGCACCACCAGGCTGGTGGGCATCTTATCCCCGTCCTTCCTGGGCAGAGGTCCCGGCTGGCCCCCGATGGCTGGGGGGTCATTGGCCTTCCGGAAGTAGTCACTGAGCAGGTCGTCCCGGCAGTTGGGCGTGTCCTACAGAGAAGGGGGGCCAGAGAGGCAGGCGTGAACCCCAGGCGAACCCATGAGGAGCTGCCCCACACAGGTGCCAGGCACCTCTTACTGGGCTTCTCCAGAGCTAACAGGTGCCCCTGCAGCCTCTGGTCAGGAAGGGGACGAACATGGGTCATTGTAGAAAGGATCCAAGATGCCACTTAGGGCAGCCAGAAGCCCCTAACTTTACACCTGGGCAGAGATGGAGAAAAGGGGCCTCGTCCACGCTGCTCAACCTGGGAGAGACCCAGGCCCAGGCCCAGCACCCCCGCCGGTCTCTCTCCTCCCACCGAGCAGAGCTGCTAGCCTGAAACTGACCTCTTCCTCCCCTGTCTCTCAAGGTACCCCAGGAGAGCCACAGGGACACAGCCAGGCACACCTGGCCCACAGCTGCCTTCACACTCCCAAGGTGAGCGGGGCAGCTGGACAAACACTGTGCATACCCACCGCCCACCGCTCTGCTGGACCCCCATGGGCACTCAGGTACCAGGGGTCTGCCACAGTCTGTCACTGGCCAGATGGTCACACAGCCCCCCACCTCCTCCCATTCTTGGCACTGGGCAACTCATCTTGCCACGTGGCACTGGGCCCCCCCGCCCCGCACCTGGGGTGGGGAGGTGTGGGCTCACCTGGGGGGGCGAGTTGCGGCTGCTCTCCTCCAGGAACTCCTCCAGGGTGACCATCTCGCTGCTCGGGGAGGCGGAGCAGGGCCGCCCTCCGCGGCTCCTCTGGGCGCCCTCTGCTGGCAGCGGCCCGTTCCGGGGAGGGGGGTACTCGTGTGGGCCGAGGGCAGGGCGTCCCGGGGTGCTGGCCTCGCGAGGCAGGG
>NW_022103915.1:12956448-12978288 GCF_000313985.2 Echinops telfairi | reverse complement strand
GGACACACAACAGCTCCCATCAGTCTCCCCAACTCCCTGGAGCCCAGGTGCTCTGGCCCACCCAGATCCATGGGTGGCCCCGGACAGGACCCTCTGGGCTGGGACTCTGCATGCTAGGAAGCCTGTGGGAGCCCTTCAGACTTCTACTGTGACGGTTCAAAGCAAAAGTCCCACGATGGCATGGTCCCGCCACTGCGCAGGCAGCACAGGGACGACTGGGCAGTGTTCTGATGAGGTGGCAACCCAGTCCCCACACCTAACCGCCACCTGGGTGTCGCTGCGGGCAGGGCGGCACTCACTCATTAGAGCGGCAGTTCTCAACCTGTGGGTCTCAACCCCTTTCACAGGGGTCACCTGATTCATAACAGTAGCAAAATGACAGGAAATAGCAGTGAAAATACTTGTATGGTTGGGGGTCACCACCACTGTGAGGAGCTGTATTACGGGGTCGCGGCGTTAGGAAGGTTGAGAGCCACTGCTTTAGTACGAGCAGTTTCTTAGCACCCACGCTGGGGGGCGGGGAGTGTCAACTATGAGCGGGAGCCGACAGGATGGCAGTGGGTAGGGCCTTGGGCAGGCGAAGGGCCGTTCCAGGAGCCGGCCAAGTGGACGCAAAGGGGACAGTCCTGCCGCCACGGAGTCTACAATCTTGAGGGAGAGGGTCTGTACGTGGCAAGACCCAACCAAAGAAAAAGGGGAAGGGACAGAAACCACATCGACTGCCTGAGTCCAGTCCGACTGTGGAGAGCCTCCAGGACAGGGGCTGGAAATTCCCACAGGACAGGCAGCCTCCCCTTTGCCCCGAGGTGCGGCAGGGAGACCAGAAGCAAGGACAGAGACAGGACACGTCGGGCGGTGGGGCGGCGTCTGCCTGCCCCCCTGCTGGGGAACCAACTCAAAAACCAACCGCACTGCCAGGTACCCGATTCCGACTGGGTGCGGCCCACCTGTGATACACAGGGCAGGGCCGGTCAGTCGCTGACGGAAACAAGCAGGAGAGGTTGTTCCTCGATAACTCTCCCAAGCCTGGGGGAGAGCTGAGGTCACAGGTCACAGCCTGGAATCCGAGCACAGACGACCCCTCCCAGGCTCCCAGGGCACCGGGACTGGCTCCCAGGGGCAGATGAAGTGCTGGGAACCATGCAGGCTGTTGAGCACAAGCTCAACCATCCTTTTGAACCACTGGCCGCTGAAGGCTGAAGACAGAAGCAGGGAGCAGCGGCGGGCAGGTTCTCTCCCCAGGAGGCAGGAGAAAGTCCCCACGGTGGTCCCCCCACAGGCCTGGCAGAGAGGACAGGCCCCCTGTGGGGTTTGCTCAAGGACCTCTCTGGGCTCCTCCCCACACCCACCCCCGGACAAAAGGCTAAAGACCCTGGGGAAACAGAGGCAACACACTCCACCAGCTCCTGTGCCCCAGGGAGACACCTGTGCTGGGAGAAGGGGGAGAGAATGCCCCCTCTACCCCTGGGGCAGGAACAGCCTGGGTCCCCCTCACGAAGGGTCTCCCCCGGGAGAGGACCCCCACCTTCCGTGCGGGCGGCTCGGGGTTGATTCTGTCACTGCGGCTCCTGCTGCCGTCACCTCCCATCTGCCAGTGTGGGCAGCGGGTCTCAGCAGTCTCCTAACGCCGACTAGCACGGCAGGCCGGGGACGGGCTTCCAAAGTCAGCCAATGGGCCACTCTGCAACTGACTGTGGGTCACCACGAGTTGGGGGCCAGCTGGACATCTGCTAGCAGCAGCGACACTGTGGGGTACGTTGGAATCCCTCTCCCACACAGCACGGGCCAAACATACAGGGCGGAGCCTGGCTGCAATGGGAGAGGAGGAGGAGGAGACCCGGCTGTCTCCTGAACCAAGGATGACCCTGGCGGAGCTGGCAACCGGCCGCGCACTGAGGGGGCCCCAGCCAAAACAGAACCCACACCGAGGTCAGTGCCAGCCGAAGGACTCCACGGGCACGGCAAAGGCGAAGGAGCGGGCCACCTGCCGGCGTATGCGCCTCTACTCTGTCCCCGACGGCCTCAGAGCCCGTGTCTGGTTCTCACCGAGACTCACAGGACGGCAAGAGGAGCAGCGCCACAGCTGCACTGTCGAGCAAGGGTGGAAAGAGGACCAGACTCCGGAGCCAACCAGGCCTTGGCCTCACCACAGAAAACATCTTCCTACCTGTGTCACAGGTCAGAGGCTACAGAGATGAGGCAGACGACAGGCATGAACAATGAACCTCCAAAAGCAAAGACCGAACCCAAGGCCATCACGCCCATGCGGACTCACAGCGGCCGTCCAGAGCAGACAGAGCTGTCCCCCCACCCCCCCAGGGCTCCCGACCAACCCACAGGGAGGCGACAGGCGCAGAGGTAACCGGCACGGAGCCACGGCGATGAGGAGCCGGCATGTCCACGGGGAGAAAACACAGCAGTGAACTTGAACACGGTCCACGAGCGTGCCCACATCAGGAAAAGGAAGGAGAGAGACAGCCACGGAACCAAGCACCTTCCCTTCCAGAGCGAAGGGCAACGTCACACTGCCTAACACGGCGCGGGCCCGGGGAAGAGAAGAGGGACAACGGGCTACTCGAGGAGATCACGGCTGGGAACTCAAATGAAGTCTCTTCCCGAGAGCCCTGGGGGAGACACGGTGGGGAGACACAGTGGGGGAGACACGGTGGGGAGACGCCAGCCGGCTTCGGGCGGGAGGGACTTACCTTTCAGGCTCAGAGGCGAGCTGGTGCTGGATGTGTTCCTGCTGCTCTCTAAGCTGCCTGGCCGGGACGCTGCAGGAGGCGACAGGGTTCAACTCAGTGAAGGGCCGGTGACAGACCGGCCCCAGCTCAAACCCACCGAATCGGGAAAATCATGCAACGCAGCCAGCACGCGCACAGTCAAGGCAAGTGCCCCGATGGGGTGGTCTCCAGGAGGGGCTTCAAGAAGTTCGTGGGAAATCCCATTACCTGTCCAGTCCAGTTCCCCACAAACATTGTGATGTTCCCCATCTATGCCTACGAGGATGACTCCTCATTTAAGGAACCCCGGTTCCTCCGCTGAGCCCCGGATGAGCATAAAGGTGGCTATCGACAGCCTAACCACTAGCCCTACCCTGTTACTGCCTTCTGTTAGGTTTGAAGGCTCAGCAAGTCCAGGCTGTGGTGGTACATATGGTTAAGCACTGGGCGAGAAACCAACAGGTTGGCGGTTCAAAGAAGCCCTCTGCTCCGTACCCTCCCTTCGGTGCAAAGGTGCAAGGGCTCCTGGGTCGCTGTTTCTGTTCAGAGCCTGGTTTGACTCACAAAGGCGGGGAGTCTCTGCCTCGCCCTGCAGGAAGGGCACTGCCACTTACAGGCGGCCGCTGGGGTCAGCAATCGCACTCGTCCCTACATTTAGTGTTACCCACTGCAAAAGTACACGGGACCCACAGATGGTATTTTTCACTCAAATCGCGTGACTGCTCTACGGTGGGTTTTGAGTTGTCGTTTTCTTGTCAGCCCCACGACTTCCTGCAGCATTAGCCTGCTACGGGCTTATGTGCAGACAGATCTTACTTAAATGAGAATGTTGTAGGGAGACAAAGCAAACAAGCAAACAAACAAAAACAGTCAACATTCTGGGTTTTCCTTCCTTTTTTAAAAACAAGCTGTTTTCCCGTTCTTAAAGGGTTTTTAAATTTCAAAACCGTGAGAATAGAGAGCAGCTCTTCACTTCTGAGAGGGCAGGTATAACTTCGAGGTAAGCCTGGAATTTCTGCACTGGAGCAGCCCTGTGCAGCTGAGACAACGTGAGGCCCACGAGGAGCCTGCCTTCCAGAGACCACCTCCCAGCGCAGGCCACCAGCACAGGCAGACCCTGGGGGGCGAGTCGGAGCTGGGTGGGGGGTGACGCAGTGGCAAGGGGGGTTGTGTGAGATGGCGCCCCTGGTGGCACAATGGTGAAGTGCTCGGCTGCTAACCCACCCGTGGCTCGGAGGCAGCAGGTTTCCGTCAGCATCACGGCCCTGGGAGCCCCGGGGAGAAGTTCTCCCCGGCACTGAGACTTGGAGCTGGCTGGGTTGAGTTTTGGTTTCAGGGGTGCGTAAGCAGGAGGAGATCAGAGGGCTTGGGGACCTTGCCCGGTCCCACTTCAACCGCCAGTGTACCGTATTCAACCACGCTATTACCCCACCCGCCCACTTGGATCCCTTCAGACGCTGGACTTCCGCATGGGTCTCGGTGTGAAGGGCCTCTGTCGGAGGTGGGGGTGGGGTATGAATTACGCTCTTGCCCTAGGCGCAAGGCCCCGCGTGCAACCTCTCACCGCACTGCCGGTGGGCGGCGAGGTCCAGCTCCAGGGACGGCTCACACAGGGCGTCGTTGGAGTGAAAGCCTGCAGGGAAGAGGCCTGGTGAGGAACGGCCACCGGGAGTCCCGTGCCGGGTACCTGGGCTCAGGAGGGGGCTGTGGGTAGGGTCTGCCAACCCCCTGCCCCCCCAGGTCAGCCCCAAGTTTCCACTGCGCTTCTGTCGTGACATGGGCCTGGGGCCCAGCCAGTGTTGGAGGCGGCCCTGGGGAGCGGAGGGCCCGTGGCTGTCTGCTGACGTTCTCTGGCAGGGCTGAGTCTGGAACCCAAGTCCATTCGATGTCCGAGCCTGTCCGGCACCTCCCCACTCTGCGCTTACTGCCCATGTTGGAGGGAAAGCAGCCTCTCCTGCCTCTGACAGCCTAGGTCTTTAGGAAGGGCCCCAGCTGCAGGGCTCACCTCCTAGGCTCTAGGAGGGGTCCGGGACTTACTCTCGGTTCGGTTTGGGTGCCGGGCGATGGGCGTGGAGCTGGAAGGGACGGCTGCAGAGGTGCGAGCATTCAGCTCCCAGGAGCAGGACTTCACAGCGGGGTCGGAGGTCGCGTCTGGGCGGTCCAGGCTGCCTCCGTGGGGGGACCCTCGCTTTGCTTTAGGGTCCCCCGGGCCTGGGTGAGAAACGAGCGTGGAGAAATGAAGCCACGAGACCCTGGTCCCCAGCTGGGCCGCCATCCACAGCCTGGACGTGGGGCAGAAGGGCGCACACATCAAAGGACAGAAGCTGGGCGGCAGCTGGGACGGGAGGGGACCTGGCCGGGAGAGGCCCAGAGGCCGACTGCGGGATTGACAATCGGCTCACACTGTAGCCATGAAAGGCTAAGAGAAAACTAAGGGGCTGGAGGGTGGGGTGGCCTCCAGGAAGCCCCAAACACGAGCCACACAGATGCTCCAACCCTGTGACTGAGCATTTCGATCAGCGATTACACACTAGAGCCCTGACCACAAGCAATAGGAAGGGCAGAACAGAATGTCACGTTTCTCCTGGACGCTAGCCTTTCTGGCGCCAGAGGCTGGGGAAACCTCTGAAGCTACAGCCCAGAGGTCATCCTGAAACCTCAAAGGGAAAACCACAGCCCCCGAGGTCTTTGCAGGAGTTTGTCTTAGCTAAAAGGGAATGGCTGCCTGAGCGCCGAGCTCTGGGGCCGATCTCCAGGGAATCCCATGGACAGCGGCAACTAGAAAGGTCTAACAAGCACCTCAGAGGGCACCAGCTGGTGCTCCTGGGGCAGGAACAGTCAGGAGGGTGAGCGTGGCACGTAGCCAACGCCACACAACACGTGCGTGGAAAAGGCTCTCTCGGTGTCTGTGCGGTCGTGGTGCAATCACCACCAACAGTAAAATCTAAAAAGGAAGAGGGGCCGGCAGCTACAGAGGCCCAGGATGTGCGTCCTGCCGGCTGGCTCCCCTTACGATTTCAAAAAGAAGCTTATCGCCAACCTAACGGTGTTTTCCTTAGAAAGCATGGGACAAAATCTCTCGCTGGTAAAACTGACTGCAGGCAGGTCCGTACCATGTACTCCCGGCATTGTCTGGATTTCCTACCGTGGGCACGTGCTCTGGCCGGAGTGAAACTGGATGGTTTCAGAGCACAAGCCACCATGCCCGTTACCCGGAGGGAGAGGGTGCAGGGTCTCCCGTCACAAGACGAGGAGGACCAAGCTCCCATGGGTTTTGCAGAATGTCCTGTCCCGGGCACCCCAGGGCCCAAGACCCAATGTGGCCACCCTGGCCTGCGGTCCCGCCCTCCCATGGACGGAGCCTGCAGTGTGGGCTCGGGGCACAATCTGAAGCGCCCGCATCTTGCCCTGCGGTACATAACCCCGGTGAGAAGCAAGGTCCAAATCTAACGCGGGCAGAAAGCCCCACAAGGACTCAGCAGGCAGGGTGGGGGTGGAAGGGCGATGCATGGACAGTTGGCACACACGGCAGGGAAGCACGAGGCACGAGAACAGACAGCAGACTCAGGACACGGAGGACGGAGGGCCCGGCTCATGGCCGCCCAGAGGGGGCGGGGCTCCTGGGCTGGCCCACAGTTACCTTGTTTTCAGGGTGCCGTGGGTTCCCACCAACTACCAGTGCCAGATGCCCTCGAGGTCAGCCCATGTGTGTCAGGGTAGAACTGTGCCCAGGGGCTGTGCAGGGGCCGGCCTTCCAGAACGATATCACCGGGCCTTTCTTCCGAAGCACCTCGGGGTGGCCTCAACCCACCAACCTTTTAGGTCAGCAGCCATCTGCACACACCCCACCCCTAGGAGGCCCCTGCCTGGGGCAGTGCTGGTGGTGACGAAGGCCCGGGAAGACAGCATGGTTTCAAGGAGGGGTGTGTGCGATCAGACACGTGGCACAGGGACGTGGCAAGGACCATGCAGATGGACCAGAAAGGCTGGAGAGGCAGTAGCTAAAGGCCTCTGCTGACCAGTGATGCCGGCAGGGACGTCCGTCTGTCCACTACGGCGTCCCTCTCAGCCCCCAGGTTTCAGACGATGCCGGCACCGCCGAGACACTCCAGTGCGACTGCCCCTGGCACAGCACCAGCTCCAGCCCCCACTCGTCGGATTTTTCAAGGTCTCGAGCTAGGCGATGGGTCTCCCCAACACAGACCACGGCCACGCGGGGCCTGGTGAGCAGAAGCCAACAGTTCAGTGCTCTAACGGGGACAGAGGCGCAAGTGGCAGCCACGGGACGACCGCCCCCGGCCGAAGCACAAAGGCCTGGACGCACAGGAGACAACAGCTGGCCGGGCCACTCGAGATGCAAGCACATGGAGGTGCGCGGCCGCGAGACTTACTGCGTACGGCATCCTGGCCCCAGGGGGGCCCGCGCGTGGGCACGCGTGTGCCGAAGCGCCCCTAAGATTGAGCAATGCCGAAGGACGCTCCAGAGGGGCTGGCAACTGGTCTTCCACTGGGGACTCGGAATCCACGTGGGCTACTCTGGGCTCGGCCAGGAGTGGGGGCGGGGGTGAGGACCCAGACAGGTGGTCAGTCAGGCGGCCTTTAGGTACTGTTTTGTTGATGAAGTTCAGAGATGGAGGGGGACAGAGGATGGAGGGCACAGGACACAGGCAAGGGTCAGAAATCTCCAATGGCTGAGAAACAGACAGGCTCGTGCGGGGAGGGGGGGCTGTCGGAGGAGGACCAGAAGCGCAGGCGTTTAGAGAGGGCCGGGTGGCTGACTGCAGGCTTGTCTTTGTCTTTGCTTTTGCTTCTCAAAAAGGGGCTCTTTTTGCGTGGAGATGCTAGAGTGTAATCACCCGGATAAGCCGAGAGAGGAGAGAAAAAACAGAATCCAGTGAATGACAGGCGCAGTGAGGATGCCGCCGCCCACACCCGTCCTTTCTTCTCCCGCAGCACCACCTGGTGGCCAGGGTCCCACCCTGTCCCTGCTCACACAAACACAGCCAGGGTGACCCTCCAGGACAGGGCAGAACTGCCCTTGGGCCTTTCCCAGACCAGAACTCCTTATGAGAGCTGAGAGCCTCGTCTTTCTCCTGAAGAGCTGCTTAAAACCCACTGTTTTTGAGTCCAGGACAGCTGGAGTCAGAGAACTGCCCCTGGGGTTTCTGGAAGCCAACTGCCCATCCTTCTCCCTTGGCACGGCTGGTGAGCTTGAAGCTCCGGCCTCGTGGCCGGCAGCCAGTGCCTGAGCCAATGGGGCTGCTGTCCATCCCAGCCCATCCCGCCCCCATGTGGCGGGCTGCACTGCCCGGAAACTTCCCCAGGTCGTAATCTCGGGGAGCAGAGCACAGGAGAGCCGCTGGCTGGCTGAGCATAGCAGACCGTGTGGCTCCTTAGCTGTTGCACTGCCAGCAGGGCTGCTTCACCCTACAGCCAGGGGCCACTCTCTTCAGTGCCAGAGTCCCAGGGGCAGGCCCGGGCCAGGTCCAGTGGCATGCTTGCTTCCTCAAGGACCCCAACGCCACCATGATCTTTGCGGCAAGGGTTCCACCTTCGGGAACTGCGCTCTGACCGGTGAAGGGGCTCACGACCGATCCCCACATGCAGACAGGAGGAGCCTGGAAATCGCTCAGGGCTGTCCACCCACGAGTGGTCACAGCTATCACCAACTGTCACAGACCTGCTTCACTCCAGGGAAGGAGGCTCGGCTTTCGAAAGAGTTACAGCCTCAGAGATGCCCCCACCCCACCCCGCCTCCCCCGTGCTGCTGGCCTACGCGTGGCTCGGCACCAACATCCACGTGACAGCAGGGAGGCTGTGTATTTGTCTGCTCACTCGAGGGGCAGTTCCACTGCGGGTCGGTTTCCCCCCCCCCACAGAGGTTTTCCCAACAGGACGACGAGGTTGATTGTTACAGGCAGGGTCCACCTGCCAGCAGCCCAGCAAACGGAAAGGCCAGGGTTCTGGAAGTCCACAGGGCTGCTGTGAGTCGGAATCTTCCTGCCAGAACGGAGCTTTTAGGTTCAACTTTTCAAGAAAGTTGAGATGATGGTTATCAGAACATCACACAGCAGCTCAGATGAAAACCCGAGGCGACCGGAGCCCCGGCAGAGAGGCAACCACCACGCCGCGGGAGCCTCTACCTAGCCTTTCCCCCAGCGAAAAACGGGGTACGGGCATTGGCCCCCAGACACCATATGTGTATGTGAACGTTCCCCATTTGCATTTGAAAATGGCATAGCAGCTACTTGGGGAGTGACTATGACCCCACAAAGGCTCGGCACATCCTACTCAGAAGACGGCCTGGCGCTGTCCTGGGGAGCTGGACAGAGCCCAAGGGTCGGAAGGGCAGGCCTGCGTTTCTCAAAGTCCTGGTGGCCTTCCCCCAAACGGGGCCCACCACGAGGCACGACGCAGGCTTGACACAGCATCGGGAACGGGTCTTTCAGACAAAAGCTGGAAGTCAGACAGCGTTTAGGGGAGCAGCTGTGTCTGAGCAGTGCCCCAGCACACCCGGCCCCCACCCTCAACGCCTCTGGGGTTAGGACACCTTTCACAGTCACTGGTGCTCACACCGGTCCGGGTGGCACCGTGGCAAACCGCCCGCCGGTGCGCGTGCTCCTCTGCCCTCTCGTGAGCAGGCACAGAAACCTGCCTCCTTCAGCGGGAGGACCGACCTGGAAAGATCCTCCCCGAGGAAGCCTTGTCTGACGATTGGAGTCTCCTCTCTGGAGATCCAAACTGTCCTGTGGTACTTGGATGAAAGAGTGCAACACAAAGGAACTCCATGTCTCAGAGCCTCTGGGAAGCCCCGAAGGAGAGACCGCCGTGAAAGGCCAACTGTCCGGGCTGGTGGCACAGCAGGCAGCCCAGGCCGGGGAGAAGACCCATGCCGACTTTCAAAGCATAAGACACCATGGCAGAACCGCACAAGGTCTTCCGGAAGGAAGACCTTTGGACCACCAGGCACCTAGTGACCGGGGATCACAAGGAGGGAATACGGAGTCTCGGCCTGGCCGCCACGGTGCCGCGAGGTCGCCACTCGGGATTTTACGTACCTACCCGTCCACACGGTGAGCGATACTTCCTGTGAAACTAGCCAAACCATCCCCGGGCCAAAGCGCCACAGGCCCAACCTCTACTCGCTGCTGGTCAGTAGCATGCTTACCAAAGTCGGAGGCCAACATGCATGGCCTCCAGGTTCATAGGAACACGCAGCACCCATGTTCCCACATACATGCCCACTCTGTTCACATGCACGGAAATACACATGCCTTTAGTGAACACACACCTAAAAATACACATGCCTTTTCATACACCCCCCATATTCCCCTCATACACACATCCTCACACACAAGTCCCATATGTGTCTACACAAACCCTCCACCTTCTCATACACGCACCCCTGTTCCCACATAGACATACCCTGTGTGCACACACACCCCTCTCCATTCCCACACACCATGCAACTACACATACCCACCCACGTTCACCCACAAATCAACACACGTCCTTAAAGACACATGCAAATGCACACACCATTCAACGTTCACACACACATCCACTCGTGCAGACCCACAAACAACTCCCCATGTTTCCACACATGCACACGGACATACACCCCACAGCGCCTCCATGTGGCTGTACACACAAGTAATCAGAGCTACCCTCACATACCGCACACACACACAAGAATATACATTCCCTTCATGTCCATGTATAGGCACCCACCCTCCATGCCTCCGTACACACCCTCCACATCAGTGTGCACACACTCCATTCTCCCACATTGTGCACCACCGCACCCCCACCTGTCTGTGCACACACACCGTGCTCCTGGGCAAGCACCAGCTCTGAGAACCCCCTGCAGCCCCTACCTCTCCCCACGGGCCCGTTGGGGGCGTCTTGCACTTCGGTACCGCTGGGCCCCACCGGGGCAATCTCGGGGGTCTCCGGCGGCGACCTGAGAGGCTGCGACGCGGCCGGGTCGGAGGTCTCGGGCTGCCAGGCCGGGCCGTCTGTGCCGGATTTCAGCCGCTCTCGTGACGCCTCCTTCTTTGGTTTGATGAGTCTGACTAAGGCTCTGGCTCCAATCCAGTGGTTTTTCCTGTGAGGGGAGCAGGTTAGGAGGACCCTGGTGGGCTCGGGCTAGCTCGGTCTGGGGAGCTGGCTGTCCAGCACCCTCCCCACGGCCAGCGTGTTGGCAGTGGCCTCAGCCCGGCGCCTGCAGGCAGAGGCAGGCACAGGGCGGAGACCCACACCTGCAGAGCCCAGCTGACTGTCCAAATGCCCTGCTGTCAGGAGCTGCTTCCAGAGCTGCTCACCTCTGACCAGAGGAATCAGGGCCAGGGGAGGAGCTAGGTCACAGGACCCAGCGGATCTGGGCAGAGCAGCAGCCAGCCAAGAGGGAGCATGCTGCTGGGACATGGCACTGCGCCCGGGTCGCCATCCCGACTGAACAAAACAGCCTCGAGTGAGTCTTACACGAGGCCCCACCCACTGCCTTTGGAAAGTCCGATGTCTCTGTGGCCTCAAAGGTGAGCCCCAGCTGGTTTGCTGAGCTCCTTGGCTGAAGGGCAGGCTGCGTTCAGGGCCTGGGACAAGGGAAGGCCCTGCTGGAGAGCAGTCTGCCGGGAATGAGCCGGTCCCAGAGACACTGGCTGGTCACTGCCTGGGGACAAGCACGTGAGGCTGGAGCCGTCCCAGGGCCCAGCAAAGCCAGAGGAGTTCAGGATGGGCCCCAGGCTCCTGTGCTGGAAGATTCAGGGTGCTGACCCATGCATCCCACCCCCGCACCCCCTCCCCAAACAGGCACCTGGTTGCCTTATGTCATGACAAACATCTGACCAGGAAGCCCCTCCACTCTGCCTTCCTGACCCCCAGGGTGCTATCCCCATTGGGGTTCGTGGCTGAACTAAGCCGGGCCTCTTCGAGGATCGAGGCCAGCTGGCACTGGCGACCTCTCTCTGGACCCGCTGAGAGGGGGTCACGGCGAGGCGCCTGGAGTGGCCTGCAGATAGAAAGCGCTGGTGCGCAGTGGATGGTGCAGGGGGGCCCCCAAGGACACTGCTGCGGGACCCCAGGTCACCCTCCTCCCACCTAGGTGCTTCTCCAGCCAGGGCTGGCACTCCCAAGGGGAAGTCACTCACTTCTTTGGGGCCGGATCATAGAATTTGTACTGGTCCATGATTTTCTCTTCCAGTTTTTCCTTGTGTCTCCGCAAGGCGTTGAGTTTGTCTCTGGGAGCAGAGCAGAGTGGAGACAACACAAAGAAATCAACCCTCGGTCTGCTCGCCAATCAAACACAGGGGCCGGCCCCAGGAGTTTCCTGGCTGGCCCAGTGGGCCCGAAGTTGGACGGGATTCCCACAGGATGGTACGCTGACCCTCGGAGTCATCGGGCTGGGAAGATGTGGCCGGGAGCACTGGAGACGGGTCCCGGGCGGGGAGGTGCTTGCTAGAGTGCCCGAGGTCTGGCCATATTGTGGGCTATGGGATCGAACCAACGGAAGACTCGGGCTTGGGAGCCCAAGAACTTTCCAGCCACATTCAGTCTGGCAGGTGGAGACGGACGGAGGGCTGGCCCGCTGCAGGGACTTTGGCCCATGTCACAGAACCATACGTGGACACCTTGCCGAGCAGGGCATCTGACGTGCTGTGTAAACACTGACCTCAAACACGCTCACATGTACATGCAAATATATGCACATATATGTTGTCTTCGGTACCTACCATTCTAAAAGACAAGGGGATCACCACACACACACACACACGCCATTGGTGTCGACTCACACGACCCTATAGGACAAGGTAGGCCTGCCTCTTGGGATTCTGGGACGGCAACTATTTACGGGAGTAGAAAGCCCGGGTTTGCTCTGGTGGAGCAGCTGGTGGTTCCAGCTGCTGACCGTGCAGACTGCAGCCCAATGAGGGCAAGCGCAACACAGCAGAGACTGCCCCCTGGGGCACTGAGCCCCACTCGAACACTTTGGCTTGGACTGCGGCCTCCCTCGGAGACCTGTGTCAGCACTGCTGCAGGAGCTTTGGGGGGGGCTTTGGAAAGCACACACAAGCTCCCGTCCCAGAGATGGAGAACCATCCGGGAAGCCCAGAGAGCGGAGGTTGGGAGGTGGTCTGTGCCCCGGTCCTGGGACGGCCACGGTCTATCAGGCTGCTCTTCGCCCAGTCACGGGCAGGGGAGCCGGGCCCTCCCTCCACAGAGCTGGGGGCCGGGACCGCCCACCCCGCAGCGGGCGCGGCCCTCACATGTACTGCTTCTGCTCCTCGTGGTACTGCTCCTTGCTCTCCATGCTCCTCTCCAGGAGCAGCCGGTTCTGCTGGCTCAGCAGCTGGATCTGGCTCAGGAGGTGGTGGTTCTCTTCCTCCAGGTTCCTCTTGAGTCGGGAGAGCAGCTGCGAGAGACCAACAGAGGCGCTGGGACGGCACAATCCCACGCCCAGGCCTAGGAAGGACAAGCCCAGCCAGCGCGCCCTCTGCAGAGCCACCGCCCGGCGGGGCAGCCCTGGTGATGTGTGGTGACTGAGCGAGCGCTCTCGGCGCCGCTGGTCTCCACGCAGAAGCACCGGACCTCTGAGCAATGCAACACGGGGATCAGTGATGCCGACTCCCGCACAGTCGGAAACCAGCGTATAACTTACAGCCGGCCCTGGACCACAAGGGTTTGGACTGTGCGGCCCACGGGTGCTCCCTGTCACTGTGTGGCCAGCTCGGGCTGCCAGGATGCGCCCCAACACCCAGTGCTGCTTAAGGAGTCCAGCCAAGTGGCCCGCCCCCACCCCAGTTAGGGGCCCGGAAGGGCGAGGGGCTAACAGTCACGGGTCTTGTGGAGGAGCTTTTACAGATTACATGTCGACGTGGCATTTTAGGTGAAACAGTTGAAATCCGTGTTTCCAAAATAGGTAACACTGGCGCCTCCTTCCCAGGGATGGGGGTTGTTGCTGGAATGGTCTGCAAGAGCAGAGGCCGACACGCTATCCTGGACTAGGGGCACAGCCCAGAGCTTCCCATGGCCAAGGAGGCTGTGGAGGCATGTGCGTTTCTAGAAAAGAGGAGGTAGGCCCTGCCTCAAACCAAAAAGCCAAACTCCCTGCCACCGAGTTGATGCCAACTCACAGCAACCCTGCAGGGCAGAGAGGAACTGCCCCTGTGGGTTTCTGAGACGGTCACTGTTTACGGGAGTAGAAAGCCCCATCGTTCTCCCAAGGAGCAGCTGGAGGTTTAGAACTGCTGACCTTTGGATCTCAGCACGACGTGTAACCACTAAGCCACCAGGGCTCTGTTTAAACGAAGCATTCAAAGTAATTTCACCGGTCTCTTTCCATGTCTGAGATGTAGCAACTAGGAAACCAGACCTTACCTATGTGGTTTCCAAACATTACAGCACAGGTGTGCTCTAGAAGGTGGGGGGTGGGGGAAAGGAAGAGGGGGGGAGAAGAGGCTGCGTACATGTTTTCTGGAGCGAGCCAGGGTGTCCTATTTCTGGCCTCCCAGGATAAAAGGCCCTGTCTCTGCACAGCGACACCACCTGCTGCAGTCACTCAGAGACAGCCTGAGAGAGCCTGTTGATGCGCCGGCGGGAGGGGCTGCTGAGAAAGCTTTAGTTCTGGGCACCAGCAAATGGATTTGTGCAATGTTCACCCGCCACAAACTAGAGCTGGTGTGACCCCAGCCCCCAGGGCAGACAAAACCATTCTCGGTGTGAGCTGCAAAAAGCCGGCTGAGGGCTGGGTTTGGCTCCTGGGCTGTATTTCGCCAACCGCTCACTGCCAAGTCAGTGGTTTGAAACCAGCAGCGGCCGGCAGGCGACCTTTGCATACACGGTGCTTCCAGGAGCGATGTTAAGTGCTATGGTTTGGGTAGCAGACACGTTTCGATTGGTGGACTTGGATGCGAGGCCCGCCTGCCATCAAAGAGCCGGCAAGACCTCTGGAGAGGCCCCGGGCCTAGCGGGCGTGCACTGCTGCTCTTCTGCCCCATTAGACCTTGGCGTGCCACCATCAAACAGGTCTCCTCTGGGACAAACAGGCGCCCCGAGAGAGTGAGAGTGGAGGAAACGGGCCCTCCCCACCCCTCCCCTTCCAGCTGAGCCCCCTCCTGGGTACTCACGGCCTGGGGTTTGGTTGACGCTGTCTTCCGCGTCATTGTCCTGCCCCGGCCCCTTGCCGGTTTGCTTAAATCACGGGTGATCTCTGCCACATCCCACCCACCCCCATTTCTGCTCACATCATCCTTCCCCCTGAAACTGCCCCCACCCTACGTGTCGAAACCATAGCAGATGCCTGCTCTTGCCCATAGCCTCCCCTCAGACACCCGGACGTACCCACCTGCTGGGTGCAGAGCCTTCTGGGAGTCCCAACAGACACCTTTGCCTCGGCCCTGCATACCCACCCTCCAAAACACGCACACTCCCCACCTGAGTGGGGGGCTGCTGGAAAAATCACTCAGCACCCTAGGCCTAAGCTTCCTCCCTGGTGATGCCCCACGGGGCTTCCACGAGGCCCTCAGGGCAAAGCTGCTTGAGGTGGTGGTCCGCAGTCAAAAGCAGGGGTCTCGGAGGTGAGAACGAGACCTGGCCTGACTTCATCTAAGAAGCCCAGCTGCTCGAGAACACGGCTCCGTGGCTGCAGGACCGCCCAACAGAGGACAGCTGGGGGCTCTGGGGTCACGGCTGACTTGGCAACTCAGGTCCTGAGCCGAGTCGGCCACCTCACGGGTGGGGCAGAGCCCAGAACAGCACAGTGACCGAGCTTTCAGACGGTGGCTGAGGGCACAGATGCACCGAGCAGGCGGCGCCCATGTAGCACCCAGCGTGCCCACGGCACCGTCCCTCGCCATACACCCTCTAGCATGTCCCCGCACGCCTCACCTCACAATGGTTGTCCAGCTTGGTCAGCGAGATGTCCATGGTCTGGTGCTGCTCCCGGAGCTCGTCGAAGCGGGCCTGCCAGCGGTTCAGCTCCAGCTGCGAGCTGTTCAGCGAGGTCTTCAGCTCCTTGGTGTGGGCGTGCAGCTCCTCATATTCGCCCTTCAGCTGGTGGTGCAGGAAGCTGACCCTGCGGGGGGAGCGGGGGCCAGGGGCTCAGGGGCATGGCCTCGGCCCTGGCCCAGCGCTGCGGTGGCTTGCTGTGTGGCATCCAGCAAAAGCTCAACCTCTCTTGGCCCTGAGGTCCTTCATCGGTAACTGGACAGAGTGAACCACCCGGCAGGTGTCTGACTGGGCTCTGTGGGGTTCAAGAGGTGCCTGGGGTCCCGTCCTCCTGGCAAGCAGCTCTGGATACAGCCCCAGAGCCCGCTGCTGCCACACTCTGGTGTTGCTTGTGCAAGGGCTTCCTTGCTGATTTGTTGTTGTTTTTGAACTTGGGACCTGAACATTTCTCCTCTTCCAATCGCTTTCCTCCAAATCTAACTCCCGCTCCTGGAACCCTGCTGGGCCAGGCTCTCCCTCTTGCCCCTGGTGACACCCGTTCACCTGCATGCTACCTGCTTGGCCTGGGGGGGGGGGGTCTCAGCTGCTAACCCCCAAGAGGCACTTCAGCCTGGCCTCACAACCTAGCTCTGCCCTGTCTAGGAGCCAGGACTTGACCACCCCCCACCCAGGCAGTTCGACTTCTCATCCATTCACGCAGGATGGCCAGGGCCCCGCCTTCCAGAGAACAGGCGAGCCTGAGCCTGTGCTGGTGAAACCACCACCCCACCCCCGCCCCACAGGAGAGAGGGGAGAACCTGCGCTTGGTCCTTACACCTGGGCCGCCAGCTAGAGTCTAGAGTCACCTGTCACCTCGTCCCTGCCCCGTGGCACGGAGCCCATGCCGACCCACAGTGACCCTTTAGGATGGGGTTGAACTGGCCCTGTGGATCACGGAGACCGTAACTCTCAACGGGAACAGAGTCCTGCATTTCTACCCGAGTGGCTGGTGGTTTCGAACTGCTGACCTTGCGGTTAGCAGCCCCAACGTGCAACCAAGACACAGGATTGTGGGTGGACGCCCTTGCTCTTCCACCGTGGCGGCTGTGTGCCAGGGTCCATGGGACAGGGTGCAACTGCCCCCACGGGGCTTCCTAGGCCACCATCGTTACAGGAGCACCCCACCTGCCTCTCTCACCTCTCCATCCGCTGCCGAGCACCTGACCTCTGCCCGACCGGGCTCTTCCTGTCTCCCCTCGGAGGCCGTCCACGGCTGCGCTCACCTGTCCAGCTCTCCCCGCAGCCTCTGGTTCTCGCCTGCCGCCACGGCCCGCAGACCCTGCTCCTGCTGCAGTGCCTCCCTCTCTGCCGCCAGCACCTTCTCCAACTGCTCCAGCTCCGCTCTGTGCTTCAGCATGTCGCCGTGCCTGGGCGGGGATGCACACACGGGCTAGTCCCTGCAGGGCGCACGGGCCGAGGGGGCAGTGGGAGAGGCTCTGCAGGCAGCAGGGCCCAGCCAGGGGGTCTGCAGCCCAGGCACTCAGAACGCTCCTCTTCCTCAAATGCCCCCCTCCGAGAGCCTCCCCTCCCTTCTACGGACCCCGAGAGCACCCAGCCACTGGACCCTCTCAGAGAGCTATAGACACAACACGTTCCTGCCCAGGTCACCTGGCACCGACAGGGCCGGACGAAGCCATGACACACACAGTGGTCCTGGTACCCAGACCTCTCACCCACCTCAGTGAGGCAGCGCCCCACCTTGGAGACCCCATTCTACTTGTTTATGGGGTCTTCTAGGGGCCAGAGGCCTGCTCAGCTGGCCCCAAGCAGCTGTCTGAGGCCAGCCTGTGTGCACTCACTCACATGCATGCACTCACCCCTCTCTCACACACCCATGCACGTCCAGAACCCAGCAGGGGTGGGCTTAGGTCTGGGTCCCTCCTACTAGGAACTCTGGTGAGCAGCTGTGCCCCTTGGGTGGCAAGTTAGGCCGTGCTTCACCAACAGGGTGAAGGTCTAAACCCACCCAGAGGTGCCGCAAAGAAAGGCCTGGTGATCCGCTGCTGGAAGGTCAAGCCTTAGAAGCCCTGCGGAGCCGTTCCACTTTACACGGCCGGGGTCCCCGCATGCTGGGACCGGCTCGAAGGTGACCGGTCCCAGGTGGTGCCAACAGTGAAGGTCTCGGCTGATCTCCAGGTGGTGGGTGGTTCTGTCCACCCAGAGGTGCCTCGGAAGAAAGCCCTGGCAATCTGCTCCCAACACACACACACACACACACACACACACACACACACAGCGTGCCGTGAGCTGGACCCACTCAGCGGCAACTGCGGTGCTGGTGTGGTGGCTATCTCTGAGTCTACAGCACAGCCAACTCAGGCGGACAGTGGAGGAGAAGGACAGAGTGCTGACCAGCCTGAGGCTGCTTTTCCAGCCCTGCTGGCCAGTCGTCACTGCTGTGTCCAGGGTGGCCCCGTGCCTGTGCAAGTCCCAGGGATGCCGGGGTGGGCTCGGTGGATACTCTGCATCTCCTCCACCCTGACCCCTTCACTCAGAGACTGTCTGTCGGGGACCACCCAGTGCTCCTCCCCAGTCATCAATGCCCTGGCCAGAGGGTCACCAGTGCCCACGGGCAATCTATAAGATTCCCCCCTCCCCTGCCTTACAACTTGGAGATTAAGCAGGCCTTGACAGCAGATATGCCCCCCCACTCCCATCCAGAAGGCACCTCTTTAACTGTGGCACCTCCGACTGTCCTTCTGAGCATCACCGGTGCCCCAGGGGACAAGCACCCCTCTGCCCACCTCGCCCAGCCTCTGACTCCACTGCCACCACGGGCTGGACTGGAGCCATTGGACAAGAGCCAAGACCCACCAGGCTGCTATCTGTGTGGCCTTTGGACTCGGGCAGAGGGACTGGAAATCTGGGAGGGCCCTGCTGACTTTTCTCACCCAGGGACAACTCTGGATAGGGCAGTAGTCTAAGCATGACAAACACGGCGTCCACGCCTGCTCCCCAAGAGCCACCCAGCTGCAAGCTCGTATGCGGGACACGGCTCAGCCCAGGGTCTGCAGTACGAACCCCAGCTGCTGACCCAATGCTGACTCATGGCGGCCCCACAGGACAGAACTGCGTCATCGGGTTTCCGAAGCGGGCACCATCACAGGGGCGGACAGCCCCACGTTTCTTCCGCAGGGCAGCTGGTGGGTTTAAACCACGGTTTCATTACAACTGCCGGCCGGCCGCTGCTGTGGCTAGGTGCCGAGTCGGCTACAACTGTCAGTGCCCTTAAGAGCCATGGAAAAGCCCTGCCCAGCCCTGCGCCGTCCTCACAAGAGGGTTCTTCGGCTTGAGCCCATGGCGGCGGCTATGGTGTCCGCCCATCTCGTCAAGGGCCTTTTTGTTGCCCCTCTCCTTTAAGCGCCGTGTCCTTCTCAGGGACTGGTCTCTCCTGACAGCGTGTCCAAAGGACGTGAGACAGAGTCCCACCCTCCTTGCCTCTAAGGAGCACTCTGGCCGTCCTTAATCCAAGACAGATCTGTGTGTTCTTGGCAGCCTTTCAATATTTCAATATTCTTCACCAGTACCACGGTTCAAACGTATATCAATTCTCTTCGGTCTCCAAGCTCCTACTGGAGGGACCAAAATCTAACTCACCACTGCTGGTCGACGTCCACTGCCAGTGACCCTACAGGACAGCGCACGGCGGTCCTAGTGGGTGTCCAAGGCGGCCATCGTCACAGAAGCCACTTCCACGCCTCTCCCAGAGCGTGGTGGGTTCAAGTGACAACACCTTTCGGGCAGCAGCCTGGCACACCACCAGCACTCAGTACATACCCGCTATGGGACGGGGCGAGGGCGCCGTCTGACTGCCGTGTCAAGTGAAAGGAACTTAGAGCTGGCCCCGACACTCAGACACTCACAAACCGGCAGCACTGCTGGGGATGGCCCGATGGGGGGACCATCCTCCCCGCAGACAATTCTGAGTACCTACTGCACGTACTGCATGTGGGGCTGCCTTAGTGTGCAGCCCCGTCCCTGCGCCTGTGTGTGAACTGACCCACAGCGGGACGCTGCATGGGTCAGGGGTCCATAGGGAATGGAGAACGGTGGTCCCTGTGGCCTGTCCACTTAGTACACACCCCAGAGCCCCGGAATTTAGAGGTTAAAGAGAGAAACCTGGTCAGAGAGGCGAGGCCTGGGGAGACCGAGGCAGGCCTCACACTGCTGGTTGAGAGTTCCCCCCACACCAGACTCCTAGTTCGGAGCGTAAAGTGGGAGGAAGGGCAGGCCACAGGAAGGCGACGATGCTGGGCTTCACGAAGCGGGGGCGGCCAGGGACCCCCAAACTCTCCGATGATACCCGCGGCCTGTCCAACTCGGCCCTGTCTCCCTGCGCCCCGCCGCCGTTCCTGACAGCTCGCCCCTCTCCTCTTGTCCCCACCCTCCCACCAAAGGGGCGCCCCAGCGCCGGCTCCGCCTCCGCGCAGGCGCAGACCTCTCCGGGGTGGGCCCGCCCGCCCCACCCACACCCCACGGGCGCACCTCTCCGCCAGCTCCTTGTGCTCCAGCTCCAGGTTGCGGTGCAGCGTCTTCAGGCCGCTGTGCTGGCGGATGAGGGCCTCGAACTCGGCGGCCTGGTGCTCGTGCAGGGCGCCCAGGCGCTCGTGGTCCTGCAGCAGGGCCTCGTGGGCCGCCGCCCGCTGCTCCTGCTGCTTCTGCAGGCTCTCCAGCTCCGCCTCGGTGGCCGCGTGCTGCTGCTGCAGCAGCGTGCACTGCGCAGCCAGCGCGGCGCTCTGCGAGCCCAGCGTGGCGTTCTCCACCTGCGGCGGGGCGGGGGACGGGACGGACGCTCACCACGGGGTGGGCATTCACACACCGCCACCCCGGGGCTGCACGAGAGGACCTGAGATCCAGGCCCAGGTGACCCTCTGGGCAGTTGTCACCTGGGGTTGCTCTGGGGCGGAAGCCACATCGTGGCACCCAAGCCAGCAAGCCTGGGAGAGGTGGCCTGCCGGCAGCCAGCTCCCACCTGCAGGCCCACTGCAGGGCCAGGACGCACCTCAGACTCTCAGGGAGGCAGAACCCAGAAGGGGCTGAGGGCAGGTCCACGCCCCCCTCCAGGAAGCCCACGGAGTCTGTGGGCACACTGCGTCTTCTCCCAGGCTAAGCTCCCGGGCTGCCCTCTTGGGCCATTGGGACACACCTGTCTTCTAGGAACCCTGGTGGTGGAGTGCTTACGTGCTGGGCTGCTCAATGCAAGGGCAGAGGTTCAGAACCAGGAGCCACTCCCAGGGAGAAAGATAGGGCTCTTGCGTTCTGGTCTCAGAAACTTCCTGGGGCAGTTCTAACCTGCCCTCAAGCACTACTGAGTCGGCATCAACTCCATGGTAGTAAATTTGGGGTTTTGTTTGTTTCTTCTAGAACAAGTGGACCGAAAGTCAGATGATCTGAACAACCTATCAACCCACAAAGCCTGATTATCTTTGCACAAGACTGCCCAGTAACGGAACATGCTCTCGTCCTACCAGACGGAGCGGGTACCAGAGAGTCCCTATTCTGGGCCACAAAACGAGTCTCCATACGTGTGAAGGCATTCAATCCACACACGGTATGCGCCCTCACCACGCGACGCTAAAGCTAAAAGGGGAGCCCCGTCACAGGAAGATCTCTAGGAAAACCCACGGATCACAGGAGAAATCCAAAAGGCATTCGGGACATATGTGAAGCGGAATGCAAGGAAAACTGCAATGTATTTCAAGTTATGCAACGCCTGCTAAGTCAGGACTGGTACGGAGGAAGAGACATCCAGGTGGCCTAGTGGCCTCATGGTTTACACGGGAAGATCAGCAAGTCGAATCCACCAGCCAGTTCTCAGGACCAAGATGAGGCTGTCACTCCGTACGGAGCAGTTCTACTGCCCAGAGGGTGGCCGTGAGTGGAACTAACTCAGTGACGATAGCTTTCTGGACGCGCCTGTTTTTTAAAAAAGCTTCAGTGACCTCGGCTCCCACCTTATTAAAACCAGAACAAATAGAACCCGGGGTAAGCAGAAGATGGGAAGTTACAAAAGACCAGAACAGAAATGCGTGACCGAAGGAGGAAAGCTCAGGAAAGGCCCTAAGACCAATCCGTGAACCTCGAGGCCGACTGACAGAGGAGAGGGAGGAGACCGAGTCAAGAAGAACCCGAG
>NW_022103915.1:12941547-12956220 GCF_000313985.2 Echinops telfairi | reverse complement strand
AGGGAGAAAGGCGGGGGCTCTGCTCCCGGAAGGATGTGCAAGGTCTCAGACACCCTGCCGAGGGCCGCTCCCTGCCATGCATCCAATGGCTTAATAAAACCCGTAGCTTCTGTTCCGGATGAAAACCCCCCTACGAACTACAAATAGATGGGAACCTCCCTGAGTCGAAAAGCCTGCGGTGACCTCTATAGACTGCACCCTGAAACAGGGAACGCTTCCCTCCTGAGACGTGGGCCGAGGCCAGCAGGTCCACTTCCACTCAGCACTGGACAAGAGGCTCCGGCGGAAACAAAGGGAGGGAGAGGAGGAAATGGCAGGCGCCAGAGAAAGCAAGCGGCACAGCCGTATTCTGGGGCGGCACGGCTGGCTTCCCAGGGCTGTCTACGGTATCGAGAAAGACTGTTTCCATGATCCCACGCAACAAAACCCACCCACTTGGCCGAATGGCTTCCCGCACAGTCCTCATTCCATGGTGGGGTCATGGTCAAACACTTCTCTCAGCCCCGGCACCTGGGGCCAGGCCCTCACCTGCAGCCTGGCCGTCTGGGTCTGCAGCGTGGTGTTGCGCTCCTGCAGGAAAGCGCTCTGATTCTGCAGCGTCAAGATCTGAGTGCTGAAGGCCACGTTCTGGGATTCCAGGTGCTGCAGCTGGTCCCGGAGCAGCTGCTTCTCGGCCTGCAGCGCAGCATTCTGGGGGCGGGAGCAAGAGGCAGACGGCACCCTGGCTGGGGAGGCGCTGGCTGGCCACAGACACAGGCTGTAACAACCCTCAAGCCACGGTGTTTTCAGGGCCCGAGCCAGAGTCCGCCGGGGGAGGGAAGGGACAATTTTCCCTGTTTGAAAAGGACAATCCACAGGTTCACTATCCGAGGGGCTTGAAAACGTTGGTGGGGAAATGCTGGTTATCTTTGCATGACCTTTTCCCAAAACTGTGTGAAGCTCCTTCACATACGTGTACATATGACATATCTATATTCTACATACACACATCCACCCCGCCACACACACATACCCACAATGGTGGACCCTAAGGAATCAGAGACCCATGTGGCACGGAACCTCAAATTCTTAAGTCAGACGGACTCACCCCAAAGGTCACCTTTCGGCTAAGTAACAGGTGGTTTCTGGAAACAGTGGCTACCACCTGTGAATGCTCTGCTCCTTTACAGATGCGAGGGCCAGCCAAGCACCTTTAGCCATCGAGGGACCGGGAGGGGCAGGGGAATTAGACAAAGGGAAACGGGCACCAGGCTGCCCCGTCACGGTGACGGCGATCAGTGTCCGTGAACAGCTGTGGGAGCCTAACTGCTGTTAGGTCGACCTCCACCGAAAACACAATGCTTCAATACAGAGACAGAGACAGGACAGACCGACAGACAGAGGCAGGCCATCGAGACAGCCAAGAGCAGGATGGTGGGGGACACGTGCCGGCCTGTGTGAGTTGGGGGCAGGTGTGAGGTGCAGGGCCCTGTCTGTCTTTCTTCTCTGATGCTTGTCTCAGCTTTCTGCCGGGCCCGGGAAGACGCAGGCTGGAGAAGAAGCTCGTCTTCGGACAGGAGACTGACAAAGTTACCAGGCCAAATATGTCCCAACTGGGCCAGGGCTGGGACCTGTGGGCTGCGGCCCTGTACGGTCCCTCATTCCCACAGGACTCGGAATCTGTTTCCTCCACCGCCAGGCAGAAATCATCCCTGTCTCCTTCATAAAGGGGCTGTGAGGATCCAACAGAAACCGTGAGCGAGTGCACGGATCGGTGGGCCTTTTCCGGGAAGGGCCAGAGAGCAAGCCCTTTGGAGCCTGCGCACCAAGACCTTGTCTGCCTCACTGCTTCTCCCTGTGCTGCTGTAGGACAGACGCCCCAGGATGGAACAAGAGGACAGGGCAGACTTTAGGGCCAGTGGAGGTCACAGAGCAGGGCACCGGCCAGGCCCCACCGACTGGGAAACGGTCTCCTACCTCAGAAACCCTGATGGCATCACTTCTCCACCCCTCCTCCCACCATACACATCCCCCCAGAAGCCCTGGATGAAGCTCCACAGACCCTGCCCTGCCGGCCTTGCTCAGAGGACGAGGAGCAGGCCGGCCACCTGGACACACTCACATTCCGCTCCAGCTCGATGGCCCGGTCCTTCACCCGGAGCAGCTCCATCGTGGCCTCCTTGTGGCCGGGTCCCCAGACCTCCTTGTCCGGGTGACTGGTGGCTGGCACCCCCAGGGGGTGCGGGAGGGCGTTCTGCAGGGGCCGGCCCTCACCCTGGTTCCTGAGCAGCTTACACTCCTCCTTCACCTGTGGGGACCAGCCAGCCTTGAGGCAAGAAGCGGCCTGCTGCCAACCAAGGGATGTCCCTGCTGCCGGCTCGCTTCTGACTCCCAGCCACCCGAGGAGACAGACGGAGCACAGCTGCTCTCGAGCGCCTCTAAGCCTCGTTGTGCTGCGGGGCGGCTGCGGGGTTCCAGACGCTACCGCTGCCATTCTATGCCCGGTCCTTCGGCCGAGTGCCACCAGGGCTCCTTGGTGCTAGAGGAAGCTCCCACACCACGCCATCCGTGCCTCCTCACACCCGCTATTCACCTGGCACTGGTATACAGGAAGCATTTTCGCTTGTTTTTTGGGTGGGTAGGGGGACTACACCTAACCTTTGCTTCTCTGGGCTTCCTCCCTTTCTTTCCGGGGAGGGTGGTTGAGGACAGGGCCAGGGAGCCACTTTAGCCACGTGACTGTGGGAAAGGCTTCCCTCTTTGAGCTGCAGGTGTCCATTTTTGCATTAAGGGGAGGTGAGCCTGTGGCCCCGGGAGTAGGTGCTCCTACTGCCCCTTCCAGCTCTAGAGCTGCCTTGTTCTAGATTCCTCATTCAAGCACGTCAGGAAACTTAGCAAGTATTCAGAAGGGAGGCTGGGCGTGCACCTGTGCATGTCTCCCAGCCCCTGTGCACCCTCCTTCCCCTGGACAGAGCCTGGGACCATCATTCCTGTGGGCTCTCAGAGTGTTGCCTGCATGCAGGATTGGATGGCAGCACCCTCAGGGATCAGCCACCCAAGGGCGAGGACAGAAAGAGGGAGCCGGGGGCATCAGAGATGAGCCGGCGTCAGGCCCGGCCGCCGTCAGCTCTCACCGTCTGGAGCTCCTTCTGTAAGTGGTGGTTGAGGCTCACTTTCTCCTCCATCTGGGCTTCCAAGAACACGATCCTTTCTTCTTTCATGGCGAGCGTTGTTTTTAATGCCGACTCGTTTCTGCCCTCCAAAAGCTTGTAATTTCTGAAACGCAGAAGATAATAACAGAATCACATAACTGATTCTACTACCCACCAGCTCCCAACTGTCCACAGAGGTCCTGCCATTAAGCTGGTTTCTTTTCCCACCCTGTAGCTTCTGGCCCAGGAGCCAAAAACCATGTGTGCAGAGCCCGTCCTCCAGCTCCCCAGGTAACTCTCCAGGTAAACACCACTGTGGCACTGTAGCCCCAAAACCCACTGCCGTTGAGCCAATTCTGACCGACAGCAGCCGCGTCAGATAGAACAGAACCGCTCCTGAGGATTTCCAACACTGTAACCTTTGTGGGGGCAGACAGCCTCGTCTTTCTCCCAAGGAGGAGCTAGCTGGTGGGTTTGAACCAGGAACCTTGAAGCTAGCAGCCCCACATCTGTCCACAGCACCTCCAGGGCTCCCTGTCATTATCTCAGGGAGGTACGATGTTAGAGATGGGGAAACTGTCTTGGAAAGGCTCAGCTGTGTGTCCAAGGTCACGGTAGCGGGCAGTTGCTTAGGCTGTGGCCTTGCCCCCACAGAGGCAGCCCGTTTTCTCACCACTGCCTGAGCTACCGGATTTCCTTGAACACTGGGATCACGGTACAAAGAGCAGAGCAGCGACGAGCTGCTCTCATTGAGGAAAGACACGTAGATGCCTTTCTCCAGGGCATCAGAACGATGCGGACCTCTAGGTACGTGACGGGGTGGAGAGGAGCCACGGGCTATGGAGCCACGTGACAGCTAAGTCCTGGGCTGGATAGGGTGGCCAGATTCCTGCGGGCCACGTAAAGGGCAGGTCGCAGCGCTGCCCGTGGAGGGGGCGCCTCACGTGTCATGGTTGGGGCCATCGTCCTGAAGCAGTAGCTCTTTGCTGAGGCCGGCCTTCTCCAGCTCCTGGCTCAGCTTGTCCAGCTCGCTGGTCAGCTGTTGGCCCTTCAGCTTCTCCAGCACCAAGTCCTGCAATAACAAGACCATGAGCTCGGGACAGGGACCCGGTGGACACACAGCAGGGGCCACTGGTCACCCCCAGTCTGAGCAGTATCTTCTCCTCCCCTCATGACATTAATAAGGAGCCTCTCCAGCTCATCTGAGCCTGGATGCACCCCGGAGACCTGTCTAGCATCACAGCGACACCCGAGCCTTTACCTGCCGACACATGGGTGGGGCTTGTACAGGAAGTGCCTGCAAACTGAACCCCAGTCTCACTGAAAGACAAGAAGCCCCTCTGGGACCTGAGATTACAGAGCTGGTCTGTGTCTGGCTCTTCGTGCCTCTGAGTGCTTCGATGGACAGGGATAAAGCCTTAGCGGGGCACCGAGTCCTACTGCGTTCTGGAACCATCTCCCGCCCACCCACCGGCAAGCCCTACCCGCCCCGGCTCACCTCTCTCAGGGTGGTCAGTGTCCTCGTGTGCATGGTGAGCTGCTTGGTGAGGTCCCTGTTGTCTTTCTCCAGCTCCTTCAGCTTGCTGGCCGCGTCCCGGCAGCGGGCCAGCTCCTTGTCCAGCGCGCGGCCCTCCCTCTCGGCAGCGGACAGCCTGGCGGCGCTCTCGTCCAGAGCGGAGTCCTTCAGCGCCACCTGCTGCCACAGCCGCTTCGTCTCCTTCTCCAGAGACTTCCGGTCCTTCTCCAGCTGGGCCACGTCCTGCTCCAGGGCCCTTTTGTCCAGCTCGAGCCGCTCCAGCTGCTTGCTGGCCAGCCGCAGGGCCTCCAGGTCCCGCTGCAGGGCCTGGTTCTCGGCCTCCAGCTCCTGCCGCTCCTGCGCCAGGCTCTGCGCCTTCCGGTCGCTGCCCTCCAGGCTCTGCTGCAGCCGCAGGTTCTCGGCGCTCACGCCCTGGTAGCTGAGCTCCAGGCGCTCCGACTTCCTGCCCAGGGCCTTGAGCCGCTCCACGCTGCCGCTCAGCTCCTCCTTCTCCCGCTGCAGCGCCTGGGTCTCCCGCTCCAGCTGCGCCATCTTGGCTCCACTGACGCGCAGGCTCTCCACCAGCCTGCGCAGCTCCAGGTTCTCCTCGCCCAGCTGCTTGTTGTCGCGTGCCAGCCCCTCGAGCTGCACCGCCACGTTCTGCAGGGTGTCCAGGGACTTCTTCAGCGCGCGGTTCTCCAGCTGCAGGCCCCGGCTCTCGCGCTCCAACGCCTCGGCCTGCTCGGACGCCGCCGCCAGGGAGGCCGCCTTCTGGGCCAGCTGCTCCTTCTCCTTCTCCAGCTCCCCGGCCCGCGCGGCCTTCTCCTTGGCCTGCTGCAGGTCGCTGTGCAGCTGCTGCTTCTCAAACTCCAGCCGGCTCAGCCGGCCACTGGTCTCCGCCACCGCCTGGTGCAGGGCCTTGTTCTCCTTCTCCACGTCCCTCACGCGGGCCTCGCTGCTGACCTGGGCCCGCTCCCGCAGCGACCACACCACCTGGTTGAGGTGGTCCCTCTCCTGCTCCAGGTCCTTGATCTGCAGGGAGAGACCGAGGGGGACAGAGCAGGTGCTCGGCTGAAGCTGGATCCTGACTCGGGTGGGCAGGTCCCAGCCCAAACACCCCGAGGCCGCAGGACGCATGGAGTGGTCCTGCCAGCTGCGGCCCGCTCCCTCACTGAAGTCCTGCCCCAAGTTCCCTTGGGCCCCGGAGCTTCCTGCCCCGACTCCTGCCCACCCTGCACCCTCTTCCTCTGGCTGGGGCCCCGGGTCCTTGGCTGCTTCAGGCACTGGGTGCACGGCGGCGGTCCCTCCACCCTGGGTCCCCTTCCCAGGGCCGCACACATCACTGGCTCCCTTTCTCTCCTCAGGCGAGGGGTCCTCGGCCAGCGTCCTTGCTCAAGGACAGCGGCGATGGCAGACAAAGGGCCGGGCTCACTATTCTCGGCCGCAGCACCTGACATGCCTGCCTGCAGCCTGCTGGCTCCCTTCTCCACCGTGACCTACACCCCAGCAGGGATCCCACCGATCTGACCACATGTGAAAAACCCCTTTCGCTTTTCTTTTTTGGTGGGTGGAGTGGTGTGGGGGCACCACTAAAACCGCACCAGTTTGTCCTACCCCCACCCCCGGTGCCAAATAGTAGACCTGAGCACCATAGTGTTTTCTTGAGTGTAATATACAGAAGACAGCAGCCAGGCCTTTCCCACGCGGCACCACTGCTGGGTGGGTTCAGAACACCCAACCTTTCGGTGAGCAGCACCACACTCTGGGGACCGACTGTCACCGAGTGGATCCGGCTCCGAGTGACCCCGAGTAGTGCTTTCTGAGACTGTGCGTCTTTACAAGAATAGCCAGCCTCCTATTCTCCCCACAGAGCAGTGGGTGGGTCTGACCAGGCCGATCTGACAGTTGGCAGTTCTACCACTTACTCCCCATCCCCACCGAGTGTCACAAACCAGGGCCAAACTCGCTGCCCTTGGGCTGCTCACTGCAAGGTCGGCCGTTCTAACCCACCTGTTAAAAAAGGTCAAAAACCCACAATACTTGCCCCAGCCTTCTTCCTGGAAACTGGATGCCAACCCCGGCCAATGGCTTCCCTCTGCCCCTCACCCTCCATCTCCCCGCCCACCCTGCAGGAGCAGAGAGCAGCCCCCAGGAGGCTTTGGGCAGAGCAAGGGAAGCCTGTGCCCCGGAGGGTCATCGTGGGGTCCCTGAATCTGCACTCACCCCATCCCTGCAACCTCTCGTGGTGAGAGGCTAATGCCGCCCCGTGGTTCTGTGGGGGCTCGAAGCCCCACGCTGTGGGGAATGCCCACTGTGTGGACCAGCCTATACGCACTGCCCGACGTGAGGCTGCCCACCCCTACCCAGGTTTTTTCCCATTTGAGCCAGGTACACCCCATCACGATCATCCATCCAAAGCCCCCCGCCCCCAACACAGTTCCTCCTGCCACCAAGCTGGGAAGCCAGTCAGCAGGCAGCCCACGTCCTCAGACTGTCCCCAGACCAGGGAGGAAGCCCTGCTCGCCGGTGCTCCTCGCGCAGGGAGGTGCCCACCTGCCTGGCTCTGTCCGCCTTCAGCATGTCCATGTCGGACTGCAGCTGCTCCTTCTCCTTGATCAGCTCCTCGCTCAGCGTCTCCAGGTCCTGGTTGCTCTGCTTCTCGCGCTCCAGCTGCGCCTGTAACTTCTCGATCTGCGGAGCCCAGGACCCCGCCCAGGGCGAGAGTCAGACTCAGGGCGCCGGCTGGCCTTGCAGGTGAAGCACCCACTTCCCAGCCCCCTGGAATTCTCCAGCGGGCTTTTTCTCCCAGAACAGAGCGCTGGGGACAGAGCGGGTGGAAAGCCGGGCTGCTAATGGAGAGGTGGGCAGCTTGAGTCCATCAGCCGCTGCTCGGGAGAACAACGAGGCCCCTGCTCCCATCAAGATCCTGGCCTTGGAAAGCCACAGGGCGTCGGCGGTCCTACCGGGTGACTAGGATGCGAATCAGCTCAAGCACCTCTCTGGGAAAAACTGCGTGGCTTTGTTCTGCAGCCACCTCCTCTTGCCCGCACCCCTAAACCCGGCCCTTTCTCCTTAGGCTTCCCACCCAGCCTGCTGCGGAATTGGCCCCGCAATCAGGTGCTTAGCACCTACTTCCGGCCTTCTACATCTTGCAGGCAAGAACCAAAGTTCTGGGCCCACCGGCTACCACTGCTGAATGCCCCACTGCCCACCTCTCCCGACCCCTGCAGAGTGGTAACTACTGAACCTGCCTCTACCCAGGCCTCATTGTACTGGGCCACGCACCTCTCAGCGCCCTTGTCCTCGGACGTCGAGCCTGGCCCCCCTCCTGTCCCGACAGCCCTCGCTGTGCTGGGTAGGAGCTGGCTGCCCACCTTCCAGCAGCTCAGAACAGGCTCTCTGTTGGTGAGCCATGGCTGGGCAGTGGATTTATGTGGGGTCCCTCTGGGTCACCCCACAACACGGGCTCAGCTTCTCATGAAGCGCCCTGGGAGGCGCGTGAGGTGCCGAGTCGGGGACGGGGTGCATGGGGCCGGCGGCTGGAGCCCACGCACCAGAGAGTGCACCTCAGAGAGACCAGTGAGGCAGCCGTGGGGGTGGTCCCACCTGCCAGGCCCAGAGCCGGGGCAAGTGCTGCAGGGCAGGGGCTCACAGGCCCAGGGCCTTTGGGGACCAGGCAGCAGACACAGGGGACTAGGGACTGCAGGCACTCGGTGAGGGGATCATGCAGGACACAGCAGGCGTTGGCCCGGGGTGGCTTGGAGTGAGGTCGGGGAAGAAGGCTGGTCAGCGGCACCCACTGCCCACATCAGTGAGTGCAGGGAGGGTGCGGTGCATGGAGGAGTGGGGGCGGGGGCACTGAGAAGCGGGAGCAGCCACCCCCAAGGTCGCTGGGTGGTAGGTGACCCACAAATCCACCCAGCGAGCGGAGTAAGTGGGAGGCAGGGCCGTGGGGACCCTGAGGGGCAGCTCGCATCTCTGTAAAGGTCAGCTCTTTCTCACTGCCTGCGAGGGCTACTCCCTGTCACAAGGACACTTCCTGCGCTGCCCCCCACCCCGCCCCCCAACAAAGGGGTCAGCTGCCTTCCTGGATGGGGCACCAGCCAAGGAAGGGGTTTTTCATCATCCTTGGGAGAGAGCCTGGACGCTGTGTGGCACACGGCGCTACCACAGACCAGGGAAAACGGGCAGCCAAGCAAGGAGGTCCCTCGGGGACGCGGCCGTGTCCTTGGGGAGTGTGTGCTCCAGCTCCCCACCCAGGTGGACCCCAGCAGAGCCAGGAGCCCCAAACGCATTATCATCAAGTCAATTCTGACTCACAGCAACCACATAGGCAGGGAGAACTGCCTGTGGGTCCCGGACGACGACTCTTGACAGGAGCAGAAAGCCTCGCTTTTCTTCTGCAGAGCGGCTGGTGGCTTTGAACTGCAGGCCTGGTGGTTAGCAGCTCACGCAGAACCACCTGAGGCGGTGTGACCACCAGGGCACCTCCTGTGGCTCCCTCCCCTCCCTTAAATGAGGCTGGCAGGGCCTTGGGCAACTCAGGAGGGACAGCCAGGCCGCTTCCGGCCTTGTCCCTCAGCCTCACCCTATGGCGGACCAAGCTCCTCAATGGAGCCAGAATGTTCCTCTCCTCTCGGGCGGTGCTAGCCAGTGACAGGCTCACACGCTCACTCCATTCGCCCAAGTCTGGTCCCCCCGCTCCCAGTGTCTGGGGGACCAGTGGCTGTCCCCGAGAACAACTAACTGCCACTCAGCCCTCTTCCTCTTACCCCACAATCCCGGAGCGCGTTGAGGGTGCCTGCAACTCTGGAACCAGCACCGGACTAGCCTGCTTGCCCTCCCTGACCCTGCTTCCCCGCCCTGCTCCCTGACTTCTGGGGGCACCCCTCATAGCTACAGCTCACTGCCCGCTGCCACCGAGAAGACGCCAT
The DNA here is from genome assembly GCF_000313985.2 of Echinops telfairi. Classification (NCBI taxonomy): domain Eukaryota; kingdom Metazoa; phylum Chordata; class Mammalia; order Afrosoricida; family Tenrecidae; genus Echinops; species Echinops telfairi. The sequence goes on along the minus strand of NW_022103915.1, from coordinate 12,946,639 downwards.
CTCCCTACAGGAAGCCCCTGCAGGCGCAATGGCTACACACCGGGCTACGGCCGCCGGCCAGCAGTTTGAAGCCACCGGCCCCTCTGAGGGAGAAAGAGGAGGCAGTCTCAGAAGTTCACGGGGCAGTTCTACCCTGGGCTGTATGGTCGCTGCTAGTTTGTTTCGGTTTTTGACTACTGCCCCTACAGAGCAGCGTTGAACTGCTCCTCAGGGTTTCCAAGGTTGACTCATGTCTTTCTTTCTCCCTCGGAGTGACCGGTGGCTTTGAACCACCGGCCTTGCCATCAGCAACCCAGCCTTCGACCCGCTGGCTCATGTCATCCTCACAACGCCTCTTAGGTGGACACCACCACCCCCCAAGGCCGGGCACGGAGTTAAAACAAGGGCCTAGGCCGCACCGGGAGGCGGTGGGGCAGCAGCTGGGACTCTGCAGGGGCTCACGGGGACCCTGCCGGGTTACCTTCTTTTCCAGCTGCCGGGTCTCCTTCTCCAGCTCAGTGCACTTCAGGCTGCTCTCGTCCAGCGCCAGGGTGGCCTCTCGCAGCCCCTGCACAGCGCTCTGCAGGCCCTTGTTCTCCTTCTCCAGCTTCAGGATGCGGCTGGACGCACACTCGTTCAGCTCAAATACAAACGACTTCCTGGAGGCTGAGGCACAGGGAGGGTCAGAGGCCAGCGCTGCACGCACCCCCCTGGGCCCCCCAGGAGACAGGCGCTATCAGTCCTGACCCTACGCTTGTGGTGGGAAGCCCGCGTGGAAAGGGGGTGTTCTCTGCTACGGTCAGCAGGCCATTTGCTCAACGTGCAGGGTGTGCACGAAGTCACCCAGCCGGCGTGGAGATACGATAGAGAGGGCAGATGAGGCTTAGGAAACAAAACAAACCCACGGTGGTTCTCAGCCACCGTGCGGGCAAAGCAGGTGTGCCCCCGTGGGTTTCCGAGGCAGGACATCTATACGGGTGCAGAAAACCTCATCTTGCTCCCTCGGGGCGGCTGGTGGGTTTGAACGGCTGACCTAAGGGTTCACAACTCAACACTAACCACCACGCTGCCACTGGTTTCTCTTAGGCACGGCAGCAAGGGCGAAAGTGGGAGGCAGATACCACGTGGGAATGCCAAGACACAGGAGCAGAGAGAGAGAGGGCAGCCCCCCAGGGGGCTTGCCCCGCAGCCAGCAAGGGAATCACGACTCTGGTCTCCCCAAACATGAGGAAATGAATCTCTGTTCCTGCCGTCTCCAGGGACTGGCCCCACGTCAGTACGTGGGTCGGTGGCTGATCATGGTTGGGTCTACGGAGCACCCTGACCGTACTTTTTCTACAACGGATTGCTCATTGTTCCGGCAGCCCACGGTGTAGTTGGTATTTGTCGCCAACACCGGGATTCAGAGACACCCACGCATTGCGGTCAGATGCCATAGGGTCGGTTCTGACTCACAGTGACCTCATGCACAAGAGAACCAAACCCTGCCCGGCGGTCCTGTGTCCTCGGTGTCCAGCCGTCCGTCTCCTCTGTCCCCGCCCTCTTGACCAAACCGTTGTCGGAGGCGGGTTTGGCAAGTGACCAGACCGTGGTTCCCGCCAGGCATGGCTCAGTCCTCAAAGTGACATCTTAGCTTCGTAACGCTTTGAAGAGGGTTTCTACAGGCTTGCCAGTGCGACACGTCGCTGGATGGACTGCTGTCTCCGCGATCGGCGCCCGTGTATCTGGTGACGTGAAGCCCTGACGGTGTCCGCCTTGCCATCGGTGATCGCGATGTGGCGTGCAGGCCCAGTTGCGAAGATTTTTGTTTTCTCTGTGTTGAGGGGCGCCATGTGGAGAACTGCAATACGGCCCTTTTCAGCCAAAGTCGAAGCTCCCACCGAATGACTGGGTGGGACTATGCAGCCGTGAGTGTGAGTGGAATCGCTTGTCAGTCACGTAAACAGGAGGTAGAGTACGCGTGTGGGCGCAGACCCTGTGACTAAGGTCTATGGAAGGCTTGGGGGTGGTGGTGCTGGTTTTGCCCGCCCGACGCATTTAGAATGCACCACCCCAGCGTCAGAGAGGGGAGCAACACAACGAAAGGACGCCTGGTCTCAGGCCATGGGGTTGGCCTTCATTTTTAAATCTCAGCACAGGAAGCTGGGGCGACTATGAATAAATCATGGTCACAAGGTGACCTGCGTTGCTGCTCCTGACCTTTAAGCCACACAGAAACTCACATCAAACACATGCCCACTGAGACAGGTTAACATGGTTAAATCTTTACAGGAACACGCGGCCTCCTTTTTCACCTGTGGTGTGGCTGAAAGTGGGTTTGAACTGCTGACCTTGTGGTTAGTAGTTAATTGCACACCCACTATACCATCAGAGCTCCTTTGCCTCGCTGGAGTCCTGGCATCACTGGTGCTTTGCCTAAGGCAGGCTGCACCACCGCTCTGTCCCACCAGGGGGCGGTGGTCTCCTGGGCAGAGGTCCGCCCTTGTTCTGTTCTGTCATCGGGCACCCAGACATAAACACAAACTCACTGCCACCGAGCCAATCCTGACTTACAGCGACCCAGTAAGAACCTCCCTCAGGGGTTCCAAGGCACTTAAATCCTTACTGGACTAGAAAGCCGCATCTTGCTTCCCCCAAGCTGCTGGTGGATCTACGCTGCTGGCCTTCCGGTGAGCGGCACCATGGGAAAACCACTGTGCCATCAGGGCTCTGCCCCCTAGCATAGAGCAAGCAGGCGTCTCACAGTGACTGACAGTCCAACGGATTTTAGGTTTGGAACTGAGACTCCGTTGAAGCCGACTGACCCATCGTGTCCGTATATGGTAAAGTAGAACGGGTCCTGTAGGTTTCCAAAGATGTTACTCTTTTGGGGAGTAGAGTACCTCACATTTCTTCTTCAGAGAGTCTGGTGGTTTTGAACTCCTGACCTTGCAGTTAACAGCCCACCACATAGCCACTGCACACCCAGGGCTCCCTCAAGAAAAGGTATTCAATAGCCAGTTGCTCCCCCAACCTTTCCATTGTGCACTGGGATGCTGACCAGGGTTTTTTTGTAAAGCATCGTGGGAAAAACAAGGCAGAAACCACCCCTTCTGTGCTGAGCCCTGCCAAGTTCTCTGTCCCGGTGAACCTGCTCCATCCGGGGCACGTGACGGTGAACATGCACTATTTCAGGGCACAGGAACCGGCTCATTGTCGGCAGGCGAGGGAGCTTCCTGCTGTGGTGCTGACTGGGCTCCACCCATCTTCAGGGAGCTGACACCCTGCCTGGGGTGCTGTCAGCAGGGGAGAGGAGGACCAGGGCAGCAGTCGGAAAACCAGGGTGTCTCGGGAAAGGGTTCAAGGACAGAACACAGACTACATGTTCATCTTCCCCAGTTATGCAAATCACAGGGACTCACTATGGCAGGGACGAGGGACCCTGGGGCCATGGTGGCGTGGTGGTTACACACTGGGCTGCAATCCACGGGCTGCAGCAGTTCCAAGCCACCGTGGGAATACAGATGGGCCTTTCTACTCCCATAAAGAGCTACAGTCTCAGGAACTCACAAGGGCAGTTCTACTCGGTCCTCGAGGGCCGCTGTGACCCCTAGGGACACCTCCCACTTGAGGTCCTCAGTCGTCCGCAGACAGGCCCTCAGAGTCCTCTGGTGTCAGCATGCTGCACCCGGCCACTTCTGGGGTGTCCGTATGGAGCCCAGGGCCTGGAAAGGCTGGGTGGGTCCCTCACATGGGGAGAGCCAGCTATGGGGCACCATGTTCCCCTTGGGGCAACACTGAGTCAGGGCCTGGGGAGGGGCAGAGGCAGAGCTGGGCCTGGCCCCCCGCAGGACCCACCGTCAGACAGGTCCGCGTGCTTGGAGAGCTGCTCCAGCTCCCAGCCGAGGTGCGCAGACTCGTTCATGCTCTGCTTCTGGGCCATCTCCAGGACCATGTTCTCCTCCAGCAGCTCCTCGATCCGCTTCTTGTCCGTGTCCCTGTCCTGAGGCGGGGGAGGGGAGCGAGGGCGAGTGTGGCCGGGGTCCCTCCTATGGGGCACCCTCCGACCCCTGCACCCTCAGTGCCCTGTCTGTTCCGCATGGGAGACCTGCTGGTGAGTGCTGTACTGTCAAGTACGTGACCACGTAGCACTGGCTCCCGGGACTGTCAAGTTTGGGGATCAGGCCTCCAGGTCTGTCTTCTGAGGGGTCTCTGAGTGAGTTTGAACTGCCAACCTCCTGGTTAGTGGTCAGGCACACGTCCAAAGATTGGAGGTCTGCATCCACCCAGAGGTACCTTGAAAAAAGGCCTGGCGTTCCAAGCTGAAAATGCAGCTGCTGCAGAGCCTGTGTAGCACTGCCATCTAACTCTGACATCCACAGGCAGCTCAATGGCAAATGTTCAGAACTGGCTCCCGCCCGGGTGGCACTGGGGGCTAGGCTGGGGGGGGGGGCTGCCAACCACAAGGTCGGTGGTTCAAACTCACCAGTCGCTCCTCAGGAGAAAAAGGAGGCTGTCTGCTCCCATAAAGATTTAGTCTTGGAAACCCTGTTTAGGGTGGCTATGGGTTGGAATCGACTCGATGGCCGTGGGCTTGGGCACCAAGATTATAAGGAGCCTGGAGGGGGCCAACGGTCTGCAGGCAGCTGCTATCCTAAAGGTTGGTGGTTCAAACCCAGCCTGGGGTCCTGCTTCCATAAAGATAAACCAAACTCCAAACCCACTGCTGGTGAGTGGCTTCTAATTCAAAGCATCCCTGCAGAACTGCCTCTGTGGGTTTCCAAGACTGTAACTCCTTATGCAAGTAGAAAGCCCCGCCTTTCTCCCTTTGGGTGGCTGGTGGTTTCGAACTGCTGACTTTGCTGTTAGCAGCCCAGCTCGTACCCATTGTGCTACCAGGGGTCCCTAGAGCCGACAGCCAAGAACCTCCTATGGAGCAGTTCTCTGTAACACACTGGGGCACCAGGAGTCAAACTGGCTAATAGCAATAGTTTCTGTTTTCGTGGGGATGTTTTAGGGCGGGCGGGTGAGGGACAGGAGGGGTTTCCCTAGATCATGGAAAGAGATTCCAGATTTCCAATTCCAACTCACGCAGGGCTGGTGGTGACAGGCAGCTCTGTGGCCCCAGGGAAGG
>NW_022103915.1:12938591-12940053 GCF_000313985.2 Echinops telfairi | reverse complement strand
GGATCCCAACACCACACACACACACACACACACACACACACACACACACACACACACACACACGGCAGGAGTCTGAGTGCCCCTCTCAGGGAGATGTCTTCGAAGGATCCCAACACCTGGCCCTGGGCGGGAAGCTCCATTTGTCCACTTTATGGGCGGGAACCTGGGACCCGTGGGAGAGGGCCCACTCTCACCCGTCAGTGGCCAAGGTTAGGGTCAAAGGCTGGTCTAGACTCCGGATTCCCTGGGCGCCTCCCCGGCTATCTCTGGCCAAGAACGAGTCCACCCTACAGCCCCGGCCCTGCGGAGGGGGGCGAGTCCCCCCCCCACGACGAGGAGACCAACTCAGAACTGAGGGAGTCACAACACCTGAAGCCAGGCGGAGCTGTGACGCGAACAAAGGTCGGAGGGGTCTCTCCGCCGCCCCCAGACCCTTCCTCAAGGACTCAATGGAGCAAGAAATCCCCCGACTGCTGCCCACAAGGACGCAGCGGGGCCTCCGTGGAGAAGCAAGCCTGACTGGCCTCTGCTTCCACTTCAGTCTCCAGCCTGCCACCCCCCAAGTGCCTGGGCACCACCACACTCGCCCAGCTTACAGCCAACTCCTGCTTATCCTTCAAAACCCAGCCTGCATTGTCCCCACCAAGCTCCCTAACCACCACCCCACCTAGTGAGTGGCCTGTCCCCTCCCCAGGCCATGAACTCCCGAGGGGGGCCAGTGCTCCACTTCTGTTGGGTGAGCCTGGGGTAGTATTCAGGGTCACTGGTAGCTGCATTAGGCCGGAAGGGACAACTCAGAGGGCTGGGGAGTCTAATGGGCAGGACAGTTCTCAGCTGGGAACGGGATGATCCCAAGTCCCATTCAAATGAGCGTCAAATCCCTGATGTTTCGACCTCCATCAGGACACCCCCAGGGAGCCCCCCAGCTGATTCTCACTCATCCAACAAGCCCACCGAACCCACTAGCACCACAGGACAGAACAGGTCTGCCCCTGTGGGATTCCAGACTGTGGATCTTTACGGAACAGCCAGCTCCTCTTTCTCCCTCAGAGAGGCTGATGAGTTTCAACCGCCACCCTTGCGGTTAGCAGGCCAGCACCAAACTCACATTGCCAAAGCATGCCTCCTCCACCGTATTTAAGATGAAAACACCCCCCTGCCACCGAGGCGAACTCAATTCACAGCAACGCTGTGAGACAGAGCAGGGGGTGCTGTCTCTGAAGGGCCTGGTGGCAACCAGGGTTCCCTGGGGTCATCGGAGCAGGGGGTTGACGCTGGCCCTGCATCTCAGGAGGAATGGGGGCTGCTGAGCCCCTGGCAGGGCCCCTGCATCCCTGCTCCTGAAGACACGCAGGTCACACCCCTCTGCAGGGCCATCAGGAACTGAGCGGGATAGGCCCCACCTCCCAGGCCAGATGGGTGGGGCAGAGCAAACTCACAGCAAGTGCCAGGACACCACCCC
>NW_022103915.1:12933792-12937909 GCF_000313985.2 Echinops telfairi | reverse complement strand
CCTGATGTAAATCAGAGCAGGAGCTGCAGAAAAGCTGCCAGAGGTTTAAAACAAAACATGCCAGCGGATGCCCCATGCTCCTCCAGCTGCAGCACCCTCCCCTGTGTCTGCCCCCTCGCAGCACCCGTGGTGTGCCTGGCACGCCTCCACAGGCGGGGGGTGGGGGGGAGAGGAGGGGTGCCAGCCACGTGTGGCAGGTGGACCCCAACGTGAGCCTGTGCACGTGGGAACGGGCTCCCTTCTGCTCTCCTGACGCACACGGAGCCCGCCTCCACTCCCAAGGGAGTGCAGCCTTTCCCTGGTGAGGAAGCCAAGTTAGAGGCAGCCCTGCCCCCCCCTCTGGCACCCACCTCCCCCGGCCCATGGTCTCCAGTCCTGGGACTCCCACCATCTGTGCAGGCTGGGCCCTCAGCTGGGGACAGACCCAGCTCCCACCAAGGGCACCTGACAAAAAGGGACCCAGAGGCACACACACTGTCCACCCAAGACCTTGGTCCTCAGCTGACCTGGGGGCGCGTGCAAAATGCAGATTCTAGGGCTCACGCCAGGCACCCTCACCCGATCCTCATCTGGGATAATTCCAGCCACCCTGAGAAGAGATGGCCTAGGACAGGGAAGTGTCCCAGAGCTGCCTGCTAGTACTTCTCATCATTTCAGGATTAGGCAGGTGGGGCTAGCCAGGTGCTCAGCCACGTCAAACTCCCTGCCATCGAGTGGACGCTGATGCACAATGGCCCCCAGGCCAGGGTGGAACTGCCCCTGTGAGTTTCTGAGACTGTAACGCTTTAAGGGCATAGAAAGCCCTGTCTTCCTCCCAAGGAGCAGTTAGTGGTTTTGAACTGCTGACCTTGCAGTTAGCAGCCCAACACATACCCACTACGCCACCAGAACTACCTTACTGAAAACAGTCCCTGTCTCGGCCATGCTTGTCCTTGGGCTTTATCCTCCCAAACCTGAGGGTGGGAACTCGCACACATCCTGGAAAGTTGGAACTGCGGGATAGGGACGCCGCCAACACGGCGCCTGGATTCTACAAGCCACATCTTTCTCGACTTCTTTATCACGTAGCCCTCCACCCACCCGCCTCCCTCCTCCCATTTCATCCTTCTTCTACTCCAAGTCAACTGCAGATGCTAGTACACGGCTTCAAAAAGAAACAGCCCGTTGACCCTGTGGGTTTCCGAGACTGCAACTCTTTATGGGAGTAGAAAGCCTCATCTTTCTCCCATGGAGCAGGTGGGGGTTTCGAACCGCCAACCTTGTGGTTAGCAGCCCAATGTGCAACCCCTACACCATCAGGGCTCCTTAGTGCAAGTCTTCCTTGGGTCTTTTGCCACCTGCAGGTCAACCTGAACTCGGACATGTTTCTGCAAAACACCAGGCCTGACTGGCATAGAGTGTGTTGGTAGGGAGCCTGTGGGGAATCCTCAGCACCGTGCATACCGTCCCTGGAAAAGCTGGGTTTCCTGGCGGGCGGGACGCTCATCCACTGACCTGCAAACACTGGCACCCTGGCAGGGCCCCAATGGACACTGCAGGACCAGGGTCACCCCCCTCTCAGTGGGGCCTAAGAACTAGCCAGGGCTGGGCGCTGAGTTGCAGGCTCACTCGGACACCCCCGAGAGCCAAGGTACAGGCCCCTGGGCTGTTGCAGGTAGGTACCTGAGAAGGTAGAAGCCCTGCAGTGGGCACTGAGCCTGCAGCGCTGCCCAAAGAAACCCCAGGTGTGAGTCACTCAGTTAGCATCTGTGCCACACCTACGGGCCAGGCTCTGCTGCAGCGCCAACACCTATCTGTGAACCAAACAAACCAAACTCGAGCCCCTTGGGGCTCAGTGAAGCCTTGGCGGAAATCAAGATCCATGTGCCAGGCTGACCTGGGTCCACTTGTGTCCCCAGCAGGCCCTGAGCACCTTTGCTCACCCGCCCGAGGTGTTCCACGTCACTGGGGCACAGAGAAAACTGGCTGCCTGGCAGGCCTGCACACAGCAGGTATTCACGGGGGCTCAGCCTGGCAGCACCCGTGGCAGACACACTGCTGAGCGGCCAGGACAAGCCCCACCTAACGGGCTCCACAACCAGCCCACAGCCACTCCAGCTGCCTCCCACTGGTCACCCCCTCACCAAGGGCCAGCGAACCCAGATTCTTAGCCCTGTCCACAGGACACATCAGGTCCTTCTCTATCCGTTCAGGGGTCCCTCTGCCGAGCTCTTGCCGCTCCACACTTGGCAGGGCCCCTCTTTCCATATCACCTCCCCAGGGAAGCCCCCATAGAGTTCCCATCTGAGTGAGGACCCTGCACCCTGACAACTCAGGCCTGCCTGTCCTTGCGAGGAGGTCACCCCCCGAGGGGTTCAGCTGCAGATGGCGCACAGGGAGGCCTCACTGGTTGAGCTAAGCACCCCTGCCCACTGGAGATAAGCCTGATCTCACCCAGCGCCTTGCCTCCGCCAACCACCAGACCGGAGTCCTGCCCCGACATCACAGGCGTCTGAGGAGGGCCAGGGCGGGACCCCTCCACTGCATCTCGAGGGGCCTGTCATCGACCCCCCTGTGTCCCTGGGACCCAGTGAGTGTCCCGGCAGACAAGCAGGCCACGGAGTGATGAGGGACATTCACAGAGCGCTGCTAACTGCCTGCCCGGCCCCACCACGCACGTGACTCTCTGGTGGAAACGAAAAGTCCTGCGAGGGCCCTGGCGGCATGGTGGTTGAAGCCCACCAGCTGCTCCGTGGGATCAAAATCCCAGCGACCTGCTGGCCTTGAGAGGTCAGCCCAGGAAGCCCCAGGGGCACCTCTGCCCCAGCCACCCCTACTCCTACCCCCAGGGTACCCAGCAACCGCTGTGCTACGGAGTCACGGGAACCCCTCTTCCAGCGGGAAGCTCTTGGGACATCTGCCTCTGGGCTCTGTGCTCCAGGAACAGGGTTTGGCAGTGCGCCGGCATGGAGGGCCAGGCGCAGGTGCGTGGACAAGCCAGGAAGGAACAGGGAGACTCAGTGATCCCTGGACCCACCGAGGGCTGAGGTGGCAGTCACCCCTGTTTGTGAACCTGCTTTGGGGCCGGCACAAGCTCCCCAATGCCCAAGGGAGCTGCTGGCACAGCGGTCTGGGGACACTGTGTGTGAGCCCACAATGGCCTCTCCCCTGAGCACTGGAAAGGCCCGGGACAGGTCAGTCATGCGAAGAGGCCAGCAGGGTGGTGGGCTGTTTCCAGGGCCAAGACTGAGCCCGCCTCCTCTGCACCTGCTGGGGGGAGGAGGGGTGTGGGGGGCGTGGCATCAAGGGCGCCGTCTCAGCAGGGGGCCGGGTGAATCACGCACAGGGTCATATTCACATTCCTCCTGAGCAGGGCTGGGGAAAAACAGCCTCCCCCAGTCAGCCCGTGCCCGCCTTGCTACCCACTGGCAACGAGCGGGCAGGCAGGAGCCTCAGGGAAATGGCCTGAGCAGGTTGGCGCACGGCACACCGGGGCCTCCAGCTAGGGCGGGCCCAGGCTCTGGGATGGCACTCAGTGTCCTCGGGGCTTCTGCGGGGACAAAGATGGAAGCCTGCACAGCACCCCACATGACAGATGGACAGACGCTCACGAGCTCAGCGCTTCATATGGCTAACCCGGAGGCACATTCTGCGATGTGTTTACAGCCGCCCCCACCCCCACCCCCCCGCCAATCCAAAAAGAAAGGGTGTCCTGGCGGTGCAGTGGCTGCACACTGAGCTGCAGCCCACAAGGTCAGCGGTTCAAAGCCACCAGCCACTCCTCAGAGAAAGATGGGCTTTCTACTCCCTTAAAGAGCTTCAGTCTGGGACACCCACAGGGGCAGTTCCACCCTGTGGCAGTGGGAGGGAGGGGAGGACTCAAAGGAAGTATTCTAAGAAGTCTTGCATGAGCCAAAGTGGCATGAGGCTGAAGAGGCAATTGCTGCTACTTTTCATAGAAAAGGGTTTGGGTCTTTCCCCTGCTCACCCATGATGTCACCAGACAGAGGGAACCGGCTCCCCGGGGTTTTCAAAGCTCTAAATGTTAAGGGGGAGCAGACAGCCTCCTCTTTCTACCTTCAGTGGCTTTTACAGGGTTCCCCAAAGTGGACGATGCAGTCCCTGGGTAGTGCTGGAA
>NW_022103915.1:12928631-12930067 GCF_000313985.2 Echinops telfairi | reverse complement strand
TGCACTTAGTCCTAGATTACATACGGTAACAAGAACAGTGCCTACCTCCACTTAGTCCTGGATTACATAGGTAACAAAAGCAGATGCCCACCTATGCTTAGTCCTGGATTGCATGCAGTAACAGTAGCAGATGCCTACTACACTTAGGCTGGATTATATCTGATAACAAAAACAAATGGACTCACTGCCATGAAAGCGGTTCGGCTCGTAGCAGCCCTCCAGGACACGGCAGCGCGGCCTCGGGGAGATTGACTCTGGATAGGTCTTTCTCCCGCGGAGTGGCCGTTGGTTTCGAATCACTGACCTTGTGGTTAGCAGTCCAGCGTGTGACTGCTACACCACCGAGCTCCTGGGCTCGGGAAAGCAGGTCTTTATCATAAAAGCCAACCAACAAGATGCACACTTCCCGAGAGCGGGCACAGCTGTGTGCACACATGTACTTAAGGAGCCTGGGTGCGTGGGTCAAGCAAAAGGCCGGTGTTCCAAGCCCATGGCTGCTCTTGGGGGCACGACCAGGCTGTCTGCCACCCTGAAGACTCAGTCTCGGAACGCCTGCCTAAGTGGCTCATGAGAGTCAGGTGTGAGTTGTGGCTCAGGTCCACCTTGCAGTGGGAGGGTCACAGAACCCAGGCCTGGCGGTCTGCTTCCGTCAAGATGACAGCCAAGAACCCCCGTGGAGCACCTGGGCCGGCCCACATCGGAACCGACTGACCGGCGCTGAGTTCCAGGCTGCATCCAGTGCTCCCTGGACCCAACCCTGGGTGGGAGTTTGATGGGCCCATCACACCATACATGCCCTGTAGAAAGTGCCCGGTGCACCCCCCACACCCCCACATGGCAGCCCCACCTCCATGCACGCCCTGTAGAGAGTGCCCAGTGCGCCCCCCACACCCCTGCCTGGAAGCCCCACCTTCATGTGTGCCCTGTAGAGAGTGCCCAGTGAGCCGCCCTGCCCCCGGCCTCGCAGCCTCACCTCCATGCGCGCCTTGTAGAAGTCCACGTCGTGCAGCTTCTCCCGGCAGCGCACCAGCTCCATCTCCAGCCGCTCCACGCGGGTGGCCTTCTCCCGCAACGCGTCCAGCTCATCCCGGTAGGCGCGCACAGACCGGGCGTCAGCTGCCAGCTGGACATTCTGCCAATGCAGAAGAGCCAAGTTTAGGGAGCCCTGGGGGGGGCGCTGTCCCTGAAGGATGGTGCTGCTGTCCCTGGGCTCCCAGACAGGGCAGGGGCCCTTGCTGGCGGTGGCCCGTGCTCCATCCTGACCCTGGCCTGGCGCCTCCACACTCAGGTCTCTGCATACCTCCTGCTTGACCTTCTGCAGATCCAGCGTCAACTGGTCCACCTCATGTCTGGTGTCCACAAGCTGCTCCGTCTTCTCCTCCCTGGATGGGGTTGAGGGGAGGGGGCACATGGCACAGGAACACGGTAAGAGACTT
>NW_022103915.1:12921204-12928531 GCF_000313985.2 Echinops telfairi | reverse complement strand
CACCAGCCAGCCACAGGCATCCCTTCATGAAGGGACCCTCCAGATGGGGAGGTGGAGGCAGGCACCTAGAATGACAAGTGACAGCCAGCACTGCAGGGCCCGGGGAACACCACACATCAGTGCGGGTCGTTCTACTGCACTCGGCTGTGCACCACAAGGCCGCAGGTTCTAGTCCACCCAGAGGCGCCTCTGGAGACAGGCCTGGTGGTCTGGTTTCAGACACAGCAGTCACTGACAGCTTTCTAGGGCACAGCGCTCCTCAGACATGCCACATGCCAAACAGACTGCCGGACGACCGGTGGGTCACGACAGCCCCAATGGGCCAGCGTGCGGACAAGAGTCCACTTCTGGGGACACTGCGTCCTGCTAGATGCAGAGTCCTGCTGGTGAGGGTGCAGGGCCGGACCAAGGACCCAGGGCCAGGTCAGCATCCCCCAGGCTGTGCCTCATGGGAGGGAACCCTGCCCCAGAAGGCTGGGCAGAGGAGAGCCCCCAGCCCGGCTTGGCCAACACTCACAGCTCCTGCCGAACGCGCCGCAGCCGCGCCTTGGTGTCGGCCAGTTCCACCGCCAGGTGCTGCTTGTCCTCGCTGGACAGGCTGCTGGTGGGACTGGGCGTGGAGTCGGCGCTGGAGGACTGGAGGGGACTGGGCGGGTGCTGCGCCTGGAGGTAGTCTCGCTCCTGGGTCAGGTCCACGATCAGCTGGGGCACAGAGAGGGACAGAGGGCGGCGGGCGGTGGGTGATCCAGGCCCTGTGCCCCCCTGCGCCCGGCCAGCAGGAAGAAGATGCAGACAAGGCTCCCCGGGGACTGAGGAGCCGGAGGGAGGCCGGGGCACAGCGAGATGTTGACTGGGTGGGTGGGTGGAGGGGGAGCTCGGAGCTGTGGTTGGTGGGCACCCCCTCCCATGGGGGCCCTGGAGCAGTGGTCACTGGGAAGGCAGGGAGGGGGTGGCCAGGCGCAGGGCGGGGGGCCAGCTACCTCGGAGCACTCGTCCCGCTCGTCGATGAGCCTCTGCAGGTGGAGGACCATGTTCCGGGACAGGGCCTCCAGCTCCTCGGGGGCCACGTCTGGGAGCTCCAGCCACTGCAGGTCAAACACATTCTCCTGGTTGTGGGTCACCTGCGGGCACAGGGGAGAGCAGGCTGCAGGAAGGACCCGGGGAGACTCCTCCAGGCGACGGCAGGCACATCCCTTCGCTCCCTGACATGACTCGGCCCCTAGGGCAGGTTTGCGGCCGCACTCCCGCCACGCTTCCCTCCACCGAGCTCCGCCGAGCTGGTGCAGAGCCGGGTGCTGTCTCATGGAGATACGGACCAGAAAGCACCTCAGAGGGTCCCCCTTCAAGGATCCTCGGAGAAGGTTACTTCCTTGAGAGCAACACCAACTCGTGGGACATGGAAGGTGAGTCCAGGCCCAAGGCAGGTGGGAGAGAAGCTGCCTGTGCGATCATGCGGATAAAAAGCCACGACGCCAAGGTAAAGACGGCCACTGCAGGCCACGCAGGAGAGAGCTCAGAATCAAAAACCACGCGAGAGCCTGCCTGCGCCTTATTCTCGACCCCACGAGACCACCTGGTTTCCCCCAAGCAAGGCCCAGGCCTGTGGCACCAGGCAGCCCCTGAACAGACGTTTGTGGCTGGGGAGGCCCCCAGACCTACCAGGTGGAGCCCCGCCCTCCTACTTTGGGAAGCTGCTCTGTCCCCAACACAGACAAGCAGACACGACAAGGCCGGGGCCGTCCATTCAGAGCCGCCTGCCTCATCGGGGCAGGTGTGGACACAGCTGACCCAAGGTTTGGGGCAGACCTTGTCCTCCAGCAAGGTCAGCAGTTCAAAACCACCAGATGCTCCTCGGGAGAGAGATGGGCCTTTCTACTCCTGTAAAGAGTTCGTCTCGGACACCCACAGGGGCAGTTCTATTCTGTCCCGTAGGGCAGCGACTTCGAGGTTTGCATCCTTCGGGGTAGGGCAAGGCGGGGCTGCTGGCCTGCTCTGTACCCCAGGTTTGAGATGTCCTTCCCCACCCATGAGGGGGCATGGTCACCATCTGGGGCTCGGCCCCAGTGACACATGGTCACAACTGAGGGCCTGACTCTGCAGGGCTCTGGGGGGGCCTGGGCACCTGAACGTACTGAAAGCCTCCCTGTTATCAGATCAGCACAGAGGGCCCTTGTGGCTACAGCCTATGTGCATTTTGAAAAGCACCCTGTGGGCTGGTGCAGTCATTAGGTTTTATGTCAACTTGCACCCGTATGGACGTGTGGGGGTGGAGTCCACCCTGATGAGGCCTCCTTGGGAGGTGGCCTCTTTATGAGAGAGAAACTGGGCACTCCTCTCTCTCTCTCACCCTGTGCTTTTGTCCTTGCTGCGAGTTTGTGCCTGCCTCCAGGGGTGGCCTCACGTGGACCCCTGAACCTGGAGAGCTGTCAGTGCCCGCTTGACCTTGGAGCCACCTGGTCCTGCACCCAGAGGCCTGTGAGCTCCCTGTTCCTGCTTCCCCTCTCTGCGTCATCGGCCTGCAGCAACGTGAGTCTGCAGAGGGCCCAGGCCAGCACTGGGCCCACAACCTTGAGTGGGACGGGGCGGGGATGCTGACATTTAATGACTTCTTCATGCCAAGTTCCTCCTTATACATGTGCGAGGGTCGCTGGTTTCATTTCTTTAGACGACTCGGCCTCACACGGGGGTGGGGGCGGGGGCAGGAAGGACAGCATGCTGACAGCCAGCCGGTGCGTCTCACAGGACCCCCGTCCCCAGGGGGATGCCTCCTCAAAGCACACAGGCGACACAGAGGACGGTTCCAAGTCTCTGACACTGGCGGCTGAGAACACTGACCCCTCCTGATGCAGGAGGCTCCTCAGGTCACCACATGCCCGGCCCCCCTGACCCTCCCGTCTGGCCTGCTATGGGCCCCCCAACACCATGGTCAATGTGAGCTGCCTGTGCCAATGACATGCCCGTCCCTACGCCCGCACGTGTCTCATCTATGGGATGAGACTGAGGGCTGAGCCGTGGTCTCTCAGGTGAGTCTCGCATGCAGTTGTTTGGTGGGGGGAGGGGGGTGTGTCGAGGGGTAAATTTTCAGGTGGGGGCCCCTTGCACTGGCTGGCTAATTTCCGGGGTCCACCACCAGTGCCTCGATCTCTGGGCATGCTGGTCTTTGTCACGGTGGCTGCCCATCCCTCTGTCCCGTCCCTGAGAAGAACAGAGCTTCTCCCCGTAAAGACCAACACCCACCCCCACCCCTGCAGCTGAGTGACGCCTGCCAGGGAACATCTGAAGAGCCCGTGGATCCAAATCTGAGCCGAATCCACTTGACAGCTCTTAAAAATAGTCTGCGTCCATATTAGGCAAGGAAGGAAGGAGGGAGATATATGGAAGACGAGAGGGAGACAGAGAAAGAGGTGATTTCTGGAGTTGATTTTCTCCCCCGTTCTGTTCGCTGGCTGACGGACAGCCTTCTAAATAGCATCCGTGTCTATGGCGTCCAAACCCTAAATCAACCCACACCATCCATGAGCCAGGCACCCTCGAACCTCCCCTCATGTGGAGGGAGCATGCCTCCCGGTTGCCACTGGACCAGCAAGACCCTGGCCGGGCCCACCCTCGAAGCCTCCACCTACCTCCTGGATGTGGGCCACGATTCCAGCCTGGGTCTCAATGTCCAGCTGCTTGATCCGCTCAATAAACTCCTCTTTCCGCTCACACTGTGGAAGGGTTACGAACTGAGGCCACCGGTCACGGAACAGCCTGCCTCGTCCCCGGCTTTCCCTTTTACAGCCAAGACCATCCCCGCCTCCCACCAGCCCTCGCACGGCCATTTCTCTCGCAGGGGGTGCTCATCGCCTCCACTGTCAGGATGGCCTGGGGAACCCGTTGTCCACAGGCTCTTTCTCAAGCCCCATCCCAGACTGCGAGCACCAGGCGGGGACACTAAACCCTGAGCTGGGCCCGGGGACGTCATCTCTACGCCAAACGGAGTCCTGCTCAACTAGAAAGCCGCGTCCGAGAGAGCAGTGCCTCCTCCCGCTCAAACCCCTGCCGTCCACTCCAGGCCACCCCAGAAGACCGGGCAGAGCTGCCCCTGTGGCTAGAACCCTCTGCAGGACCAGCTGCTGTTGTCAGGTGCCACCGGATTGGCTCTAACCTATAGTGACCCCTATAGGTTTGATCTGCACAGCAGATCAAAACACTGCCTGGTCCCGAACCATCCTCACCATGGGTCCTGGCCCTGGGCCCACGGATGCAGCCCCCGTGTCGATCCATCTCCCCAAGGCCCGTCCCATTCCTCTTGTTCGCTGCCCCTCGACTTTACCAAACATGAGGTCCTTCTACAGGGACTGGTCTCTCCTGGCAAATCTGCCCAAAGTATGTTAAGATACAGTCTCGCCATCCTTGTCTCTAACGCGCACCCTGGCTGTGCTGCTTCCAAGGCAGATCAGTATGTCCTTCCAGCAGTCCACAGCACTTTCAATAGTCTTCTCTAGCCCCACAATTCAAATGCAGCTATACTTCGATGGTTTCCAAGTCTCAGTTTCCAAGTCTCACATGCATTCGATGCCATGGAGACTACCATGGCTTGGGTCAGACACAGCGTGGTCTTCAAAGTAACATCTTGCTCCTCAATGCTCTTAAGAGACCTTGGGGCAGATTTACCTAATGCCATAGCTCTTTTGATGTCTTGACTGCTGCTTGCAGTGATTGTGGAGCTGAGTAAGACAAAGTCCTTGACAACTTCAACCTTGCCTCCCTGTGTCAGGATGTTACCTGTTGGTCCATTTGTGAGGATTTGGGTCTTCCTTACACTGAGTGGTTATCCAGACTGAAGGCTACAATCCTTGATCTTCATCGGCAAGTGCTTCAAGTCCACCTCACCATCATCTGCCTATCTCAGGTTGTTAATAAGCCTTCCTCCCATCCTGATACCACACTCTACTCCACAGAATCCAATCTGAGGATCTGCCCAGTGTATAGACTGGTGAGAGGATACAACCCTGACACCCACTGTTCCTGATCTTAAACCAGGCGGTATTCCCTTATTCTGTTTGCACAACTGCCTCTCGATCCATGTACAAGTCCCACACGAGCACAATGCAGTGTCCCGGAATCCCTTTGCACAGCCACGAGACACATGTAAACCTCTTTCTGGTATTCTCTGCTTTGAGCCAAGATCCATGTGACATAAACAGGGATCACTCCTGTTCCACGTCCTCTTCTGAATCCAGCCTGGACTTCTGGTAGTTCCATGTCAAGGTGCTGTAGCAACTGTTGCTGGGTGATCTTAAGTAGGCTGGTGGTTTCCAACTGCGAACCTTGTGGCTCAAAGCTGAACGGGTCACTACAGCGGCTGGAAAGGTTTGGTGATTAGCGTGGGGGCAGTGAGCTAGCTGAAGGTGATACTATTCAGAAGATACTATTCAGGAGAGGTGGCACAGCGCGACAAACGTCACTCATGTCACTGAGCTACACACGCAGACACTGTTGAAGGGGTGTGTGTCTTGCTAGGTAGCTGTGCACCACAGAGCCCCGGTGGTGCCAAAGCCACTAACCAGCTGTTCCGAGGGGGAACGAGGCGGCTTTCTGCTCCCGACAAGAGTGGCAGTGCTCCCTGTCTGACAGCATCCATCCCTTAGGGGTCAGCATCGACTCAAGGGCAGGGAGCAGTGGCAGCTTCACCAAAACAGAGAGAGAGCCCCCCATGATTTAAGCCACAAGCCGGCTAACTTCATCCGTAAAGGACAGATGGTAAGCCTCTTGGGCTTTCTGAGCCATTCGGTGTCTGACACTATATTATTTTGGTGTAGTGTCTATGCAGCCTAGGACGATGGCTGGCTGTATGCCGATAAAACTTTATGGATGAGCATGACTGATGGACCAGATGTGGCCCATCGGGTGGAAGTTTGCTGGTGTTTGTTTCGATGTGTCCCAGAATGGGGACAGGCGCTCTGATGGCGCAGTGGTGAAAGAGCCTCATTGCTGACAGGGAAGGCCCGGGGCTTGAACCCACCAGCCGCTCCCCAGGAGGAAGATGAGGCTGTCGGCTCCAGTACAGATCTACGGAAACCCACGTGGGGCAGTTCTCATCTGCCCTACAGGATCATGAGTAAGAATCACCGTGGTGACAGACAATGGAGTCTGGGTTTTGGATTTGTGGGGCTGGAACATCTGGCCTCCTGCCCCAGGTGCCCTGGTGTTAGAAGTGGTGGCCACCTGAGGCGGCAGGCCCAGCAGCCCAGTGGGTTCGGTCACGTTGGCCTGAGGCAGCTTCCTCCTGTGCAAGGAAGCATTTTGTTCCCCTCAAATTGAAACACAAGGCAGTTAGCAACACACCCCTCCTCCCTGCCAGCCCACCCCCACCCCAGCCCTACCTGGACGGCGCAGCCCAGCACCAGGAGCAGCACCTTCTTCAGCTCCTCCACGCTTCTCCCTGGGGCAAGAGCGCGACACGTTTAATCACACCCACCTGCACGCACGTTCCACCCGTGCTGCACATTCGCTGCGGGGAAGGCAAAGCCCGTGTCAGCAAAACAGCAGCCATCCCGCGCTCAGGGCGCCCCCCACCGCACATACACCTGTGCTGTCTTCCCAGGTGCCCTCTCCTCGGTCTCTAGTATCCGCTGCCCGTTGCAGCGGCGACACCAGATCAGGCAGGACTCAAGGGGAAAGGGCTTATTCAGGAAGTCACAGACTGCACTGTGAGTGAGACACGCTCAGGCTGCAGTTGATCATCAGCGCCCGTCACAAAGTTCTTGCAGGGCTGCACTCAGCTCCGTTTGCGAGGAGCCGCAAGCCCAGGAGCCCCGTCCCCACCCCCAATTAAGTGCCCGGCAGCACCCTACTCCACAAAGCCAGCCAGCTTTACTTGCTCCGTGGGCTGGGAGGCCCACCACTGTTTCAGTGCTTCGGCTCCTGGATGTTGTCTTCCGGATCCAGGAGGCTCACTGTGCAGGAACCTCGGGGCCAGGTGACTCGCTCCACTCCTGCTCTTCCTTGTCATGAGCTCCCGCCTCATGCTTCTCTGCAGGCTCACTTCATACCCAGCAGGATGCACTTTGGGAATGACCAGTCCCACTTGTTTAAAAGAAACCTCCAGAACTCCCGGTTCTAGGCCCTACATGGTCACCCAGCAGCGAGGTGACCCAGACAAGCAGTCAAGTGGCTCCCGTCTCCCAGCCTCAGCTGCTACCTCGGTAATATGGGGACACTGGCTCCCCCTTTCAGGTTGTGCAGGTCTCTGGCCCCCTGCCTTTCTCACTATGCGGCGTGGCAGAACCAGCACTGCTGTCGAGAAAGGCTGTACTCAGTCCCCGTGTGATGAAGTGGTCTC
>NW_022103915.1:12913684-12919774 GCF_000313985.2 Echinops telfairi | reverse complement strand
GGCCAGTCTGCCAGGTGGCCCTGCTCTCTCTTCTCATCCCGGCCCCTTTGGTGGCTGTGAAAGGCACAGGCCCCGTCCCAGAGGCCCACAGAAGGTCCGCCTCTTCACAGGCCACTAGCTGGGCCATTTAACCACCAGCCGACGCGGTGTGCAGGCCCCAGATGAGAAGCCAGAGTTCAGGCAGGTGAGTGGCCTGAACTCCCCTCACAGTGAAGGCCCCAAGGACCCAATTAAGCCCCGATTTCAGAATCGCTCTGACAACACGCAC
This sequence comes from Echinops telfairi, assembly GCF_000313985.2. NCBI lineage: Eukaryota > Metazoa > Chordata > Mammalia > Afrosoricida > Tenrecidae > Echinops > Echinops telfairi. The sequence continues at coordinate 12,919,506 of NW_022103915.1, read as the reverse complement.
TGCATCTCCCCAGCCCTCGGCGAATGAAAACGGAAAATTACGAGAGGGAATCAGCGGCAGGGTCAGGATCGAGCAAGCCCTCTGCAGGGAATGAGAGGCCGGAGGATGGTGAGCAGGGATGGCATGCCGGGAACAGGTGAGCTCTAGAGGGCCTTGCAGGCCGGGAATGGCAAAGGCCTGGGGGTACGAGCGTGGGTGTTTGTCTGTCTGTCTGTCAGGCTGCAAATGCTGAGCGTAGGCTTGCTGACTTCAGCGTGAAACTGGGGGCAGGTAGGAAGCCACGTGGAGTTCTGCAACTGCGCAGCCCCCAGCACCCGCTGGGGAGGGCGCCCAGAAACGTCAGCTGCACCCACATCTACCCACCACCCATCAACCTCAAGGAGAAAGGGCATGGGGAATCCCAGGAGGGTCCCACCACAGCTGGAGGCAGCGGTTCAGGCTAGGAAAAGGCTTGTTTGCTTTGCCTACGTAGTTACACAGCGGGAAATGCACACAGCTTTGTCTAGTCAAGTGGAAAACAGACAGACAGACAGATAGATCTAAACGAGACAGACAGCCAGAGAGATACACAGGCACACAGATAAGGTAGATTAGACAAGCCTAATGCCGTAAACTTAGACAAACCTATCTTTCTACCTATGTATGTCTACACGTGTGTATAACATGTATACGTTTAACGAAACCCCATGGGAATCCAAGGTCCCTGGTGGCACAGTACCCGCATAGTGGGCTGCTAACCGGAAGGTCAGCAATTTGAAACCACGAGCCAGCTTCGAGAAAGAAAGACAAGACTTTCTATTCCTGTAAAAGGCGAGTCTCTGGAAACCCACAGGGCAGCTCTACCCTGATCTTTAGGTCAATGCCAGTGGGCTTTGGTTTGATGAGAACTTGATTCATGCTGTGGCTGTGGTGGGTCATACATTGGGCTGTGAATCACAGGGTCAGCAACTGAGCTAGTCCTACTCCTGGAAAGAGTCATGTCTCAGGAACCCATGGGCAGTTTTACCCTGTCCTGTAGGGTCTCTGTGAGTCAGCGTCGACGATGGCGAGGAGTGTGGGGGTGGGTTTGGGGGAACCTAACTCAATAGGACTGCCTTGCTAGCTCGAGTCTCACCAGTCTTCCACCTTTGGCAGGGCTGGCAGCCTCACGATGTACCTACCGCTCTCCGTGCGTGGAGAGATTCCCTTCTGTGGCAGGGTCTGACCTTCCACAGCGCCCAGCTTTTTCTCTGTAAAGCTACAGGTGTTTCTAGCCATCAGCTTCCAACCCGGAAAGGCAAGCAAAGAGCCCTGAGATCACCCCACCTGTGGTGAGGGTTGATGTGGGACCAGACGTGCGGTTGGACTGTGAGAGTTCTATAAAATGTGGAGCTGGAGTAGATTAAAAACAAAACCCCAAAAAACCCAAGTTCTCCATCACTGAGCCTATTCTGACTCACAGAGCCCCTACAAAACAGAACAAAGCTGCCCTGGGTTTCTGGGACCCTAACTCTGTATCGGGGGTGGGGTGGGGCGCCTCATCTTTCCCCTGAGGGCGGACTGCTGCTTTCAATCTGCTGACCTGGCAGTTAGCAGCCCTGAGCAAAACCACTAGGCCGCCAGGGCTCCTCTGAGGCCCAGCCAGCTACAAATGAGTACTGAGCTGTGGAGCACTGTCAAGGAGGGAACCCTTCCTGCCTCAAAGGGCACCCCACCTCACCCCACCCCTCACGTGACTGAGGGGAAGACACAGGGGCTTATCTGCACAGGAGGCCAGAGGAAAAACCCTCCATCCTGCCAGCTCAGCTCTGCACAGCCAGAGCCCCCAGCCCCCAGGGCAGCAGCCAGGCAGGCAGAGGTTTCAACACTGTGACGCGGCACCAACCCTGCCCTTTCTGGGTGCCCTTGGCTCCTGCAGATCCAGCACCCACTGCCGCCGTCGGCTCTGACTCGCGGCGACTCTGAAAGGCAGCGTCACTGCCCCCATGGGGTTCCCCAGCTGCCAGCCTTTACAGGAGCAGACTGACACATCCTTCTCTTGCTGTTGGGTCTGAACTGCCGACCTTTCCACGAGCGCAGGGTTTAACCACTGCGCCACGGGGTTCCCGGGGACCCCATCACTGCACTCGATGCAGCATCCTTACATGCGAGCATGTGGCAAAGCCCGACGGGGGTTGGTCTCCAAGGAGCCAAGTCCAGGGCTCGTCCACAGAGTGGAGACTTGGTCCTGGGGCCCCTCTCCCTACTTGTCCTTCTCCGATCCCCACCCAGACATTATCCTTCCCAGCTGGCGTGTCCTTCTCCGGCCCAGACCACACCAGGTGTGAGTGCCAGCCGACTCGTGGTGACCCCGGCCGTGTGTAGCCGGGTGCACCGTGGGGTTCTCAGGGATTGGCTTTTGGGAAACTGACCTCCAGGTCTCTCTTCCTAGGCACCTCTGGGTGGGCTTGAACATCTAACCTCCCAGCTCACAGCCTGTGCGCTGACGCTTCTCAAGGAGGAGGGCTCTGGTCCCAGGCACTTGGCAGCGGCTTGCTGAGTGCAGGTGCGGGGCGAGGGGGACTTAGCAGCCAGCATCTGGCAGGAGAGCAAGCCTTCGGTCTCCGTTCATTTCCTCGGGGGAGGGTGTGTGTGCGTGAGTGAGTCATCTTCTTTAGGGGTCTCCGGTCTGCCTCCTCTGACCCTGGAGCTCAGATCACCCCTTCTGCTTGCCCTGGTTCTTTATGGAGGAGCCACTCTCCCACAAAGACGGTCTGGAAGCCACATGGCCTTCAGCTCGACCCCAGGTCTCCTCTGTTGGTAAGCTCAGCGGTAAGGCCAGGCTCGGTCCTGCGGAGCCCTGGAGGGTGATCTGAGCTGCAAGGGTGCCTCCCTCCCATAGCCCCGAGGGGCTGTGCAGACAGTGGGTCCTCGGGCATGCACATGGGAGCCCCCCTTGATTACACATCTGTTCCCGGACCACAAGCCTGGCCGCTGACAACGTGAATGTCACCATCTGTGGCCCCCACCAGCGACACCCCATGGGTCCACTTAGCCATGGGTCAACAAGCAATGATCAAACGTGGGATTTGAGTCCCAGGTAACGTGGCATGGGGGGATGGGGAGGAGAGGGCTGCCTGACAGTAGCCCTAACCCCAGCACCCTGCCTCCCACGGGCCCTCAGCCCTCCCTCCCCACCACACACACGTGTGTGCACATGAGACATCTCTGCTCCCCTCCCCCGGCTCACACAGAGCAAGGCTGAAACAACTCATGAGCACTTTGACCATCCCTCTGAAACTGACTGTCCCTTCCCCAGAAGCCCACCAATCTCAAGAGCTGTGAGCAAATCCATCTCCCAGCCCCCCAACAACCCAAGATCAGACAAGTTAGAGGTCTGACCCCCAAAGAACTCGGCGTCAGGCCTGGGAGTGGGCAGGGGCACACAACAGGCGAGAAGGGGCCGTCCCGACCACCAGCAGTAAAACTGTGCACCAAGACCTTTGACAAACAACATCTCCTCCCTCCTCCTCCTCGGCCGCTCACGGAGCCCGCTCCCGCTGGAAGCCATGGTGCGGCCTGTCCCACGGGCGCGTTCTGTGTACAGAGCATCGCTAGGACATTTACCAAACACAGCCTGGTATCCAAGGAGGCCCGGCCGGCCACTCTGGAGCCCAGCGCGCTGGCCAAGGTGCAGCTCTCCGGGGCCTGGCTGGCTGTGGCCTGAGAGCACTCAGCTCCCACCCCGTCTCGGAGGGGCCGCCACACTCATTTCTGAGCCCCGTGAGCGGTGACATCTGACAGAGCGTTCGGTTACTCTTGGCGCCTGCTCCCTGGGGTGGGAACAGGAGGTGGTCGCCCAATCAGGAAGCCCGTCTTCACCCTCTGACAGCGTCCCTCCTCCTCAGGGGGCCTGGGGGTTTTGCAACATCAAACGTTAAAGCGATAGATAGAAACAGGGCCAGGAGGAGTGGAATAAAAATAATAAGTCAGGGGGGAGGGTGGTAGGGGAGCGGGTGGACACAGGAATGCAGAAATGGCTCAACACCCCTGGAGGGGGAGACCAGAGCCCCTCCAAATCTCAGGAGAGGCAGGGCCCTGGGAGAAGGGGTCTGTGGGCGGCAGGGAGGACCAGCACCCCTTTCTAGAACAGTCTCAGCAGCAAGGTGGTCCTTCAGGAACAGAGTCCTCTGTCTGTCTGAGTTTCCTTCGGGCAGCCCCCCAATACTCACTGTCTGGCTGGGCTGGGCACTGTGGGTCTGTGAGGGAGGGTTTCCATGGGACCGGAATTCTACTGCAAGAGTACCCTAAATTGGCGAGCCAGTGAAGACCAAGAGGGTTCCACATAACTTCCAAGGGCTTTAGGAGCTCCGCTTCTGGCTGGCCACTAAATGTATATTCTAACTGTGACGGAAGACAGCCGCCCTGTGCCGCCTCTCCCACCCCCACCCACAGAGCCAGCCACCATTCACAGGGCACCCAGCAGACTTCAACTCCTCTGATGGGGGTAGGGTGGCTAGTGTCAGACCTGGTGACAAGGCTGGAGAGAGGAAGCCCGCCTGCCCTCTGCCTGCAGGAGCCAACCTGGGGCTGGTGATCTAGATTCCAGTCAGACGCCACCCCACGCCATTTTAGCCTGGGGTTACACCCAAAGGCTTACGCCACACTCAGGGCAGCCCGTGAGGTCTGGCCTTGCAGGGCTCCGGGATCCCACCTGCACTCAGACAGTGGGACATGCCCTGGAACTGCAAGCACAGTGGCCAGCCCTCCTGCTGGGGACACAGAGGGCAGCCCTGAGGCACCGTGGCTAACTCAGAGGCCACACTACAAACGCACCCTAGACCTCATGATCTGTCCCCATGAGCCTCACCGCTCCAAGGCCCCTGTGAGGCAGCCAGTCCTGCACAGCCCCACAGGGAGGCCACACGTCGAAAGTTAGCTCCACAGGACCCACAACGAAGACACCACCATTCGCGATGGGACCCCGTGCTGCGCCCCCTGAGCAAGGCCCTCGCTGCTCTGGGCTGGCTCCCTCCCATCGCAAGCTGAGATGGCGGTATCGATCGACAATTCACCAACAACCACCATGCAGGTGGACACAAACTCGGAAGGAAAGCCCACGTTCTCTACCGGCACTACGGAGCCACGATCATCGCCCAGCTTCCCCGGCGAACACCTGGCTTGCCGTCAGACAAATCTCATCCTGCTGGGTGTGGCATCCTGAAAGGGGCATCAGGGCTGGAGGACCTGCCCTACGCCGAGGGCACAGGCTCGCTTGCGGGCAGTCGGGAGGACTTGAAGCACTTGCAACCTTTGGCGTGGAGTATAACTCAGTGTAAAGACAACCCAGATCTCCACACTTGGACCAATGAGCAGCATCATGAGAGGGGGAGAAGAGATAGAAGTCGTCAGGGAGTTTGGCTTGCTTGGGTCCACAGTCAATGGTCATCGACGCAGTGGTCAGGAGAAGCAGTGGTCAGGAGCATCGCGTTGGTCAAGTCTGCTGCTCAAGACCTCCTCTAAGTGTTGCAAAGCAGGGATGTCACTCTGAGGACTGAGGTGGGCCTGCCAGCCGGGCTGTTTTCAGTCACCTCCTGTGCGTGTGAGCATTGGCTACTGACTCAGGAGGACCGAAGCAGCAGCGCCAGCATTTGAATCAGGTGCTTGTGGAGGATACTGAAAGTACGGGGAGGGCTGGGGCAGGCGAGAGGCGGGGTCTGCAGGGCGGGCACAAGGGAGAGATGCTTCCTGGGGACATGCAGGGCGCTGAGAGAGCCAGCAGCCAGCTGTAAGCACAGCCAGCGGGCAGACCCTGCAAGGCCTGTAGGCTGCAGACAGGAGCTGAGAAGAGGGGCCTCAGCAGG
>NW_022103915.1:12909013-12913012 GCF_000313985.2 Echinops telfairi | reverse complement strand
GTAGATTCATGACGATCAGCTGCTGGAGGACTTCTGTGTGTGTGTGTGTGTGTGTGTGTGTGTGTGTGCTGGGGGGGTACGGGATGGGTGTGTGTGTGTGTGCGCGCGTGCGTGCTGGGGAGGGGGTACGGGATGGGTATCAGTCCCGACCCCAGCAGCCAGCACCGATGTGGCGCACCTGCCAGAAAACGAGCCCCAACTGTAGACGGCTATAAATAACAGCAGTGTTGGTGTCAGCGCCCCTCAGAGGCAGATGTGGCCGGCACCAGTGTGCGATGACAGATTTTGAACCCAGAGTAAACAAAACAAAAGGAAACAAGGGCAACTCCCCCAGACAGCCACGTCTGTCAGACAGAAGCCACCCTGCTTCATCTCAAGAGGAACACGGCTGCTCCACACGTCTATTTGCACAATTCAAAGCCGAAACCACGGACCCACACACATGCCTCGGGCCTCTGGTCTCCTGGTTGGGTCTTCTGGGTGGTCGTGCTAAGGCTGGGGGCCCTGTCAGAACCCACCCCTGTTGGAGGTCGGGGCACCCCCACCCCTGGCCCAGGTCTGACATGTCAACCCCGCCAGCTAGGGCACCTAGGACATCTGGGGGGCCACGGGGGGTGCTACTCCACTCCTTGGGCTCCAAAGCACTGAGACAGGCATCAGGCGTGAACAGCATGCTGAGCGCAGCCCCAGTGCCCTTGAGTGGCACCGGGGAAACATGCTGCCTTAGTAAATAAATGTTCTGCCATCGCCATCTTTAGCACCATAACCATTTGGGGCAGCAAGGGGGCGATCTGTTGCTTGTGTACACTGTGCTGGGTCCCGGGAAGGTCGGTCACCTCTGAGTTTAAAGTCAACTTCCCCAGAATGTTCTAGAACGGAGTATGAGGCTGGCTGCACCCCTCTGTGCGTGTGTGGAAACCACTGAGCGGGAGGCTACACCTGGTGTGCTTTATTTATGCTGCATAACTTACACCTCCAGAGTGGCTATGAACACCAGAGTCCACGGGAGCACGTGGGCCTCTCTTCAGGGCCAGCCCCCAGGAGACAGGCTCGGAGAGAGGCTGCCCGGAGGGTGGGAGGCAGTCTGGAGTCAGGATTCTGGGGAGTGGAGGGCTGGGGGCCTGGCTTGGGGGAAAGCCTGGAGCCAGGATTCTGGGGAGTGGAGAGTACTTTGGGAAGCAATGAGGAGGCTGGGAAGAGGGGATGGGGCAACGAGAAGCTGCCCAGTACAAGGCAGTGCCTGAAAGGATGGTGTGACATCAGACTGAACCATAAAAACTCAAACCCACTGACACCGAGTCAAATCCAACTCAGCGTGACCCTCTGGGACAATGGCTAGATCCGCTCCTGAAGGCTTCCGAGACTGGGACTCCTGGTGAAAGCTGGCTAGCTCCTCTTTCTCCCGAGGAGCAGCTGGCGGGTTTGAAAAGCCCACCTTGGGGCTAGCGGCCCAATGCCTAACCCACTGTGTCACCAGGATCCCCTTTGTGGGCCTGACATTGGCAGTGACCCAGGAGTCGGCCTGGAGGGAGCTGAGCTGTCCCTGTGGTTGGGGCGGGGCTCGGGCAGGCTGGTCTCCGGTCAGTCCAGTACTCAGTACTCAGTACTCGCAGCCTAAGGGACAAAGGGCCTGTCACTCACTGGGTCTCTGGGTGCCCCCGTCTCGCCATCCACAGCTGGGCTGGCCTCAGTCACACCGCGAGCATGGGTGCTTCATTTCTATCTCCCAAATCGCGCAGCACACCCAGCACCTGGTGGGCCCGCCAGGACCCCAGCAGTCACACTGCTCACCTGTCCCCGATCATTTGACACTGATGACCCTGAAATGGGCTGAACCATGCCCGAACCACCAACCTCAAGGCACTACGGTCTCTCCGTGAGACCACCCCCGGATCCAGCGGAAGCCCACCCATCTCGCTGGCTGGGGTGGGATGAGCGGGCCCCCTCTTGCTTTTCCTGCAGGAGACACTGGACACGAAGCCGGGAGAAAGGACCCCAGCATGAGTGGACAGGAGAGGCGGCGGGGCTGGCTGGCTGTGCGGGGGTGCGGGCCAAGCCTGCTAAGGACTGGGAGAGCCTCGGGGATCCCGTGGGGACCCCAAGGTACAAAGACCTAACACTCGGCCACAGCCAGGCGGGGCTAAAGCACCGGGGGTGGGAGGGGGCCCTTCCACAAGGAACGTCCTGGATGGGCACTCAGGGAACTTTCTCTCCAGTCTTCGGGACTTCAGACACTGCCACGTGGGCAGGCGTAAGAGCGGCTAGACCCCGGGGAGATGAGGGGAAAGAGGGCCCCATGGAGTCACAGAGAGGCCCCTTGTAAGCCCCTTGCGGTCCGAGATCCATTCTAGCCCGGTCCTCCACGTGCGAGGTTCTCTGCTGCCCCGGACACTGCCCTCTGACACCAACTCGAACTGGGAAAACCAAACCTGCTGGGCCCTAAGCGAGCCCACAGGACAGAGAGGACAGCCTCGGGGCGTTTCTCAGGCTGCAAACCTTGTGAAGGTAGACTGCCACGCCTCTCTCCCACACAGCGGGGCGCTTGCCCCCTGTGCCACCCGGGCTCCCGCTGCACATGTCCCCAGGGCCCGAGAGCCAAGTGCATGAGACTAGATGGAGACCTGCTGTCCCTCGGGTGGGCCATGTCCCTGCACCCCGACACAAGCAGGATTTCAGGGGACAAGCATCGGTTGCCCCTTGGTTATCCACAGGCGTCGGGCATCGCTGAATCCTCCCTCACGGAGAGAGTGGACCCAGACTCGGGTCTGACTGGGTTGTCAGCGGAGGGGGTGGGGGGCACTCCCCTGGGACGGCCAGAAGGACTCGTTCTGGAACCACGTAATGCCCCTGAGCAGTAAGTCCACCCTTTCAAATGCCCAGCCTGAGCACTGCACAGGTTCCAAAGCAGCGACCAGGGCTTGGTGGCCAAGAGTTGCCCCCAAGCTGCCAGCCTTGCTCAGACACGGCGGGGCGCAGAAGGCTGCCAAGGAGAGGGTCTCACTCACCAGACAGCGGGTCTTTGCCAATCATCAAGACATTGGGTAGATTCATGACGATCAGCTGCTGGAGGACTTCCTACAGAAAACAAAACGGGAAGAGGCCGTTGGGCACAGGAAGCCAAAACAGAGCGCCAGTCTGTGAGCATCAGCTGTGTCAGGTCCCTGGACAGCTCGTAGCCCTGAGACAGCACGGAGTCTTTAGGACCTAAGTAAACGTGGAAAGTCAGATTCTAACTGTATGTCTGCCGCACACGGTCCACACCGAAACCCACTGCCACAGAGTCGAAGCCGAGTCACGGGGACACTGATCGGGGATTCTGAGGCTGCAGACCTTCACAGGAGCAGACAGCCTCGTCTTTCTCCCTTCCAGTGGGCTAGGGGTTTAACCCCCTGACCTTGTGTTTGGCAGGTCTCATGCTTAGCCAATTGAAAAAGAATGCGTCTGCTTATGTGCGCTGAGCCCTGAGCACAGGGCTGACACGTTGGTTGGGCGGCTCGCTGCAAGGTCAGCGGCCGGACACCACCGCCGCTCGGCCGGAGGAAGACGAGGTTCTGGTACTCCCGTAAAGAGCTACATCTGGGAAGCCCACGGGTCAGCTGTACCCTGTCCTGTAGGCTCACCACAAATCGGACTCCACTCGACAGCAGGGAGTGTGTGACAGCTGCATGCACCTGGGGGAGGGTAAGCCGTGACAGGCGCCAACGGCAGGATGCTGTTGTCTGTGGTTGCCAGGTACCATCGGGTCGGCTCTGACCCATAGTGACCTGACACGCAACAGAACAAACCCTGCCCGGACCTGCGCCATCCCCCTCATCGCCGTGCGACTCCACTGTGGTCGTCCGTCCCGGGTCAGAGTCCTTTAGTAACTTTATTATACTGCTTGTGCAATTTAAAATAACACAGAATAGAGATTAACGAGCGGCTACTGACTCCTTATAACTCAGTGATTCAAGATCAAGTGTCAAGGATTTCTTCGGGCCAGTCAGTGAAACTTTGCCG
>NW_022103915.1:12906034-12907578 GCF_000313985.2 Echinops telfairi | reverse complement strand
CCAGGTGGCTCTGCCCTCTCTGCCACGCTGGGTCTTTTTGTTGCTCCTGCCCACACCACAATGGGGGCAGGAAGGGGAGGGCACTATACCACGAGGCCCGCTCCAGACGCACCAGCCAGCCCTCCACTCAACACAACAGAGCATCCTTCTTTCTGCCCTGGGCCGTGCGCCCTGTCAGCACGTGTGAGCTGGCGAATGCTTTCCCTGAGGACATGGCTCCGCTGGTAAGTACCCGTAAGTGCTGGGGATTAAGAGGGAGCGGTGCGACTCCACAGCCCTCCTCCGGGGCTCGGAAAAAGTTGGCACACGTGCACACACATCTAAATCTATGACCTCAGCAAGGGAGCTCCAGGTCCCCCCGGGGCAGCGCAAACACCTCAACTGAGGAGCAGGTTGAAATCCACTTTCTAGTTCACGCCCAACACAGGGAGCCCAGTGCTATGCCCCCTCCCACCCACCCCCAAATCGGGCCTAGGAACTCAACTTCAAGAAGACAGCAGCTGAAATCTAAAGAGACAGACGCCTCGCTGGAGCTGGCCAAGCCCCGGGTTGAAAGCCCGCTTGTCTTTCCCTCTGCCACCCACCAAGTGGCAGAGCTGCCTGGTCCTACGTCCAGGGCCCTTTGAAGACTGAAGATGTTTATCAACGGGACACAAAAGGCGAAATCATCCCGAGGCTGTCTGCACAACCACAAGGAAGAAGTGCACCATCCGCAAGGAGGGCAAAACAAAGTGTCATCGCTAGACGGCCTGTGTATCGTCTTCCCCAAAGGGGACTTTAAATTTTGTTTGGTAATCCAAGCACCAAACACCTTGCTGTAGAGACCATTCCAACACAGAGCAACCCTACCGAGTAGAGAAGAACAAGGCTGTACACTCTCACGGAAGCAGACTGCCTCGTCTTTCTCCGAAGGTGCGACCGGTGGACTCGAACCACCAGCCTCTGGGGTTAGTTAGCCCAATGCCTCACACACTGCACCCACGGGGCTCTTGTTGAAGTGGATACCCACCACCTGCCCCTTCAGCATGTCCCCGGCATACACATTCCGTGGCCTCATAGCATCGCTCCTGCTGTACAAGCAGGAGTATCTGTTTTCAAAATCACATTCACAAACAGGACGCGCAGGACCCAGCCACCTCCTCTGGCTGCCGTGCTTGGTTCAGGCCCAGCCAGGGCAGGTCCAGCAGCCACCAGTCCCTCACAGCTTCATCCTCCCTGAGCTGAGTCCAGGCTCCTAGGTTGGGGGTGGGGTGGGGTGGGTGGGTTTCTGCAACAGGTCCTCCGTCCAGCCGAGACGTGAGGAGGGTGTTGATCAGAGGGCCCCACGCCTGGCATCCAAACAAAAAGGCTTTGTGGAGGGCGCAGCTGACACTGGCCGCTCAGAGGGTGGGCGGTGGGCAGCTGGTCACACCCCACTGTCACATCCCGTGGCAGGGACCCAGGGATGCTCTCTGCAGACTGCCTCCCCTGCCTTGTCACCAGGCCCCCTCTCCCCAGTCTGAGTGGCGGGAGAGAAATAAATGTACGCAAAAACCATGCTGGGG
>NW_022103915.1:12902940-12904704 GCF_000313985.2 Echinops telfairi | reverse complement strand
CTGAACGCCAAACATGTGTTTACTCTCGCTCACCTCCTGTCTCAGAGGGGGGCAATGTCCCTCACACTCAACGCCCCTGATGTCCACACCGGTGCCCTCAGACCGGGTTGGGGGAGGCATTAGAACTTCACGGCTCTCAGATTCCCCCAACTCACTGTCAGTACCATGCTTCCTGGGGCCCAAGACCCCCAGCCTGTCAGGAGCAGCACGTTCTGGGACCCCTGCCACATGTCAAGGCACGTAGGCACGTCACCAACGACCCTTCTTCCACCTGCCACCTCAGAATCTCACTGCCCTGGAGGTGGCGGCGAGGCTTCGTGAACATACCCCAGCGCCTCGCTGCCAAGACCAAACCTGCCTGACAACGAGCCCCGGCCAGACACAACGCCACTGCACACCCTGCTGCTCAGCATCCCGGCCACCGAGGCCCCGCGCTCCTCCCAGCATTCTGGGGGCACGGCCAGAACCCCCACTCCGAGGGGCACCGTCACGCAGTGTGATGGTTGGGGTTTCATGGGGTCTGAGTCAGAGAGAGGGCCAGGATTAGAACCTGCAGACTGACAAGCTGCCCTCAGACCACACCATCTCTTCCACAAGAAAAAACAGGGCTACTTTCTTCGGACGTGTTGCCAGGGGAGACCAGGCCCCGGAGCAGGGTCTCAAACCTGAGAGTGGTGGGCAGTGAAAAAGAGGACGACCACGCAGAGATGGACTGACACAGCGGCTGTGACAGTGGGCTCTCCGGTAAGAGCGATGGATTCTGAGGCTGGGCTGGGTGGGACGGCCGGGGCAGTGGTCTGTTCTGCTGCACACAGGTCGCCATGAGTTGGAACCGACTGGACGGTTGCTATGGGTCAATAACCCAATAACCAAAGACCACCACAATAACGCCTGTCTCGTCTTCATCAAGACGGACAAAAGTCCTATAAGAGGGGCGACCATCTAAGATACAACTGCCTCTCCCCCCTGGACAGGAGCCAAAGCCAGCCAGACTCTCAGCAAGGAAGCGGTCTTCTGGGGCTCTGAGCCAACCTGAGCAGCAGCCTCGTCTACCCGCGGTCAGAAGAACAAGACGCGCCCGGCTAACACACCGACAGTTAAGTCACGCTATGTGGCCCCAGATAGTTTAGGAAAAGATGCAGAACGAGATTCAAAATCCTTTTCTTTTTTTCAAAATTCTTTAAACAGCCCAGACTGTATATACCAGTGGAGACCAGAAGACCCCCGGTGACTTGTGTCCTGAGATGCTCCTTAAACCTTGCTCGGGCCCAAACGATTCCCTGAGAAAATGGTTTGGTGCAGTGTTTCCCAAAGTGGGTGCTGCTGCCCCACGGGGTGCACTGGAATTTGGGGGGTCGGGAGGGCGCTGCGGAGGTGTTACAAAAGCACAGATCTACACTTTATCCTAGATCGTGGGCTACAGTACAAACATGTGTAATTGCTGGGGGATGCGGAGTAAATTTTTCCCAAAAAGGAGGGAGCAGGCAAGCCAAATAAAACTGGGAACCTACAGGTTAGTGGAACAGAGTGGCACACACAATCTATAAGATAGACAGCACCTACACGTAAGGAGCCCTAGGGGCCTAATGGTCACATGTTGGGCTGCTCACCACAAGGCCAGCAGTTCGAAAGCACCAGTGGCTCCTCCGGAGAAAGACGAGGCTTTCTACTCCTGGGAAGATTTGGTCTTGGAAACCCACAGGCACGGTTCTACCCTGTCCTATAGGGTTGCTATGGGTCAAACCGGACTCGATGCAGTGAGTT
>NW_022103915.1:12895315-12901983 GCF_000313985.2 Echinops telfairi | reverse complement strand
CCACCAAGTCTGAGTCTGCGGTCAGCCCCAGGCGGGGAGACCCTTCCTAGCGGCCCGTCCTCCGGCTAGGTTCTCCCAGAAGCAAGCACAGGGCAGTTCTTTGCTCACAGAAAGGCAAACACTCATTTCCTCTGAGCTGGCTGTGGGGAAGGAGCAGCTGGGGCCCAAACACCACCATGAGGGCAAAGGGCTCCGGGCTCCTGCCTCTGTTGGGTCCCCTCTCTGAGTCCTGTCCCTCACCTAGGACCCTGCTGGCCTGGAGGGTCTCAGGTAGACTGGAGAAGAAGACACGGTGCTGGCACAGAGGAGTACACACAGGCACTTTGTCGAACAAACGGAAACCTAAATCTCAGTTTCAACAAACTCACTGCCATCGAGAGAAGTCTGACTCGTTATGACCGCACAGGACACAGTAGAACTGCCCAGTGGAATTCTGGGACCGAAATTCTTCAAGGGAGTAGAAACCCTCTTTTTTCCCCTCCTGAGGAGGGACTGGCGATTGCCGACTGCTGACTACAATTGAGGAGGGTAGAAACGCTGAGCCACGGAGGAGGAGGCTGAAGTCTGAATTCGGCTCTAGGGGAGGGCCGTCTCCCTCGCCAGCTGGGGGAAGCTCCTTGTCCTCGGAGCTTCTGCTCCTGGGCATCTTCCTGAGGCCGGCAGCTCTTTTCCCCAGCCCTGCCTGCTCCCTGGCTTCTCTCACCTTCACCTCTCTTCTAAGTCTCACCTGGGATCAGGCTCAGGGTACACACATCCTACACCAGTCTTTCTATTTGCATGACAAAGGGGCTCACTCCTCAGTGGCACTTTACAAGTGCAAATGCAGAGGTGAGAGGGTGGCTGAGGCAGGCTGTGGGGGACTGCACGGTGACAAGTGCTGCCCACACTCCAGGAAGAAGCCAGGAAACCCTAAGGGTTGGACCTTAAGCCAGGAAGTGCCCTGCTGGGAGCCCCTAGACCGCAGAGGGCAGTGGGAGGGGGTAGCCCCGGAAGTGTTAGCAGGACTCCACTGGTGCTGGGAGAACTCCCTGAGCAAGTGAGCTCAAGCTTGTTGCCTGCAGCCAAAGACAGGGTGGGGGTAGGGGTAGGTTGGGCTTGAGGGGCAAACTTGCGTCCTGGGCTGCATCTGCAAGCAGGCGTAATAGTAGACAAGATGGCCCGAACACAGAGGGGGACCCCTGGCAGTGGCGAGAGCATCGATGTGGCGGGGAGGGGTGTGTAAACCTGAAGCGCCTCACAGGTTAACTCCTCACAGGGCGGGGAGGGTGGAGGGCCCGCAGCAGACGCAGGAGGCACACGGGGCCTGAGCTCTGCGTGTGACACAAAGCTCCCTTCTGCGGGTGGCCGGCCACCGGGTGTGGGCTCGGGGGCTATGAATGCCACGTGGGGGTGTGGGCAGGGGCACAGCACACGGTGAGGGGCTCAGGCTGCTTCTCCCACAGGACCCACTTAAGTCCACCTCTCCTGGCTGAAACAGCAGCCTGGGGCTCGGCTTGCATCCTGCATCAGGACGCAGCACAGCCCCTCCCGGGTTCTGTGCAAGGCAGGCAGGCAGGGAGAGGAGGCAGGGCCAGGGGTGGAGCCCAAGACAGCAGCACCTGCTGTCCATGCACAGCCCACAGACTCGCTGGCCCCCAGAGGGGGTGCTCGCTCTGCCTGGCCAGAGGAAGGGAGGGGGTGTCCCAGAGAAGCATGTGACCGAAACCACCTGTCCAGGGGCCCATCAGGTGACTCTGGGCAGGATTCTCTCCTTGGTCCTGGGCACGCCCACCCTGTCCCAGAAAGCAGCTGGGTTGGAGGAACACCGTCCCCTCGCCCAGGGCCTGAGGGCCCACCTGGCGCCTCTCCCCCGACTGCCTGGTGCCGCTGCCACCTGCCACTCCCGCCCTCCCAGGCACAAGGTGGAGCAGGCGTGGCAGAATGGCAGGTGGAGGCCCAAATGGCCAGCCTGCTGGGACCTGTGTGGGCAGGAGGAGGGGAAATGTCCCAGTCAGTCCTGTCCCCCAAGCCCTCAGCCCAGCCCCAGCTCAGTCCCCAAGGGCCACAGAACTCCGACCTCCTCAGCCTGCCCCAGTGAGAGAAGGCAGGGCCATTCCTTCTTCTACTGACCACCATCTGGGGGTCAGCCCTGTGCTGGCTCATGGGGGATCGAGCTGCTGGCCTCTGCTCTGAGAAATGGGAGCAAACAGGAGCTCAGCAGAGCCCCCGGAGGTGTGCAGACAGAGGCTCTCCCAGGCTGCTCCACCCCCCTCTCCCAGTTAAGCTCACAGACCAAGGGGTCAGTCCAGAGTCTCACAAGGCTGGGGCCACACGTGCGGTGGAGGTGGGGGTATGGTGGGTGATGCTGGCTGCAGGCACAAAGGAAGTAACAGAAGCATCACCTCCGTGCCCCCACATGCTCTGCACTGCACTCCCCACCCCACCCATGGACCACTGGACCTACAAGGGAACACTGGCCCAGGCCCACTCTGCATTGACCCGAATGGTGGATGGGTGGCGGAGACACAATTGGAGCCCCTCTGCTTGTGGCTACAGCAGGCAGGCGGGTAGCACACCCTGCCTATAGGGGCCAGGCCCAAGCCCAGGCCAGGCACACTGGTGGCTCAGGTACCAGACAGCTCTCAAATCCTCCAGCCCCACCCCACCCTCCCGCCGGACCAGCTCTGGGCTGGACACTGGGTGGACGAGCGCTGGACAGTCGTGCGCTCTACCAAGCAAGAGTTGATTCTATTGCAGGAAGTAGAGGGAGGGCAGCTCAGGACACGCCTGAAACGCTGGGGAAGAGGGGGGGATGCAAAATGACAAGGTTGCCATGAGTGATATCTCAGCAGGAAGTGGAAATCTCAACAGACGTTATCAAGTTCAAGGCAGGTTGGTTCAAGGTGGCTTACAGCTTGGCCTGTACCCCGCTTGAGACACAAGCTGTCCACCCCTAGCCAGTGCCCTCCTCGAACCCTTGTCCTTGAGTTTGGAACTCAGTCACCTGGGGCCTCGGGGCCTCAAGGGCAGATGCCCCCTTCCCCTCCCGCTGCCAGTAAGCTGTGTGGCACTGACCCATAGCACGTGGCCGCCACCAGCAGTGCTGGTGACGTGCAACTGCACACCAGGCAGAGGGGCTGGTGAGGCACGGACCTCAGGACCAGGATCAGGCCTGAAAGCCCCCCCGCCCACACACACACACCCGGCAACTGCAGCACAAAGAGCATCTGACTGAGGACAGCATGAGGTCAGAACGCCTCACACGGCAGAAGCTGGGCTAGACACTGTATGTGATCTCACCGAAGCCGAGCGCTGGCAGGCGAGCAGTGGGCACTCCCACCACGATGAGTCCAACTCAGCGGGCAGAGCTCAACTACACTCACGGGCTGATTTTTTCCCAAGCAGATTGTCAGGCCTTTCTTCCGAGCCACCTTCCAGATAGCACTTAACCACGTGTGCCACCTGGGGGCTCCATTCACACACACACACACACACACACACACACTGCCATCGAGCCTTCTGACCTAAGTGACCCTATAGGGCAGAGCAGAGCTGCCTCTGTGGGTCCCCAAGAGAGTGACCCTCTACGGAGGAGAGCTTCATCTTTCTCCCAAGAAGCAGCTGGTGAGTTTGAACTGCTGACTTTGTAGGTAGCAGCAACCCAACTCGTAGCCCACTCTGCCACCAGGGCTCCTAGGTCTCCCTCAGCTACGTGGTAAGGTGAGATGGCCCGGAGCCACCATGCTTCTGACTGCTGGCTGGAGACGCCGCAGCAGAGCAGGAGAGAGGGGTATATCGTGTCTGCCACACTGTGCTGGGGCAAACCGCAGGGCGGCGGGCGGTAGGGAGTGATGGGGATGCAGGGAGAAGGTCACAGAGGGCTGCTGTAGAGACGGGAAGTCAGAGCGCACTCTCTGGTGAAACCAAAGTTGAGCAAAACTCGATGGAGCATGTGTGAGTGAGGTGGAGGTGTGGAATAAGAAGAGTCCAGGTGTTGGTGTGGAATAAGGAGTGCAGATGGGGGTGTGGAATAAGGAGTGCAGATGGGGGTGTGGAATAAGGAGTGCAGATGGAGGTGTGGAATAAGGAGTGCAGGTGGAGGTGTGGAATGAGGGGAGTCCAGGTGGAGGTGTGGAATTAGGGGAGTCCAGGTGGAGGTGTGGAATGAGGGGAGTCCAGGTGGAGGTGTGGAATGAGGGGAGTCCAGGTGGAGGTGTGGAATGAGGGGAGTCTAGGAGTCAGTGGTGGCCCAACCTCCCTCTGAGGCCACTACTTCTGGCAGATTCGAGTGGCCAGGGTCCCCTTCTGAGACCTCCAGCGGCACCAGGAGATCCCAAGAGAGTAGCCATCCAGGTGATCAGCTGTGATAGCCCAGAGTCCCGTGTTGAGGAGATTCTGAAGCCAGGTCTGGGCTCAGAGGCATAGAACGCGATGACTGATTAGTGATGTCCATCTGAGCCACGCCATCAAGCCAATTCTGACTCACAGAGAGCCCACAGGACAGAAGAGAACTACCCCACTGGGTTTCGGAGACTGTCAATCTTTAAAGGGGCAGAAAGCCTCATCTGTCTCCCGAGGAGCAGTTTGGTGGTTTCAAACTGCTGACCTTGTGATTAGGAGCCTGAGGCCTAAACCCATGACACCACGAGGGCTCCCCAAGTCAGGGCTTGGGAGGCTGTGTAACTCCGTGTGGCACCAGCGTGGTGTGAGACGCAGGCCCCCGGGGATGGGAACCAGGACCTGTGGCCTCACACCAAGCAGTGTGTGGCGTTGCCTCTGTGGAACCAACTTCTCCGTCACAGGCTGTGGGGTCCCCAAGGCAGCGCCTCACACTTGTCTGCAATGGTTTCCTCACAGCCCACAGAGTGTCCCTGGTGCATAGCAACCGGATCTCTGTCCGTGCAGGGGACGTTGACCCGAACCGCAAGTGGCACACCCGCTGTCTCTTTAATTGGGCACCACGGCCGTCCCCTTCTGAGCCCAAATCACTACAGACCTGGCTGCTCTGCATCCCAGGTAGAAGCAGCTGTGAGTCCAGCACGAGGGGGGGCGGCGGCGCTGGCACACAGAGGTGAAGGGTCTGTGAACCTTTGGCAAAGGCAAGGTCACTCGTCAAGAGTGGGGACACCCTGATCATGGGTCCCCAAGGGCAGGGCCTCCGTGAGATCAACTGGGGTCCCTGCTTTGAGGATCACAGCAAGCAAGCTTTCTCTTCTTCCCACCCACCGCCCTCCCTCCCTGCCTTCGTCCGCTCTCTTCTAAGCAGAGAAGCGTTCCCTCGACTTGGGGAGGTGGGCACAAGGGAAGCAGACCAGAATCCAGCCGGGTACTTAAGAGCGTGCAGACCCGACCCACCCCACCACCCAGTCGCCACCAGGCAGGCCAGATGGTGAGGGCCGGCTTCCCTCATACCCACCAGCAGCCGACCTCTCCAGACCAAGCCAGAGGGGAATGAGGGTCATCTCCGGAGCCGCACTAACTGGGCCCCACCACCTGTGAGTTCCGCTCAGCAGGAGGCGGTGAGGAACACCTCACCCTGGTCTAACACCCAGTTGGCACCCGCCGTCCTGTGTTCAGGGAGACACGTGCCTTTACTGTGCCCAGTTTACATAGCAGTGGACTGAGCACCAGATAAGAGACAGGCCTTGGGCCGCCAGGCCAGGAACAGACGAAGCGGGAACTGGAGCCTGTGCCTGGTGCTCACTGTGCGGCTGATCGGAAAAGGCAGGGCTGCCTAGAGAGGCATCAGCATGCACAGTCCTGCGTGTGTGCGCGTACGCGTGCGTGCGTGCATGCATCTGTCAAAGGGACTGGAAGCACTGGAGGGGAGCCCCCGGGCTGGGGTCACTCTAGGGCTCTTGTCCCTGCCCCCCAGCAAGTTCTAAAAGGCATCCTCGGGCCTGGGACAGGGTCCTCTACTTGTCAGTCTCGGGCCTCAGCCACGATTCTCCCTCTTCCTCGTCCACTAACTCTTTCACATCCGCACTGAGCACCTGCCACGTGCAGGCAGTGGGCTCCAGTCCGGGACGTGGGAGCACTTATTTGCCAGGCCCCTAGGGGTACTAGGAACCCCCCCCTCCCCAAATCCTAAATTTAAATGCTGAAAAGCAAGGATGCTTCTTTGGGGAGTAAAGTACGCCTGATCCAAGCCACGGTCTTTTCTGTGGCCTTGTGTGCACGTGGAAGTTGGACCTGGAAGAAAGCAGAAGAAATCCGATGCGTCTAAACTGTGGTACGGGCCAAGGTGGCCGGAAGCCCCACAGACTGAGGCAAGGTTGACAGGACTGGGTCTCAGGGACGTTGGACATGTGATCAGGAGAGACCGGTCCTCGGGAAGGGATTTGATACTTGGTAAAGTGGAGGGTCGGAGAAGCGAGGAAGGACCTTAACAAGCTGGACCGACGACGGGTCCCGCCTATGAAAGGCAGTGAGGCTGGCTCGGGACCGGGCAGTGCTTCCTGCCAGTTGAACATGGAGTCCCTAAGGGCGAGACCACTGGGCTGCACCTAACAACAACGTCATCGTCCGCCCCTCTGGTGGTGAGGCCCCTTGGGGGTCACACTCACTGCTGGTGGAGCCAGCGGCCTGAGCCCAAGGTGAGCCAGCAGCAGGCCGGCCGGCGGAGGGGCCAGCTCATCTGCCAGCTTGCTACTCACACCACCAGGCCTGCTGAGGGAGGAAAGAACATT
>NW_022103915.1:12892738-12894822 GCF_000313985.2 Echinops telfairi | reverse complement strand
CGTGAGTCAGCATCGACTCGCTGGCAGTGAGTGTGGTTTTGGGTCTTGTTTGGCTGTTGAGTTGGGGTGGCATCAAGTCAATTCTGACTCACAGCGAGCCCAGGGCCTGGGGCAGAGGAGAGCTGCCCCGTGGTTTTCCAGGCCATCCGGCAGCCACGGAAGCAGTTCATCCAGGCTGTCTTCCCAGGAGCCACAGCTGGGTTTGAACCACTGACCTTTCTGTTAGCAGCCGAGCGCTCAATCGCCACACCACCGGGGCTCGTTACTCAAGCCTTCATAGCACCCAGCATTAGCAATCCGATCCAGAAGAGCTGCTGCTCTCCCAGCCACCCAGACTACCCCTGGGCCCACTCACCCTGTGCCCACCAAGATACTGGCAAAGGACTCAAGGCACGGTGCCTCTACCTGAAGAGGCGCATTCCCTCCCCCACTGCCCACCTGGGCTTCTCCCAGGGGCCAAGGGCTCACAGTGACCAGGAGGGACCTGGGCATTGGCAACAAAGGCAGGTGGGCTCTGAGTCTGGGAGGCCAGGAATGTGGGGCCAGTCTCGGGGGAGGAAGTGGACTCTCTGGGCTCAGCCCGGCCCCCACAGGACACAACCACGGTCATTTCGGAGTCCCTGCACACAATGACTAACCCATGGGGCCAGAGAGCAGCTGGGGGCCAGACCCAACATCCCCCTCTGGCTGCGGTCTCTCAGGGAGCACAGAGGGCCCCAGGGAGTCCAAGGCCCCAACTTAAGATTCTGCTGGCGGCTTTAAGTCCGTGGATCTGGGCACCACCATCAAAGGCTGGTGGTAGGCCGCCAGCTACCCCATGGGCGATACCGTTAGCATGGGCGATGCGGAAAGCAATACAGACTGAGTGGACAGAGCCGCTGAGAGAGACCCCCTGGCCTCCCCAACACCTTGTCCTTCCACAGAGGCCGGGCAGCAGGAACTCGGAAGCATGGCAGGCCAGCTCCTTTGAGAAGGCTTCCCAGAAGCACCACTCACAAGGCCGCAGACCTCTGCCTCCCCTGAGGGAGGCTGGGGTCTCCAATTTAGGACGGAGAGGGCAGGTGTGGAGTCAGTTACTAATCTGCCCATAAAAAGGAGATAAAACTCGACCTCTGCCCCGGGGGAGCCCCGGGCCTCCCCGGAAGAGACGCACAGGGAAATGACCAGTGGGTGAGGCCCCATTGTAACAAGGCCCTCGTTGTGTGACGTGGGGAGGCAGCAGGTCGTGATGGAGGGATAAAGCCACAGGTTGCTGAGGAGAAGACAGGAGCGAAGACAGGAGCACTGTGGGGAGGCGGAGGAACAACTGGAGGATGATGTCACATGGAAGCAGTCCGCGGTCCCAGCTCCGCTCCCTGAATGCAGGGCTAACACTCCCTTGGGGGTCAGGGCACGTTACCTGCAAGTTATAAAGCACAGTCCTAAACGCCTGACATTCTCCTTTGATCTCCACAGGGCTTTACCAAGCTCCTGCCCTCCTGTCATGGCGGGGTGTCAGTGCCGTGGAGACAGCTCCGCCCCATAGCAGTGCCTCGGTCCTACGCCAGCCTCACAATTGCTCCAGGTCCACAGAGGCCGCCACGGAGCCGATCCACCTTGTCAAAGCTCTTCCTCTTGTTCACCGCCCCTCTCCTTGACCAAACACCATGTCCTTCTCCAGGGACTGGTCTTTACCCACATGTCCAAAGTATGGAAGCCAGGTCTTGCCATCCTTGCCGCTAAGGAGTGCTTAGCCGTACTTCTTCCAAGACAGAGGTGTCTTTCAGCAGCCCGCAGTACTCCGATGTTCTTCTGCAGCACCATGTTGTCACAACGACCTGCAAGCTTTCCACCCCAAACAAATGCTGGGTTAAGGACCCACACCTCACCAGAGAGCGCCCCCACCTCTCACCCCTATTCCAAGATGGAATCAGAAGCCCAGACACCCCCTCTCTCCTTGGCACACTGTTTCAGTGCGTCCGTACATATCGCCAGAGAGCGGCGGTTTCAGTTGCTCAGTGCTCAGTGAGCTGGATCGGCACAGAGGCCAAACCGAATGGCTGTGAGGTGGTGCGGGGCCAGGCACGGTGTCGTGCTCTGTGGTA
>NW_022103915.1:12874677-12889434 GCF_000313985.2 Echinops telfairi | reverse complement strand
CTTTTTGATAGCCGGGCACCATCAGCTTTCTTCACCACATTTGCTTATGCACCCATTTGTCTTCAGTGATTCGTTCGACACCCCGTGATCACACAGGGGGCATCACTTTTGACCCTTTGAGCCACACATGGCCCACCTCACTGTGGAGAGTCCATGGGACCGGCAAAACCTTCAGCCACCCAACCACACCTCCCAAAGGCCCAGCCCACTCCTCTCCCAGGGCCGCTCGGGCTTCCGGGACAGCTGTCTCGTATCACGGCCAGGCTGATGCTTCTCAG
The DNA here is from genome assembly GCF_000313985.2 of Echinops telfairi. Lineage (NCBI taxonomy): Eukaryota > Metazoa > Chordata > Mammalia > Afrosoricida > Tenrecidae > Echinops > Echinops telfairi. The sequence continues at coordinate 12,889,156 of NW_022103915.1, read as the reverse complement.
TGGCCTTTGTTGGGTGCCACTGAGGAAGTCCCGGCCCACGGCGAGCCCAGGCACCACAGAACGAAACACTGCCCGGTGCTGCGCCATCCTCACCATGGTCCTGTGCCCGAGCCCGCTGCGGCTGCCCATCTCATTGAGGGCCTTCCTCTCCACTTTACCAAGCGAAGATGGAACCGGCTGCCTGTGTCAGTGGAAGGAGCTGCTGCAACCTTATGCACAGCTTCGAAGCACTGTCTCTGGCATGGCGGGTCCTTTAATGTCAGCGACGTGGAAAGAGTCCCGCAGCCTCAGGGTCTGGCCCCAACCAGACCCGCGATGATGCACAGAGCACATCCCAACTGTCACAACTTCTCGGGGCCTTGACTTCTGTCGATGAAGGATGTTGCTTCAAACATTGCATTAGAATTAGAGATGACACCCTACTACTACCCCCACCAAGTCAGTGCACACTCAGAGCGACCCTATAGGACGGGGTAGATCCTATAGGACAGGGTAGATCCAGGACTCTAACTCTTTGCTGGGGCAGAGAGCCCCATCTTTCTCCTGAGGAGGGGCAGGTGGTTTCAAACTGCTGACCTTGCGATTAGCAGCTCAGAAGCATAACCACTATACCACCAGGGTTCCAAGCACCCGTGGCAGACATCACTAATCAATGATGACACTGCACCCGTGGCAGACATCATCAATCAATGACAACACTCTTCCCATAGACCCACGCTGAGGTCCTGGCTAGTCTTCCTACTGCTGCACTAAGCAGCCATGGTCTGGGGGTGAAAGGCTTCTTGCCATTCATTCCCTGCACGAGGTGGTCCCTGGGCAGTCTGTACACATGGAGGGCATTTCCCATTTATCTGGAGGGCTCCCCAACACAGCAGCCAGGAGAGGAGTAGGCAGAACATGGAAGCGCAATGAATCCAATCAATCCTTCCCCTCTTTATCGGGATGCTGAGCCAGCTTAAAGAGGAATGCCGGGCTGAAGGGTTCTTCTCAGTGAGGCCCGTCAGGGGTGTCTCGTGGTCCCAGCTCCGCCTCCATCCGAGGTACCCTGACTATAGTTCCTCCAAGTCAGAGGAGTCCTGAGGGGACAGGGGGTTACACGGTGGGCTCCTCACCCCAAGGTTCATGGTTCAAGCCTACCAGGCGCTGCTCGGGATAAAGAGGAGGTTCTCAGGCACTTCTACCCTGTCCTATGGGGTGGCAATGAGTCCGTGGCAGTGGCCCATCAAAGCCAGAAGAGAAGGGGGAGAACATGAAATTGGACGTGAGCCTGGGAAGACTTGAGGTGCTCTCTGGCCCAGACTGCCCACAAACCATGCAGGGGAGACCAGAGCCTCCCTAGTGACCACGTACAGACTCAATCACACCCCTACACCTGGTACCTGCCACCATCACATCTCCAACTCTGGCTGGCCACGGGTACCACCTGCCTGCACCTCTTACACAGCCTGTGACCCAGCCAGGGAACGGGCAAGACCTGACCTGGGACCATCACCCGAGTCTCCTGGCTGGGACCACTGTCCAGTGTCCTGCAGGGGGAGAATGAGTGCTCCCTCCCACAATGCAGCCCCTTGGCAGAGACTGGCCTGAAACACCTCACTGTCTGAACACCTAGCCTGCACCTGGGCCGTCCTGCCTCACAAGCCTCCCAGGAGCGCCTCTCCCCACCTGCCGCACCCATTACTGACCACCAGCAGCTGGGCCTCAGCACCAAAGATTGCTGCTCCATCCCTGGCAGCCAGGCCCCCCAAGTGTTCACCCCACCCTGCAGGCAGCCCACTTACAGCCCACACTTGCTGTGCTCCAGTGAGTGAATGAGTGAGTGTGTAGTGGGGGCGGGGGGCAGCCTGCTGGGCTGGGATCGGCCCCTGCATCCCACCCCAACACCAAGGAGACAAGGCCCCTCTGGTTCAGCTGTGCACCCAAGCGTTACCTGCCAGGGAAAGGGGGGGGCGCGGGGGCGGGGGAGGGGGCATTAGGAGTCCGAAGGGCATTCTGCCTCCCGAGAGAGGTCTGCCAGGAGCACATTAAACTGTCCCATCCGTCTTCACTAGCGACAGTCCTCTGCGAGCTATCGGTTTACTTCACAAAACCAGTTCTTACTGCTGCAGAATAGCGTGGGTCCCAGGGAATGGGGGCTGGGAAACCCGACACCCTGGGAACAGCCCTGCTCTGGGAAGGGAAGTGCTGGGAGAGACACCAGCACTCCTGCAGGTTACGGACCATTTGATAGCTGGCTGGGGGCTCCAAGAAGGGATGCCCCTTGAAAGCTGATCACCTTGGATGAGGGGAGGCCGCTTTTCTCAGGGTCACAGGCCCTGCTGAGCCCCGGCCATGCTGCGGCAGCACCTCCCCCTGTTTCTGCGAAGCCAACGCTGCACTCGGTGAGGGTGCCCCCCTGGGTGCCTGACTGGGGCATCCTGGGAAGGCTGTCTAAGGGTAATCACACCTAAGCACATGACCGGTGCCTGCTGGGAAGACATGCATAGGATGCTGCACCTGAGTACCAGGAACAGTGAGTGGTGCCTGCTGGGAAGTCATCCGCCGGTTTCCCACCTGGGTGCCTAGGGCAGTGGAGGTTAAGAGTCAGCGCCTCAACATCTTAGGCAGGAGGGTCACCTCAAGTTTTTCGGACAGAGAAGCTCTGAGTGCCCCTTCCTGGTCGGGGAAGAAAGGGTGGCCACAGACGCCCCCACGGGTGGACCAGGCGCTCACTCTGGGTCCTAGAGTCCTCATTCTCATCCCCACCCCCACCCCCACGCGCACCCCCACCCCCTCCACAGATAGATCTGGGCCTTCTCGGTCTCTTGAGTCCCTGTGGAACCCAGGGGAGGGAGACACCCAGCTACATCTGTGACCCACAGCCAGGTAGTCACCATTGACCCTGCACCAAAGAACACATGCTGGCCCTTTCTCTAAAGATGACCACCTTGCCCTTTCTCCTGCTCTGTGTGCCGGGAACCCGCCCTCTTCCAGGAAAGGAGCACAGTACAGGCTGGCCTGACTTTGCAGTGGAGGCTCACACACCTGCAGGTCCCCGGGGCACCAGAAGCCCAGCCCAGCCTTGTGCCTGTGGGACGCCACCAAGCTGGGCATCTCGAAGCTGACCAGTGGGCCAGGTGAGCAAGGTAAAGCAGAAACACCCAAGAACCAACACTGTCTGTCGGTGAAGCCCCGTCTCAGTCAGAGCCCAATAAGCCCTTCCCGTCCCCTCCAGTTCCTCCCTCTGGTCCCGCTGAAGAAGGCCATGCTAACACCAGAGAGGTCTCCACAATTGCACCCCATGCCCCCCGCCCCCCAGGGCCCTGGCCTGACAGCCAGTCACGCCCACGGAGGCCAGAGAGGAAAGGGGACCTCGCGGTCGGAAATGAACCCAGAGTCAGGTGTCCTGCCAACCTGCCCGGCCCTCGGCAGTGGGGGTTTCCGTCCCCACTTGGCCCGAGAGGAAACCTGTGTTGAGGGACAGGCCAGAGGTCACAAGGTGGTAGGTAGCCGGCCAGCACTGACAATGCAGGTAGGAGAGGCATGAAGGGGTCCGGACAGGCCCGGGTACTGAAAAGCACTGTCCCCAGTTGAGGCTCAGGGACGCCGCCCCACCCCCTCTCTGGGAAACCACCTGTGTGCCTTCATCAGAGGTGACACCGAGGAAACCTGGGCCAGGAAGGCCGAGGTGCCCATCTCAGGTCTGACACCCACGCGCCAGGAGCCCTGAGCAAGCGCTGGGCACGCAGGGCCTCCCGCAGGGCTCCCAGGGAGATTCACAGGCTTGCCCCATGGCACACATCCACCCCGTGGCAGCCACCATGATTTTCTGTTCAAAACTGACTGGACGGCGCACTCCAGCCTCATGCCGCAGCCCAGTCACACCGCAGGCGCTTCGCTGGCTGGAGAAAGGCTGCCAGGCTTCTTCCTCCTCACGTCCCTTGAAGGGACAGGTGAGAGGCCCTGTGGCCTCGGTCCCTGCACCTCGCTCCACGGTGGGCCTCGGAACTGCTATGGCACCCCTGCTGAGAAGGGTCTGGCAATCTTTCCCCGGAGAGACCCCGGGCGGGGGCAGCTCCACCCGCCCCAGAGGGCCGCCTGAGTCAGAACTGACGGCCTGGCAGGGAGTTTGGCTGAGTGGGACAGGCTGAGCAGGACAGGTGCCTCGCCGCCCGGCCCTATCTGGGCGGACGCACCCGAGGGAGCTTCAAAAACTCCCGGAGCCCACGCCTTCGCAGACCAGCTGCGTCAGAACCCGTCTCTGAGACGGGGGTCCGGAACGTGCCACATGTCTCGCGGCAGCCACAGGACCCGGACACCGGGGGCCCTAAGCCCCTTGGGGTGCCACGGTCCTACCAGCCAGAGCAGCGAAGCCACAAGTGCTCAGGGCTTTTACTGACCCCGCCGCCCACCGGGCACGTGGGTCTGGAAATGTGGGAGGCGGAGCCAGACTGCTCCGAGAAGCCAGGATGCCTTCGCCTCACGTACTTTGGGCAAAATGTCAGGAGGGCCCGTCCCTGGAGAGGAACATCACGCCGGGTAAGGTTGAGGGGCAGAGGCAAAGAGGAAGGCCCTATGAGATGGATGAGTGACCGTCACATGTGCTCGGGCACCATGACTGTGAGGGCGCAGGACTGGGCAGTGCTTCCTTCTGCCAGCATTAACTGGGCAGCGCCCAACAACAGAATGCCCAACAGCAGAATGCCCTCAGCCTGCTCCTGGCCAGAGAGAGTAGGCGGGCAGAGAACCCCGCCCCCCGCCCCCCGAGAAATCTGACTTGATCTCTGCCATGACCCATGGGAGCTCAGAACTCACAGAGTGGCCTCAGCCGAACCCACCTCAGCCCCCCACCCACCTACCCACTCCCCACTGGACACACATGCCCCACAGCACTCTCCCCAGCCAGCCAGGTGTTCTGGATTGCTTTCACCCGCTGTCCGACTCTCCCCGCTGCCCTTCGCTCTGGGGCCCCAGCGAGCCCCCGACTCCACGTGGCTTCTCCACCAGGGAGGCACCTGCTTCAGAACCATGCAGGACCACGGTCGGGCGCCCACCCCACAAAGGCTGACCTCGGGGCTCACAACAGACTCCCGGTCCGAGCGGCCACCAAGAAGCACACTTGACGGCCAGTTGGGAAATGCAGAAAATGACTAAAAAGGGCCGAGACGCACACCCACGCATGGCATTTCGGCCAAATGAAGCTGCAAAGGGCCTTCTAAGCAGTGGGCCAGGAGGCCGCTCTCGAAAGCGGGGCGGGCAGGGGCTGTTTAACTATGCTCTGTGGCCCAGCAGGACTTCCCCAGCTTTTAATAGCCCCCAGCTGTCCCCAAGGTCAGAGTCCTTGCAGGCTCGGAGGGGCAGTGACCCGCGTCCATGTGCTGAGGTGGCAGGTTGGTTGGCAAAGAGATGTCTTCTCTTGCTCTTGGAAGCTTTATTTAGATTCCTATCGTCTGTGTGGGGAGGATGAAAACTAAAGAGCCCAAACCCACTGCCCTCGAGCGGATGCGACCCTGTGAGACAGGGCAGAGCCGCACTGTGAGTTTCGGAGACTGCAACTCTTTAGGGGAGCAGAGTCCCCCCTGCAAGGAAGCAGTGGTTTTGAACTGCCGGCCTTGCGGTGAGCAGTCCACCCCGAAACCAACCCTACTACTCCCCCTGGGTGCCTCACATTGGGGGGAGCTCACTAAGTGTTTACTAAATACAGCAGGCTAGTTTTGAAGTTGGTCATGTTGTACGTATGGCCCAAGAATGAGGTTAGAAATATCCAAATGGCCCTCGGCAGGGAACAAATGAAAGCTCCCCACCCTGTTCTAAGACCTGGCTGCGACAGGCTGACCACGACAGACCTCGGGAGAGGAAGCCTTCACCTTCCCCAGAGGGACGAGTGTGGCTGGAATTTCAGAAGCGGCTCCAGCCGCCTTCCCTCCAAGTGCAGGCTAGGTGCGTCCTGAGCTCACCTACCACCCTCCTCCCTGCAAGGAGTTCACCCACTTACTAGCTGTGGTTCCAAGTTCAAAGCCGAGGTCACTGGCTCGTCCCTCCCCGTTGGAGACGTGGGAGGGAGGGGGAGAGGCTGCTTCCTCTGTTTGGCAGTTTAATCCCTGTTTGATTTAAGGACGGACTTTTACAGCGCGTTCACATTCTAGGACCATCCCTCACCCTCAGAGACATCTTGGCGGCTGGGTCTCAAGATGAATCGCCTGGCTGCAGGAAAACCCTTAGGCTGCCGCACCCGCCCATGAGAAAGGTTTTCCTTTAGACAAATAAGGAAAGAAGAGAAAGGGGCAAAGAAATGCTGACTAAGCCCGCTCCTTAAGTAGCCATGGAGATGAAGCCACCCAACGGGGACAGAAATAGGGCACTTTTGAGGCTGGGGCCAGCTCCAGACCTTACTCAGAGTTAGCATCAAAGACATTCTTAAGGATGCCCATTTCATTCCTTTAAGAAGTATTTGCACACAGTGCCTGGCACCTAGCCATGGCTGCCATCAAAAAACCTCCCATCCTGTTTTTAATCTATGCTGTTAGCATTGATTAGCATATGTGGGAGTGGGCACCTACTCAGCACAACATACAAAGTTGGTCGTGCGCTGGGGCGAAACCGAGAAATAACACAAGCTGGCTTTGCGGAGGCGTTCCCAGTCAGAGAACTGCCACAACTGTGGGGTTGTCACAGTCCAGAGGTGGTCTGGCACTCTCAGCCAGGCACCCTCAGGGGTTTCTACCCTGCTGCACTGTGGGGCACAAGAGGCAACGGGCCAGATGCCAGGTTGTCAGCATCCTTCTGAAGGCAGTTCGGAAACCACCTGCCTTCTAGGCACTCACGTGTGAGAAACCTGCTCCAGGTCTCATTCGAGGGCAAGATTCCCTGAGCCTCAGTGAGGTTGTCCACGTAAAACCCAACCCACCAGAGATTGCCAAAGCCCAGAGGATCGGATGGATACATCTTGCTTCCCTTGCCAGGGTCACAGTCATCTACCTACCCGTCAGCACGCAGGGTGGGGGAGGAACAGTGACCTTCAGAAAGGGCAGGGGTTCTGGCCTCAGGGTCCACCGCTTACTTACTGGACATCTGGGCATGGTAGCAGTGCCTGGGTGTGGCAGTTACATAATCTCCTGCCAACGTGAGCAAAGGGGTGGAGTCAATCAGGTCATGGCCAATGAGGCCTCTGTGTGGGCATGGGCTTCTCCTGAGGATTCTGGGAACTCCTGTCTTCCTCCCTGGAGGGGGGACACACACACTCTCTGCTTTACATTCCTGTTGACAAGCCACATGGAGCCACGCTGATGGCAGCCGAATCTCTGGAGGTGCTTCCCCCACCACTGGATTCACAAGACTTTCCACCCACTGGCCTGTGATCATCCTGCATTCAGCATCACGGCATGGCTGCTTGTGTCTGAAGAGGAATTTATGGACTAGTATCGGACATATGGGCTACTATCAGGCTTACGGACTTGACCTGGACTGGGATGTTTTCTTAATGTACACTGACTCTGTGATGCAGAACTCGCTCTGACACACGTACACACTGGGGATGTTTGGCTTTTCTGAGCTTTAGTCTCATCTTTCGGGAGGAGACGGGGTGTTCTACTCCCCCCTAAGGAGGCACGGTCTTGGGAAGCCGCAGATGCGGGCGGCTCTCCCATGTCCTGAAGGGTCGCTGTGAGTCAGCACTGACTCGATGGCGGGGAGTGTTCCTCTCTCGAGTCTCGTCATGGGCGAGGATAAATGCCCTCTTTGAGGGTGAAAACCGAAGGACAGAGATGGAGGCAGTGCAGCAGGTGGGGGCTGAAATGGACTGGGTGGCAATGGTACTGTGTCTGTCTGTCTCCTGCTTGCTCTCTCCACACCCCTCTCCTGACTCGCGCGCGCTCTCTCTCTCTCTCTGCTCTAGAATTTAGAATCTCACCATCCCTCACACTGTCTAAACTCTTCCCCCCAAATCTGAACACGCACCTAGATGGTAGGGACACATCATGCATTCCCCTTCTGCCCCAGCGTGCTGCTCCCGACTGCTCAGGGACCCTCAGGGGTAGGAGCCCTCGGCCCCCAGACATTGTTCCTGGGAGAGCCCTGTTCCTGCAGCATCCACGGTCTCTCCGGCTCCCGGGGAGAGCCCGTAAGAGATGCTCAGACCCACCCTGAGACGCCTCGGCAGGCCTGGGCTCAGCTTCCGGAAAAGTTTAAAACGAAAGCCAGCACCCCAAAATGGTTGGCTGTGGTGTCCACTCCAAGACATGGCGACCCCCCAGTTAGAGCGAGCTCCCTGGGGTTCCTTGGCTGTGACCTTAAAGAAGCACACTGCCAGGCCTTTCTTCCATGGTGCTGCCGGGTGGGCCACCACCACGGACACCCTACGGAGCCATGGGTCTGATGTGACCCCACAGCAACAGCAAACTGCCACAGCAGCGTGAACTTTGGACCCCCAAACACCCTACCCCATCCATCTGCAGGGAGAGGAGGGTGGGGGCGGCTATGGGCCTGGGTCTCTGCTCTGAGGCCTGTGACCTCCACCTCCCCATGCAAGCAGAGAAAGAAGCCTAGATTCTGCAGAGCTAGAGGTGGTGCCGTCAGTTCCTCGAATAGGAGGGAGCGCCGGGTGGTCCTGCACCGCCTTCCTCAGCCTTCTTCACCATCCTCACCGCCCTGGCTGTCTGAGCTCCCTGTGGCAGGGACGGTGTCGGTCCATCCCACTGAGAGCTTCCTGTTTCGCTGCCCCTCCACTTTGCAGGGCATCGATGGTTTCCCCGGGGACTGGTCCCTCCTGAGAACATGTGCCTGAGAGACCGCAGCTCATCATCCTTGCTTCTAGGGAGCCTTCTGCCTGGACTTCTTCCAGGGTAGAGTTACGCATTAGCTCCGGCACATGCAACACCACGCTTCAGAGGTATTCATTCGTTCAGCAGGTACTGGAAGTGCCCTCCGGCCAGCATCGACAGCACAGTTCCGGCCTCAGCTGCTAACTGGAAGGTCAGCGGTTTGAGCCCACCCGGCTGTCTGCCTAGGCACACAGGACCTGGCAATCTGTCCCCATCAAGGCCAGGCCTGGGAAACTCTCCGGGCAGTTCTCTGCCCACGGGGTCACTACAAGGCAGATTCACTCCGTTGCACCCCCGGCAGACCCTGGAGCCCTGGCCCTTGAAGGCCTGTGATCCAGCATGCCCCCCCACACACACCCCCACACACACACCTGTGAGAAAACAGCCTGGCGAGGGAGGGCGTGATGGCGCCATACTGAAATCACGCGGGCATTCACGCACACAGCGGGTTGGGTTTGGGGCTTGAAAGGATTAAAGCTCCCAGGGAGGGGCTGGGAAGACATTTCTGGGTCGGGAGAAAACTGTGAGCCGAGGCTTAAACAGGCAAGAGGTGGACTTGGAGAGGAGGGGGAGGAGGCTGGAAGTGGGGGAACCTGCCCTGTCCTGTTAGACCAATAAAAGCAGTCAAACCCTCCTCCTCTGGGCTCCTGCAGGGCACCCTGCAAAGACGCACTTTACACTCCAGGAAGCTGACCACAATCCAGGGAGTGGAGTCTCGATCCCATTGGACAAAGGAGGAAATGGGACTGGGAGGGTCAGGCTACTGGCCACGGGTCACAAAGTGTCAGGGGAGGCCAGGGGCCCTGGGGGGAGAGGGATTCGGGCTTAGCGGCAGGAAAGGAGGAGCCCAAGGGCTGGACTCCTTAGAAGCAAGGACGGCAGGGCTTCATCTGTCTGATATACTTTGGCCATGTTGTCGGGACAGACCAGTCCCTAGAGAAGGACGTCATGCTTGGTAAAGTGGAGGGGTGGCAAAGAAGGAAAGCCCCCAAGAGATGGCCTGGCACAGGGGCTGCATCTACGGGACACTGGTGAGGATGGCGTGGGGCTGGGCCGAGTTGCCTTGTTGAGCACGGGTGGCTATGGGTGGGGGCCGACTTCATGGCACCTGACAGCAACCTAACAAGGGCTGGGAGACGTGGCTGCTGAAGGGGGGGCAGTGGGGGGGGCACAGAGGCTGAGGTCTCTTGGGCAGAGGGATAAAGGCCAGGTAGAGGTGCTGGTCTCAGACTCCCCCCACAAGTGAGCCACACCTTGGTTCCCACCTCGGAAGATCCCGATGAGTGTTTTTGTTTTGTTGTTTTAATAACAAGTGTTTAGGGGGAACTGGGTGGGGGGCTACATTTTGGGTCATCCACTCTGTGTTTAACAGCAGAAAGCACTCATCAAACGCCCAGCAGCGCATGCATGTGCACACACACATGCACACATGTGCACACATGTGCACACACGTGCACACACACCCCACCCTCCACACCTTGACTGCTCTTCTCCCTCTGGGTATCCCTCATCTTCCACCTCCCCCAAGTCCACACCGGACAACACAGGCCAGGCCGCTGCTTTAGCTTCCCCCTACCCCCACCTCTAAACCCCAAGTGGGTGCGTGGTTTGGGAGTAAGTATCCCAGAAGGGATCAGAAACCCTCAACCTCCCGTTCATTAGGAGCCCGCACCTGTCGCGCTCCATCCACACTTGCCACCGGCACACTCCACTCTGCCAGCGCCCCACCACCCAGACTCCGGGCAGAGCAGGGGCTAGGAGAGGACCTTTCACACGGTGCTGTTGCGAGGTGCCGGCCATCGGTTCGACCGGTAGTGACCTTCTGTCCAACAGAACGGGACGTCTCCCGGTCCTGCATCGTCCTCACGGCTGTCCTTAGGCTGGAGCCCACGGGGGCAGCCACTGTGCCGTGTCCATCACCTCCCTTTCGCTGCCCCTCCACTTTCCCAGGCATGATGTCCTTCTCCAGTGACGGCTGCTCCTGACACCCTGGCCCAAGGACGTGTGACCAGGTCTCGCCACCCTCACCTCTGAGGAGCGTCCTGGTTGCGTTTCTTCTACATCAAGTGACAAACCTGCTTCAGGGACCTGGCACCGTGGGAAAGGCATTTTAAAGGCTGCCCTGGCGCTGGCGCCGACTCTCGTCCCAGTGGCTGATCTCTCTCAGAAGGAGATGGCCAGGCCTTTCTGCCAAGGTGCTTCCGGGGCGGATCTGAACCTGTCCAACCTTCACCCACTGGGGACCCCGCTGACGTGAGCAGCCGCACGCCGGTGCTTTAAAGGGATATAAGCTACCCTGGGCTGGTTAGTGTTTGGGGCTAGGAAAGGAGGCATTTCTGTTTAAAGTTTTTAGTTGTTATCTGCCTGAACACTAGAAAGCTCAGGGGAGTCAGGCTAGCTAGACAAAGCTGACATCAACAGCCACTTCTGTCCACCCCGCAGGGACTAGGCCTCCCTGTACCTGACATATGGCGTGGCCAGCAACAAAGCAAACAGCACAGGTGGGTGTGAACACGCTGCAGGAGGGGCCCTGCCAGGGCCCGCGCTTGTCCCCAGTCACCTCAGGAACAGGGCCCTGGAGTCCAGTGACTCACTGGTCTCAGAAAAGGTTCCCAGTTGGTGAGCTCTGGCAGGTCGCTGAGAAAGAAGGCTTCCAGGGCGTCCAGAGGAGGAAGTCCTCTCACGTGGCCCGGAAGGCGCAGGCCAGCCCTAACACGGCTTCCTCTCCTGCGCACACACCAAACAAAGATGCAGGGCCAGCTTTTAAGAGCGCCAAGGTGAGGCGAGATGAATCTTCAAGGATTTGGGGACATGAAGTGGGTACGCTGCTCCGTACCCAGCTGGGGCCCTGCTAGTGCAGTGGCTATACCTTGGGCTGCTAACCGCAAGGTGGGCAGTCCGAAACCACCAGCCGCTTGGTGGGAGAAAGAGGAGGCTTTCCATTCCTGGAAGACTGACCGTTTTGGAAACCTGTAGGGGCAGTTCTTGCCTGTCCTATAGGGTTGCTGTGGGGGGAATGGATGGCAGGAGGAAGCCCTGTTGCTGCTGGTAAGCCCACCATGAGAACACAAGCCAGAACACACGGGAGAGAAGAGGGGGGCGCGGCGAGCACTCACGGGCATACTTGGAGGGCTGACCCACGTGAGAGAAGGTTGCTGCCCTTGGTTCAATAATCTGCCCACTAACAAGCCAACAAAGTGTGGCCCAGCGAGGGGGGCCTGCCCTCAGCCCCTCTGTTCCAGGGAGCTACAGCCCAGGTCCCCCTTATCCTCCATCCATCCCGCTGCGAGGGGCCTCAGCATCCAGCCTGCACCCAGAGTCAGCGTTTGGGGGACTTCCCTCCAGATCTGCCCGTGAGATCCGGCTGTGGCAAGGGGACGGGTCAGGGCTGGGCGCCCCTATGCCCCGGGTCCCTCCCACAGCCACCTGGGGTGGGGGGTGGGGGTCTGAACTGAGCCCAGGTGCCTCCTAGACCCACCTGAGGGTGGGTGGGGGATGGTCTGGATTGGGCAGGCCCTATTCTCCAGGGCCCTCGTCGGTCCGATATTTTTAGTGGCCCATCTTTCAAACGACTTGCTGAAGGCTGCAAAGGGGTAGGAGGGAGGGGAATGAGCGCAGGCAGACCCCAGGGCTTCATCTCACTTTTCATTCAGGTTTGTGTCCTCAATCTATACAAGGAACTGTCCCCACCACACACGACATACAGCTGGCAAGGCCTCTCCCTGCCTGCAAAATGTACCCAGGCTGTGAGGGACCACTAGCCCGTCCCTCCCTGCTCCCAGGGCCATGGTCTGACTCCATCTGAGCCTCGTGGCCTGTAACACAGGCGGACGGTACTCCTCATTAAGGAGCCCTCAGCGGTGACCACCAGCAGCTCCACCAGCGGAGGGCCTGGTGAAATCCCCAGAAGGACAACAAGCCTAGGAGCCAACAGACGGGGGTGCTGGCTGTGACCACAGGTGACACACCTCAAGTCACACTGCTAGTAGGTGACACTGGCACTTCAAGACCCTCAAAAGAATTAAATGACCCAAGCGGGCTCCCTGGGGTGGCCCTCCCCCACCTCCTAGCATCTGCCACTGCCACCTGGTCCCCACTCTCTGGCTTCACTTCTACTTCCCTTTCGAGAGCCAGCGCAAAGCCCCTGCGGGCCCCCCCCCCCGTCCAGCAGGAATGGCTAACACCCTGCCACCATCCCATTCCCCCACCCCACACCAAGTGGAGTGAAGGATAAAGGGAGAGAGACGGTCCTAAATTTATTTAGCTCGCTGCTCCTCCCTCTCCGTGTAACTGGTGAAAACCCGGCCCCTGCCGACCAGCGACACCCTGCAAGTGTAACCTGGTAGCCTCATCTGCTCCCCACTTCCAGGGTGTCATCTCCTTTACCCCCACCCCCACCCCCAAATCACCAACAAACTCAGAATTGGGGGTGTCCAAGGATGTGGCCCTCTCAACACCCCCACCACACATACCACACACAGACCTGGCTGGACCCACCTATTAAGGACAAGCACTGCCTGGTTCTCTCATCACAAGACTGAAATGATCTCTTAAGGACGCAGCAAAGTAGCAGAAAACCTCTCTCTACCTTTCCAAGAAGGGCAGATGAAAGCCCCACACGGCTATGAGCCCTGGATGTGAGCCTGGCAGGCAGCCCCGAGGAGGGCCCAGGCCTGCCTGGGCAAGTCCCTCGGCGGAGACGCCTTCTGACAAAACCAGCTATAACATCAAACACGCTCCTCTTGGCGCCCAACATCAAAACCCAAGGCAGGAGGCAGGGCCGTTCGTTTTTCCTCTCTAAAATTTTGAGAAACACATTTCCCTCCTCTTTGTCACAAAAGGAGCTGGGAGCTCTCAGGCCTCCCTCCGGCTCTGGTGTAGGGTGCTCTCTGGAGGAAGCCGTTTCCAATCTCCCTTCAGCCCAGTGCTGAATATACCCACACGCATTGTGCTGAACATGAAATTAGAAAAACAACCACACCAAACACATTGCCCACTCATATTGATCCTGTAGGACAGGGTAGGGGTGCCCCTGTGGGCTTCTGAAACTGTGACTCTTTACGGGAGTAGAAAGCCTCATCCTTACCCTAAGGAACCCTGGGGGTTTTGAACTGCTGACTACAGGGCAGCCTCAGTAGCCACCAGTTGGCTGGCCCTGTGACCTACAGCTAGGTGTTGCCAGGTGGTACACACAGTGGAGTGTGCTCAACTACTTGCCAAAAGGTTGGTGGTTCAAGCCCATCCAGAGGCGTCTTGGGAAAACACCCTGGGGATCCACTTCGGAGAGATCACAGCCTTAGAAGGCCAGCGGAGCAGGTCCGGAAAACCCCGCAGAGTTGGAGCTGGACTCTCAACACACAGCATCTGTCACCACAGGTTGGAACTGACTTCAAAGCCGCTACCAACAACACGTGACCCAGGGTGCCTGCCCTGCATACCCACCTCGCACAGCACGGCCTTGTCGCTCTCTTCTGCGCACCATACCTGCTTCTGTGACCAGCACGGGCACACAATTCTCCTCTGAAGCATGGCCAGGACTTAAGGAGCTGACGTCATGCTGACTCACAGTGACCCTACAGGACAGAGAACTATCCCTGTGAGTTTCCAAGACTGTAACTCTTCACAGAAGTACAAAGCCTCATCTTTCTCCGAGGAGCGGCTGGTGGTTTTGAACTGCTGAC
>NW_022103915.1:12855800-12872961 GCF_000313985.2 Echinops telfairi | reverse complement strand
ACACACCCCGCCCCCCAGGACAGGAAGGCCCTGCAGTGGTGTTTCCTGGGTCCTGACCACACGTGGATTCGGCAGCATGTGGTTGGGCGGGTCACTCTCTGACCCTAGGCCCGAGCATCTCATGTGAAGAAAAAGAAAGAACTGGGTACTGCACCCCCACCAGGCACAGCACACACCCTCTGGGCCACCCCCACCTCAGGCACACCCATCTCTCAGCACTCCTGCGTCCTCATTTGATCACACGACACTAGAGGGGACCGGGGTGGGGGTGGGGGGAGCGAGAGGAAGGAAGAGGAAAGGAGCCTGCCCCACGCCCACTTCACAGTTTTCACAGTCCGGAAGGTTCTCTCTAGAACTTTAAACTGAAAGCCCAGTGTGTTCCTGTGAGTCGAGTCGACTGGCAGAGGAAGAGTTAGGGGCACAAGGGCCAGGGGCCTCTCTGATGCCCCTCCCAGGTCTAACTGGAGGCCATCCCAGCCAGCCCTGCCCATCATCTGCCTGCCATGGTGGCAAGCATTCCAAAAAGTGCTCGGCGGGACGTCCTGCTGGAGAGATTCCGAAAGACTCAAGTGGTCTCGGACACAAGCACCCAGACATGTGGTGTGGGTCACCTCAGAATTTCCCTGCCAGCAAGTCACCCTGTATGGAGGCAGAGAGACACAGCTTTCTCCTGCAGGGCAGCGGCCAGTGGGTTTGAACTGCCAACCTTCTGGCCAGGGTAGAAATGCAGAAATCTTCAGCACATGAGAACAGTATGAACCCAAAAGCCCCTGCCATCGGGTCGATTCTGACTCCTACTGCCCCTATGAAGGGTTGATGAGATTGTCAGACTGTACATCTTATAGGAACAGACAGCCTCATCTTTTTCCCTTGAAGGGGCTGGTGGGTTTGAACCATTAACCTTATAGATAGCAGAACCATGCCTAGCCCACAGAGCCACCAAGGCTGGACAATCTAAACCCTGCAATTTAACAAATGCATCCGTCACGGGTGGAAAGCAGGAGCAAGCAAGTCACCAGAGAAACAAGAGAACTATAAATCAAGCAGCCTGGGCAAACACCCGCAGAATGGGCACATCCTCTCCACCCGAAATCCCCTCCAGGAGTTCGCCCATAGGAAATTGAAGGACTCGTTCAAAAGACTGATGTACCTTAAAGATGTATGACCTTTAAGGGTGGTTGTTCCTCGTTCTGCAACGTTATAAATGGTAGTGATTGGACCCCTTGATGAAGCACCGGGCAGACATACAAATTCGCACTGAGGAAGACTACTCAACAACTGAAGGAATGGGCGCTAAGAGCCATCTGGTGAAACGCCAACTGTTTCCATTCTGACCGCCGTTACCGCTCGGTGCTGAGAGAATGGCCCACTTCCACTTTTTCCCCTGGAGGCCAACCACACAGTCCAAAAAACGCCTTTGGAACCAAGAGAAATCTGCAGTCAGTGTGTCCAGAACATAAGACAGACTGCCATCGAGGTGATGCCAACTCATAGTGTCCCTATAGGGCAGGGTAGAACTGCCCCTGTGGGCTTCCCTGTTAGTCTGGGTAGACTAGAGAAACAAATTCATAAACACGCATGTGTACAAGAAAGAGATTTATATACAAGAGCAATTGAATATTGAGGAAACGTCCCAGCCTAGTCCAGAGCAAGTCCATAAATCCAATATTAGCCCATATGTTCAATACCAATCTATAAAGTCCTCTTCAGACTCACGAAACACAAGCAATGACGCCAAATGCAGGAAGATCACAGACCAGTGGGTTGGAAGTCTTGTGGATCCAGTGGCGTTGTAAGCATCTCAGCGCTGGCAGGGGTCTCTACTTGACTTCTCCAGCTCCAGAGGTCTGGTCGCATCAGGGTAGGTCCATGTAGCTTCTCCAGCTCCCAGGGCATAGCGCCACGTGTCTTGTCAATAGAGCATCTCTCAGGGAGAGTTAGCAGCCCAATTCATAGCCACTAGGCTACCAGGGCTCCTCCCCAGTGCACAGATATAAACTACAAAAGCACTTCTATGTAAGTGCTGCCTACAGCCTAAAGTAGAAGAAATTCTTCCTCAGCAAATTCACTCCAATTCAGTCCTGTGGTTTTTTTCATAACCCCCGATTCCACCTGTCCCCAATGGTCTGGCATAAGCGGAGGGCTCTCCCCACCCCCACCCCGACAACATCCCCACCCATCAAAACACACTGCCCGCTAGGAATGGCCATGGCACTAACTGAGACCTCTGGTCCACGGGCATGAAACAGAGGTGGGAGCATTTCACAGGCTGCCCCCATCACCGTGTCAAAGGATCACTTCCTTCTATTCTGACATCGGACGAAAGGCTTGCACTTTTTAAACGGCGTGTGCACGTTTCTAAAGATAACTCCAGTCTGCAGGGTCCGCCCGGACTTATCTATCTACTACAACTGCCGCAGACGGCTCGGAAACAAGGTGGAGCCTGGTGAGTTACGGACACAGAACGGGCATTGATGGATGTTGTTTTTAAAGGTCACAGCAAGGCATGCAGGGCCACAGCGGCCGCAACAATGAACTCACACATGCCAACAATTTTGAGTGCGGCGGGGTGGGGGGAGTGGGGGGGGCCGGTCAGCATGTTGTTCTGCCGTACGTGAGGCTGCTGGGCGGTCACTAACGTGTATGTGTGCCTGAGCGTGCATCAGACACAAAGCTGGAGACGGCACAAAAATGTGCCCGAGGCCAGCAGACCCACAGCTGTGCTACCACCAGGGAGGGCGGGAAGGGCAAGCAGACCTAGCGGGCGAACGAGGCAGTCTGGGGATTTCTACCTTATCAGAAAGAAAACATTTTTAAAAGGCTGGAGCAAGACGTAAACTAGTCACGTGCTCGTCGTGAACAGAGGGTTCATGGGTGCTTG
Organism: Echinops telfairi; assembly: GCF_000313985.2. Classification (NCBI taxonomy): domain Eukaryota; kingdom Metazoa; phylum Chordata; class Mammalia; order Afrosoricida; family Tenrecidae; genus Echinops; species Echinops telfairi. The sequence goes on along the minus strand of NW_022103915.1, from coordinate 12,870,080 downwards.
ATTGCATTTGCACTTGTCCCAGGGGGCAAGTCAAGAGACGGAAAGTGAGAAGGGTCGAGTGCCAGGAGCTCTTAGAACCAAACATTGTCAAGTTCCTCTGAAACCCTCGCTGTGGTCGCCCCAGGTCCCTACTGCAGACTGCCGGGGTCCACCTCCCTTCTCTTGACCGATGGGGAGCAGAGATACTGTGGGGCAGATACTGAGAAGCACCAAGAAACTGCCCACACTTCCGGTTTCTGAATCCGTCTAGCAGGTTGGTCTCCCGTTTGTGTTTTCTGTTACATCCTACACCCACCTAAGGGTCCTAGGGTCCTGATCCCACAGTCGATGGCCAAACGACATCTTGCCTTGGGTGCCTCTTCTTAAATCCTTTTATTGGGAGCTCTTACTGATATTATAACAGTCTATCATCCAATTAGATCAAGCATAATTGTACAATTGTTCCCACCATCATTTTCAAAACATTTTATTTAAAAACAAAACATTTTATTTCTTCTTGAACTCTTTGATATCAGCTCCCCTTGATCCCCTCCCTCCGTCCTCTACCCTCCACCCCCAGGAACCCCTATATTATTATTATTATTTTGCCATATCTTAAACCAACGAATGTATCCATTCACCTACAATCCTGTTGTCTTTTCCCCTTGAGTGGGAGTATAAAGTCATTATGGTTATCAGTCCTCCCTGCTACCCAACGGTCTTCCCATACCCTCAGGGGATCATTACTCCCATTACTTTTCTGAAGGGTTTATCTATCTCGGATTTCATTCATCAAACACTTAATTAAACACAAATGAACATACACAGGTCTCACAAGATTAATGAGGTAAAACCAAGACCATAAGAGGGAGGAAATGTTAAAGAACTAGAGGACAGATGTCCTTACAGTGTTGAAAAGCAAGGCTGATACTTCGAGGGGTAAGTTGGCCCTGATTCAAGCCACGGGATCGTCAACGGCCTCATATCCCTGTGAAAGTTGGACACTGAATAAAGAAGGCCTAAGAAGAGTCGATGCGTCTGAATGACGTGCTGGCAAAGAGCATGGAAAGTCCCATGGGCTGCCCAAAGCACAGCCCAGTCTCCTGAAATAAGTACAGCCAGAACGCTCCTCAGAAGCACAGATGGCGCGATGGTTGTCTCGTGTACTTAGGACGTCTTATCAGGAGATAACAGTCTCCAGAGAAGGACATCATGCTTGGTCAACTAGAAGGGCAGCATCAGAGCGGAAGGGGCCTCAACAAGATGGGCTGACACAGTGGCTGAAACTATGGCTTCAGGCAGGGGAGCAACCGTGAGGACAGGACGGCACGGGACCGGCGGCGGGGCCTTCTGCTGCGCAAGGGATGTTATGGGTCAAAACCAGCTCAGTGACACCTAGCAGCAACACAGCCACCTGTGGGCGGAGCCTGGTGGCACATGAGTTGGCAGAGAAGGACAACGCTTTCTACCCCCACAAAGAGTTAGTCTCGGACGCCCACAGGGGCATCTCTGCCCCGTTTGATAGTCACTTTCTGAGTCAACGCCGACTCCTCGATGGCAGTGAGTTTTTGGGGTGCTAGGAGAAGCTGTAGGATCACAGATACCCAAGACAGGCTGCCAACGCTTCTCTTTTTAACTGAGCCTTCTTTTGTGTGTGTGTGTGGTTTATTTTTATATTCAGATCCTTGAGTATTTGCATGAAACGGATGTTTTTCAAGTTTGTTTGTTTTTTGACATATGGTTTCATCTATATGCTATACCCCTCTTGCAGTCCTCTCCTCTCTTCAACACCTCTGCTCCGTCTGACCACCTTGTCATCACCGCATATTCCCCCTCCGGTCCACAGCGGCTGCGGGAACCCTGCCTGCCAGCCCAGGTGAGGTATGCAGGCACTTCGGGAGGCCCTGGAAGAATCCCTGAGCACCTGGGTGGAGCTGGTTCCTCCAATAACCCTGCGCAAAGCCCTAAAGCAGTGGTTTGCAGAGCTGCATGGGCACTGGCACCCCGGGAAGGCTTGGGAAAACATAAACTGCTGGGTCCTGGCAGGGGAAGCCTGGGGAGAGACCTGAGCCTCTGCATTTCTCACCAGGTGAGGCTGTTGACCAGAGGACCACTTTTGAGAGCCAGCCCTGTAGTCGGATCAGGCTGATGGTCAGACCTGGGCAGCTGGGGCAGAGGTTACAATGCGGGCTCAAGGGCCCCATTGCTGAAGTGTACAGCAGGGCAGGGCAGGGCACAGGATCAAGGACCTGATGGTCAGACATATGGCCCCTTGAGGAGACTGAATGTCAGCCGCTCTGATTCCCACCCCCTCAGCCCCAGGCCCCAGGAAAAGGCCAAGGACCCCTTGTCCCCTCAGATGTTTGAGAGGCAAAACTTGAGCTTCCTCGTGAAGCAAGCCCATGTCATTCAAGCGAGGCGCCTGTCCCTCCACTTTCGGGGCTCCACTGTGCCTCAGGGAAGAGGGAGCAGGTGGGAATGAAGTGGTCTCTCTGAAAACAAGGCCCAGGATAAGCCAGAGTGACCTTGAGGTGCCCAGGGCAAGTCCCGCTCACCCCACTGGCCAGGCCCCCTTTCTTTCTAAGGCGGGGAGGGGGGGGGTCCCTGGGCAGTAGTTCTTCTGGAAAAGCTATTGAATGCCCTTTACAATAAGAACCACCAATGTTTATGCTGTAGGAATGGGTGGGAAGGGGAAATGGCAGGATGTGTCCTTGTACGTAAGGCCTGCCTCGGACCACAGCGGGAACAAAAGCCCATTCAGGCCAGGGCTGGAAGGAAACATAAAAGTGTTGATGGTGATTGTCTTCGGTGAGATTCTGGTGGGCACTTCTGTTTGCCTTCCACATGTTTGTTTATGCTGTTGATAACCGATGCCTGTGGCCTGCCGGCCTGGGTTTAGCTGTATTTTCCATCTGAAGGGCGAAGTGGCCCACAGAGACTCTGTGGCCTGTCACAGGGGTTCAGCCCAGAATGCCTGCTTCTCTGCTGGCTCCCTCCACACATGTAGGATGGAGCAAAGGCCAAGGCTCCCAGCACACACACAGCCCTGCCCCTGAAGAGCTGACCCCGGTGGACAGGCTGTACGGCCCCTCTCCCACTCCAGTCATTCTGGACCATGAGTTGTCTCTTCCTCCCAGGCCATCCTCTGGACTCTACATAGAGCCCCAAGGACAGCCAAGAGCCTCTCACACGGACACAGTCCCTGTCTGTCCTGGGTCTGGGCTCCCAGAAGCTGCAGGACCCCAACAGCATGCATGGTCCTTCCACAATCAGCCAGGACAGACCCGAACCCACGGCCCAACCGCCTACAGTCGAGTCTGTGTCTCGTCTCCCACCCGGGATGCACCTGGTGGACCTCACCTGAGGCCTTCCCAGCTGCAAGCCGAGAGGGGACCACCGACCAGCCATAGGTGAGTCGTGCCTGCTGGGTCTTCTCACTCTGGCTCTGGGTTTGTGGGGATGATGGTGGTGGCGGCGGCGGTGTGAATGTTTTGAAAACGCACAGGCCCACATGTTCCCCAGCCCCTGCAGCCTTCACATTCACACAGCAACAACGCTGGGCGTGCGATCATTTGCACCATCCTCGTCTACCCGCCACATTTCCCCAAACAGAAACTCCTCCTTCCTGTCCCTGCCCTCCACCACCCTCGAACGGCTGCCAATAGCAGGCCCAGCCCTGAGCATGGAGCCCAGACAGGACACAGGTCCTGGCCCAGCCCTCAGAGACACTTGGCCCCCAGCCCAAGTCCAAGCCGGCATCCATGCAGGGAGGCCTGACCTTCAGCCCTCCCCTCAGTCCAGCTGGCATCTGTGACCTCAGGGACAGGTCCTTCAGTGCCCAGTGTGCTTGTGTGCAAGCAAACCAGACCAGCACTGTCACTCCCTTGGTACTACAACCCCATGTACCAAAGCCCCTCGCAAACCCTAACATCTCTCATGCGTTCAATCCCTGTGCACCCAATCCCATCATATACCTCAACCTCTTTCATGAACCACACCCCCTCATGCACACCTTCCCATCTTATGTACATCAACCTATCTCTCCTGCACCCCAACCCCAAAGGGAGCAGGATGGGGTGAAAGCTCAAGCAACCCAGAAAACCCGGGACGGTTCAAAACACACACACACACACACACACACACGGCCATCCTATTCCAGGTTCAAGTTGAAATAGCAGCAGCCACAGCTCTTGGTGGGGGCAAGGCCCCGTGCAGTCCGACGCCGACGGACGCCGAATGTTGGTCGTGCCTGGTGGCCCACTGAGCCCCTCCTCCAGCCTGGCACCCACCCTGCACAGGACATCTGAAGATGCACCTGAATCTAAGCCCCAGCCACACACTGCAGCCCAGGGAGCTGAGCACAAGGGCAGGGCAAGGTGGGGTCTGGCCGAGCTCAGAGGATGCCCCACGACTCTGGGAGGGGGCTTGTGCTCCAGCAGTGGTTCTCAAACCGTGTTCCCCAGAGCCCCAAGAGTCGGAGAGATGCCCTGGAGGGAGGGGAAGGGTCCCAGGGCTCCAGGCCATCAGAGTGCCTAGGCCTCCATCTGGGGTGTCAAGTGTCAGTGGGAAGAAGTGTGAGAGCCAGGCTCCAGGCACACAGTGGGCGCCTATTCCCCAGCAGTGAACCTCGGAGACTCTCCACCAACCCACCAACCGTAGCTCACCGGGTCATGGCAAGCCCCCCCACAGTGGCCACTCCACAGCGTCAGCCCAGGGCTGCTACCTGCCGCCTGGAGGCTGGCCAGTGACCTCCTGTGAAGGCACAACACTATTCTCTGGAGTCCCTTCTCACCCTCAGCTCTCCGAGTTTCTCCTGTACAGAGACGTCCAGCCAGGACTGTATAAGTCCAGCCAGCCCCCGCTCAACGGACTAAAAGATGAGGTCCCTGGGGTCCTCCAGCACAGGGCACAGGCCATGCACCCAACTCAGAGAACGCTCGCTAACAATCCAACGACCTCAACACCTGGCCCCTTTCATCGAATAAAACACACCAGGGTCAGCGTGCAAATACAGTACTTGTACACGAACACCATCCCCCTCTCGGCTTCCTGCAGGGAAACTTGCCCAGGGTGGCACTGCCAGACCCGTGAGCACTGGCCTCCCTGATAAACCCAGCATGCTCGGCCCAGAAGTCAAGTCTGACTCAGCCACCTTGCAGGACAGGGGAGAGCTGCCCTCCAGCGGGGGCTCCCATGGGAGCTCTTCCCAGAAATAGGCTGCCGCGTCTCACTCACTCCCACAGGACGGCTGGCCTCCTGGTTAGCAGCCGGCGGCGCATGAAGCACTGCCGCCCTGGGCCCCTTCCCTTACCTGGTAGTAGGTCTTGATGGTCCTCACCAGGATGGTCAGGTTCTGAATGCGGAGGTTCACGTCGTTGTTGACGTGCTTGTTGATGCGCTGGTTAGTCGGCCTGGGATCTCTAGGGGAGAAACAATGAATGAAATAGCATCACCCGGCACCTGACACACGGCCCTTCCAAGCACCATCGGGCCTTTAGTTCCTGTAGGCGCCCTGGTGGGCAGCCGCCATGCTGGTTGGGCTTTTGACAGGCAAGGCCAGCAGTTCAAAACCACCTGACACTCCTCGGGACAGACATGAGGCTTTCTATTCCTGTAAAGCGTTACAGTCTTGGAAATCCCAGGGGAGCAGTTCTACCCTGTCCTACAGGCTGGCTGTGAGTCAGAACTGACTCGATGGCAGTGAGGAGCCCTTTACTGCCAGGCATGGCAGCAGGGTTGGCATCAACTCCTGACTCGGCTGGGGACAAGCAGAGGGGCTTCGGCGGGCCTCCTTCCGGCCTCACACTGCGCCACCACCGCCCCACCCCACCCCACCCAGGGCTTGTTGTGGCTTCCAAGGAGCTTCGGAGTAGCAGCCCAGGCTCCCCAAGGCACATCATCAGCCTGACTCTGGCTCCGGGGCGGGAGGAAGACAGAACAATGAAGCCTCCTCCTGCCATAAGGATTTACACCCTCGGAAACCCTAGGGACAGGTTCGACTCTGTCCTAGAGGGTCGCCGAGTCACACGACGGCCTCTGGTTTGGCTTCTTCATTTTCATTTTGGTCTGTTCCTTCCCGCCAAGCCACCTGTGCAAACGCAGGCACAAAGTCCACCGCCGAGCCAGAAACATCTTTCAAGATGAAAGAGAGCAAAAGCCCAACCAAGCAAAACAGGTGGAAAAAAACCCTAAAACCAGAGCCCACTGCCATCCAGCAGGTTCCCAAGCCCGTCAGTCTTTGTGGGTGCCGTCACCTCCGTCTCCCACAGCGCGGATGTAAGCGCAAACCACCAACCTTCTGGTTTGCAGCCAAGCACCTGAATAGTGGCGCCACCAAGGCTCCCACTCAGGAGCGAGTGGTAGGAGAGGAACAAGCCATGCCACCTTCCCTGGCTTGACAAACCATTGAACTCATTCAAATTCCAGGTAATGGATCCTCCTGCTCTCCCAGAACCGGGCAGGGGCAGGCCGCTCTACCGTGAAACTCCGACCTCAGGCTGTGAGCTCCGTGGTGTGTGGCCCACCATGACCGAGGAACCCGAGAGAGACCACCCCCTCCAGAGACTCCCTGAGGGGCACAAGGTGGGCACCCTTGCTGCCAACCGGAAGGACAGGGGTTCCAGTCTCCCCAGAGGCACCGTGGAAAAAAGGCTCTGAAAAGTGAGCCACTGGGAGCCCAGTCCGAGTCTGAGTCAGAAGGGGCTACCTGACAACTGGCGTAGGGGGACAGTGATGCAAGTGGAAACACGCTTCCCCTCAAAAATTGTGTCCCTTCCTCCCAGTGGCGTCGAGACGGAAGATGCTAGAAGTTGACATCACTACTCGATGTGCGGGACTTTTGTGCGAAGGGCAGACCCGGCTGACTGACCCCCCTCCCCGCTCCCAGCTCCCTGGGGGCGCACCCTGCTGCCCCTCCCCAAACCCTCTCTCTCAAAAACCGCCCCAAGACCCCGCAAAGCGGGTCTAATTCCAACGAGGGTCTGCGGGGCCATCAGCCTGGCATCCCAGCCGGGAGGGAGGGAGACAGACAGACAGACAGGGCGGGGCGCGGAGCTGCTGGGAGGGGGCAGGCCCCGCCTCCTCCTCGTAGCCACGCCCCCGGGCGCGGGTCGGGTTCTGGGCAGTGCGGGGAGGGGGGTCCCGGAAATCCAAGCCCCCGCTCCTCGTGGGGAGGGGAGCGCACGTCCCACAGCCCTGCGCACCCCGTGCTGGCTGAACGCGCGGCCGCCACGTCCACCTGGAGACGTGCGCTCCGAGGCCGGGCCCTCCGCGTGCACGGTCCGTGCGGGCGCACCCTGCTGAGGACCAGCACCCGCACCCGACTCGGACATCGCCGAGCGAGGCAGGGGGGCCCCCAGAGACCTCCCTTCCAGGTGCAGGGGACAAGTCCCCGTGGTTCCCCCGCACAGCGACTGCCACCCTCCATCGTTCCCTCCGAGCCGGGCATGAGCTGGGCATCGCGGTCCGGGAGAGGACGCAGGTGGCCGGTTCTGCGAAGCCAGGAGGGCGTCGGAGATTCACACAACAGAGGCATTTCCCCCCTGCTGCAGAGTGAAGTGTCTCCGGCACTCAAAAACCTGTATCCCGAGGGAGCAATTCTCCTGGAGACGAGAAGCAATTTCACAAAGTGACAAACGTGGTCCCTTAAAATAGCGCGCACAACTTGGAGCGAGAACACACGGCGCTGTCGCCCCAGGCAGGCCCTCTGCAGAGACCTGGACCCCAGCGTACTGTGTGGGGGTCCCTGCACACAGCTGGGCGCCTGCTTTCCACCAGCCAAGGGCCAGGAAGCCTCTGACATCCGCTCTTCTTCCCGGACGCCATCTCACTGAAAGCACACCGCCAAAGAACCCAGATTCACTGCATGAGCCATTCGACTCAGGACCCTGATCATCCACCTCTGCATGGGCATCAAGGAGATGGGAGTTGTGGCCCGTTCTCTGGGCCTCAGCGTGTCCACCTGCAAAATGCCCACCAAAGTCCTGGTTCCGAAGCCCAGCTCTGTAGCAACCACACTCAGGCTGTACCAAGACCTCCCTCCCACAACTGCATGGGGCTGGAAGCGGTCTTAACAAGGGTCTTCATTACGGGACAGCCTCAGGGCCTAAGGAGCCGCTCAGCCAGCAGCAGGTTATCAGAGGACAGGCACAGGCCTGGACCCTGAATCGGGTCCAAACGTGGAGAGGTCCAAGCGCGAAGGCTTCCTAAATTTAGGACTGGCTTGAGAAGCGACATCCGGACATGGGCACAGGCAACATCCGTACCCCACTGTAAGCCAAAAACAGGATGCTATCCCCTTTCAGCCAACTGATCAATGGATCAGCTTAGGCAACAAACACTAGCCTTGGTGAATCTGTGCCTCTCAAACAGGGCACGCTAACCAAAGATTGGCAAACTGCAGCTCGCAAGTCATACTCGACTCTCGGTTCATACATGTGGCTCTCAAGTGAAACCGAACCTTTTTACAGGACATTGTTCAGATTATGGTGATTTCCTTTGTAAAAATACATTTATGGCTCTCAAATAATTTTTAAATTACAGGGAGGGACAGGATTGGCTCTTCTATCTCAGAAGTTTGTTGACCACTGCTCTAAACCAAGCGATCTGCATTCCCCAGAAAGTAAAGATGAGGCGGCAGGGAGGGCAAGCAGGCCAGAGCCACAGACACCCGAGGGAACAGAAGGGAGCTCATGAGCAGGCTGGCATGCTCTGAAACTTCATCCCCATGTCACAGAGCACCGACCGTCAAATTGGAGCCTACGTTGCTATGTCAACTTTCAACTCAAACTCAATAGAAAATCTCAAATACAACAACAAATAAACATTTAAAAAAACCAACCTAGGATGTTGGGCATTGAATGAGGAAGGTTGAAGAACCGATGCATTTGAATTGCAGTGCTGGAGAAGAATTTGAAAATACCACGGACTTCCAAAAGAACAAACAAATCTGTCTTGGAAGAAGTACAGCCGGAGTGCACCTCCGAGGCAGGGAAGGCGAGACTTCGAAGGTCTCACATACTTTGGACATGTTGTCAGGAGAGACCTGTCCCTGGAGGACATCATCCTTGGTAAAGTAAAGGGGCAGCAAAAAGAGGAAGCCCTCCGGCAAGATGGATTGACACTGTCTGCATCGATGGGCTCAAACATAAGACTGATTGTGAGGATGGCGTAGGACCAGGCAGTTTCCGTCTGCTGTGCAAAACGTCGCTATGGGACAGCGCTGACTCAGTGGCGGCACCTATCAACAATGTTAGGATGTTAAAAACCAGTAGCGCAAGCCTGCATTTGTCAAAAAAACAAATACACGAGAGACAGCCTTCCGGAAGGCAGCAGCATAAGAATGGCAATGCTTATTACATGTTTCTGTCCGTTCCTATTCTCCTACCACGAGCACGGCTTCTTTCTTTAAAAGACACGGTGCCCCTGCCAAGAAAGGAAGTTACTTAGGCTCACAATTAAAAACCTTTTGCTCCAACACAAATTCATTCCACCGCCCACAGTGCCTCTTCCTCTCCTCAGAGCTGCCCGATGGGAGCCTATCTCTTGTCTAAGCACCCTGGGGAGACAGGTCCTCCTGCAAATGCTTCCTTAGAAAGGTACCTTCACCACCAGGGACTGAGGATGCGTCCCAGCCGAGAACAACTAACAGACTGAATTCCATAGGGTCAGCAGAGAGATCCAAAGGAAGCCAACCACCAGCGTGGAATTTACCCACCAACCCTCAGTCCCAGGCCCAACTTCCCAAATGCCCAGAACAGCAGTAGTACTGGAGGGTACTTGCTTTCTCAAGGATAGGTGTGCACACTAGTGCATGCACAGCCACACACACTCATGCATGTACACCCATGCACACACACACACATACTCATGCATGTACACCCATACACATAGCTACACACATACTCATGCATGTACACCCACACACACATAGCTACACACTCGTGTGTACTCATACACACACACATGTATACCCACACACCACTCATGCATGTATGTACACACGCACACCCACTCCAGGCCTCATTTGTCAGGGAAGTTTCCCTGAAGGGCCAAGAAGCAATCATAAGGATTGGCCTTTATTGGATGTCTTCATCTGCTTAGTCTGACTTGAGTCTTCAAAAACATTCTCTATCATCACCCCAAAAATACAGATTGGAAAACGGAGACTGACGAGGAAAGCTGACGCGATTTGCCAGAGTAACCAGTCAGTTGGATTATGGCGTTGGTGAATTTGAAAGCAGCAGACGGACAACAGAACAATCAGGTCCGTCTTGGAGCCAGAATGTTCACTAGAAGCAGGACGGCGATACCTTGCCTCATATACTTTGGATACGTTACCAGGAGGGCCGGCTCTCTGGAGGACATCCTGCGTGCGTGGTAAAGTCGAGGGCAGAGGGAAAGAAGAAGCCCCTTAATGAGATGGACTGATAGACTGGCTTCAACAGTGGGCTCAAACTTAGCAACGGGTGTTGAGAAGGCACAGGGCCCAACGGTGCTTCCTTCTACACTATGCGTCGGAGACAAGTCAGCACACCCAACAGCATTGGAGATCGGTGAGGAGGAATTTGTGTCTGCATGATGCCAAAGCCAACACTGGTAACCGACGACGTTCCCAGGAGACGGTGAAAAGTCTGTCTGCACGTAGTCAGGGTGCTGGTTTGCCGAGGGTGTTACCAGCCCTTGGTGAAATTGCCGTGACAGGAGCTAGCTGTTGAGCAGTTTCCCATGTGTCCCCACCACGGTACCCGATGACACACATGCAGTACAAGACATCTCGCCCTGAGCCTTGCCTGAAAGCTGAGCCCACCACCGGGCTTCCCTGCTTCCAAACACTGGCGTCGCCAGGAGACCAGGGCTGAGGGACCACTACCCACGCCTTCTTGGGTTGCCAGAGACAATGCCCAGATGCAGCCACGTGACACCCAGCCAGCCTCCATATGGCTCCAGTGTTAGGTAACAGGCCTCTAGTCTGAGCACCCTGCCTGCCTCAGGGCCTGCCACTCCCGCAGGGGACAATCCAGTAAAGCTGGGAGGAAGCTGGAGGAGAGAAGCCTTATCACTCAGCTGCTGGCTTACTTGGCCCAAGAGGCGGCTGCACGTGGCAGGACCTAACAGTGTTAGGTGAGAGACCAGGACCTGGTCCCAGACTCCAGTTCGGGCTAGATCTCGTAGGGACAGGACGTGGGGACAGGGCAGGCAAGGCTTAGTGTGTAATCTGGGAGCTCAGGGAAGGAAGCCAACTGAACAGGCAAACCGACCCTCCTGGGCTGGGCTGCCTCCAGTCCTTTCTGAACTAGCATGGTGCAAACCGAAGAAACTGATAACCATACGGACTCACAGCGCCCAGACTGGACAGAGAATAACTGATCCATCGGATTTCTGAGGCTGTCTGTCTTCATAGAAGCCGACCATCTCACCTTTCTCCCTCTGAGAGGCCGTGGGTTCGAACAACTATCCCTGTAGTGAGCAGCAGCCCTGCGCTTAATCCACTGTAACACTAGGGCTTCTGAACCAAACCCAAACCCACCACCACTAAGTCAATTCCAACGTTGAGCCACTCTACATAGGGTTTCTGAGACTAGAGGAAACCTTTACAGGGGCAGACAGCCTCGTCTTTCTCCCACAGAGCCGTTGGCGGGTCCGAACTGTAGACCTTGAGATTAGCAAGGTCTAACACTGACTGCGAGGCAACCCCAGGAACACTCATTGTCATCAGCCCAACGTCTAGCCCACAGCGCCACAAGGGCTCCTTAACTGATACCAACACCTATTAAATACCAGCCTAGCTGAACGCCCACACCTCAGCCCATTCCATCTGCAAACTGTCTCTTAGGACGAAGTACTTTATTTCCCATTTTACAGATGAGGAGACTGAGTGTCAAAGGGACCTGCCCTGCAGCATGTGCTCCTCTGAGGGAGGCCGCGGCCTCAAACCCAGGCTGAGGGTCTATCTTTTTTCCCCTCCCATTTTGGGTAGTTTTTACATAGACAAAGACTTATCAAAGTTGCACCTTTTTTTTTAAAGTTGCACCTTAAAGCGTGTGGGTTAATAAAGCAAACCCCAACCAACATACAGTAGTACATTTCTCCCACCCCGTAAAGTGCTCCTGCCCACTTTCCAGTCCACCCCCACCCACCCCAGAGAGGCAAGCCCAGTTCGAATAAGCCAGTTGCACCCACCCCACCACCCTCTATTTTGTTCTGAAAACCACGCACCAGCTTCCCCCACACTCACTTCCTCTCTGTGCCAGACCCCAGCGTGGGGGCCCCCTCCAGCAGTCCCTGTACAAGTGCACCACCAAAGGAGGGGTTAAAAAAAACACATGCACATTTAAAATTCCCTGAGCTGGGGGTGACACTGAGCTGAGAGGTCTTTAACTAAATCTAGCCCGGGGCCAAATGTGAACCAGCCATGAGCTGGCATTTCTGAGAGACCCACTCCACTGCCTTTCCTGATTTACAAGCAAGTGGTAAAAGCTTCAGGAATTCCAAAGGTCAGAGAAGAAGAAAGGCCGGCCCCCGGCTTTTGTTCTCCCCAGGCCTTGGTGTGAAAGCTGAACGGAAAGCCCAGGGGAATGCTGGGTTTTTAAATTAAAGTCCTGGGTTTGTGGAAGGACAGACAGGTCTGGTGGTAATGTTCAGGATCTAGCAGAACTGGGCAGGAGGAGGTGCCCACCGAGCTCAACACCAACACTGCCTGGGAGGCAACCCCAAGACCACACATTGTCATCAGCGCTCACCCCAAAAGGCTGCCAAAACGGCAGGCAGCTCGCGGTCTTTCAGAACCTGATCAAACAGTAAAGGCAGGCAGTGGGTCGTTCTTATATAAATAACACGGGCTCTCTCCCACCACCGGCCATTAAGTGCCGTATTACAACAAAAGATGTAACCTTTAGCGAACTTTTCTTTTTTCACCAAGACGTTTTCTAGTCAAGGCTATTTGAAAACACTCTGGATCTTCCCAAGCATACGCCCCTCCTCCCTGGCCGCCGGGAGCACAGCGGATTCTCATTAGCTAATGGGTTTGTCCTGGGGGATGACAACTTGTTTAGCAGGGAGCACCCCCGGCCTGATCCACTGGGAGCACAAGGTTTCCTCCCACTTCCACGGGCTCTGAATCATTGCAGACACTCGGTTTCAATGTGTTCCCTGCCGCCGTTTCCGAGTTAAAAAACAGAGTGTGGCAGTAGGCGCCTGAGACCTTCATAGAGATGGGCTGTCAAAGAAACAGGCTTAGACAGGCACACAAGCAGGTGGGCAAGCAGGCTCTGTCGATTTCAGCAATAGGAACGGATGTGGCCGGATGTACATGTGGTGAGCCTAACTTTTACCAGGGCTCTGTAAGCTACACCCCCCCAAACAAACAGTCCCCACGGGGCCTGACCCCAGTCCCTCTCCTGACACTGTGACTTCCAAACTCATTTCCCACGAAGGTACTTAAGCCAACCGAGTGCACTTTACAGGCAACGAAAAACAGAGCAGATGAAGCAGAAAGCAGGCCTGCCTTCCAACCCAGAGCGAAACTTCACAGCCACCAGGGCTCCCGACCCACCCCACACTTCCTGTAACCTGACACGCTTCGTTACCGGTTTTGTGTGTGCCTCTCTAAAGAAGGGGGTACCTTTTCATCTCCTGGCTCTAACCACAGTTAAGTGCCCCCATTCGAACGCCAATTAATTGCCATGTGGCTGAGAGTCATTCAATTCCAAATCTCCAGCATCAAAGAAGGTATGAGGCCGCTGCCCTGGTGCTCTTCAAAGGCGCACACGGATGAAGTCGACTGGCCTGAGCCCTAAATTACCAGGCTCACCCCCACCCCCCTCCTGTTGCAACCTCACAATCCGTTTCCACCACCTCAAACTTGCTAGATTTCCGGGGCATCGTTCTTCTCCTTCCCCCCTGAAGGAGAAACTTACATTTGCAACATGATTTGGTTCAAAAAGATTCCGTCCACTAAATCCATGTACATGGTCAGGTTGTCCTGGTCGCCGCTTCCGAAGGGGCCAAAAGTTTTCACCTGCGGGGAGGGAGACACGGAGAAGATGGAGAAATCACCTTGACGCGGGCAAGCGCTCTCCAGCAGTCGTGGTCAAAGACAGGCCCTACTGAGCATGCAGGGGACCACCTGCGCGCGCGCGCGCACCCACCGACCGCCCTCCTGCGGGCACCAGCCTCCCCTTCTCACTGGGCGGCCTCCCTCCCCGCACCAGGCAACCGACGCGGGTCACCGGGAGGCAAACTTCCCCGCCACTTTGCTCCAGCGTCTCGGAGCGGGCACAAGTACAGGGCTTCTCGATATAT
>NW_022103915.1:12852413-12854793 GCF_000313985.2 Echinops telfairi | reverse complement strand
CCGCCCCTGGTGCCACCTGGCGCGGGGGATCCGCGACTCTGACCCCTCGGACGCCCGTCCCCTGCGGTCTTGCGGGCTCCGGACAAGGATAACCTGCTGCCGGGCGGGGCCGCGGCCTGTGGCGGGAAAGTGCGGGCTAAGCGCGCGACCCAAGTCCCCAGGACGGGTGGCGCCGGCCGGAGGTCCACAGAGGAAACTTTGTCGTGTGGAGCCTAGGAGTGCAACCTCTTGCTCCTCACGCGTGCCACCTCCCTGCCTTGCACGTTCTCACCAAAAGCCATTAATGGGGCCATGCCTGCTGCAACACCCACCCTGACCGGGCGGAAGAGGACCCACCTCCCGATTCCAGCTGGGGGGCTGGGCAGGCATAGCTCAGCTCGGTGGTTAAACAACAAACTGTGATCCAGTCGATTCTGACTCGTTGGGACCCTCTAGGCGGGTTTCTGAGACTGTAGCACTTTACAGGAGCAGAAAGCCTCGTCTTCTTGGGGAGCTTGGTGGCAGGTGACAGAGCGGGCTCAAACTGCTCAGACTCGGAGTGCAGCTGCAGGGCAGTCCAGTGCGTGAGGGACAGCGAAGTGCCAGAGTTCACCTTATCCAAAACCAAAGATGTCACTGCACCATCGAGCCAAGTCCTACTTACAGAACAGGGCAGAACTGCCCCTTTGGGTTCCCGAGACTTTACAGGAGCAGACAGACCAGCTGATGGGTTTGAACCACTGACCTTGTGGTTAACAGCCCACTAGTCCTCTTTCAGCTCATCTTGGGCAAGTAATACTTTTAATACTACAATCGAGTCACTGCCCAAAGCATTCGATATGATTTAATTCATTCTCTCCTCATGGTAGGGAGCGAATTTCACAGATGAGCAGGGTTGACCTGAAGCACCAAGCATGGTGCTGTGGTGCAGTAAACAGTTGGCACTCCTTAAGTAAATGGTTGCTGGTTGCATTGTGGGCAGTCGTTCTGAAAAGTTGGTTGTCGGTTGATAGGACTGCGGCATCTACTGGTAACGTGTGGTATTGCAGCCCAGGTCTGTGGGCTCGTGTTCAACCTAAGGGTGTGAGATCCCCGGGTGTTGCAAAAGGTTAAGAAGCACCGCTGCTAATGGGAAGTTAGAGCCCGTCTCCAGGAGCCTTGGAAGAAAAGCCTGTCCATCTGCTTTGGGAACTTAATGGCACTCTGACACTCATTGGGTCCTCGTGGGTCCGAATCGACTGGAAGGCAAATGATACTGGTAAAGAGATAGGTGGAAGTCAGGGTGCAGAAAAGAAGGCAAAAATCACAGGAACTCAAGTTCCAAACCCATGTAGTTTTTAAAATAGCCACCATGTGGTTTTCTTGTGTACTAGTAATAGAAGATGTCATAAATTGCCCATTTTCATAATATGGAAATAGGTAGAGTAATAAAGTACAGGAGGCCAATGCAGCTAGAGTTGCGTTTCTCTGTATGTTCGCTTTTCAAAGTGGAACACAAAGATCTATACATAGAAATTAGTTGAAATGGACTGATACTGGCCACTTTGAGCTGGACAATCATAATAGTTTACTATGTAGGGAATGACAAATTCAAAAAGGTGGCATTTATTGTCAAAAGAACACTTTCTGGTCTATCGTGAGTACAATGTCGTATATGCTAGGATGATAGCTATATGCCTACAAGGAATTTAATACAACTAAGATCCAAATTTATGCACCAAGCACGAAAGCCAGTGTTGAGGAAACTGAAGAGTTCGACACATGCCTTCAGTCTGAATTTGGACAAACGGGCACCAATCCAGATGCATCGATGACTGGTGATTGGAATGAAAAGTTGAAAACGGAAAGGAAGGAGCAGTCGTTGGGGAAATACTGGCCTTGATGATAGAAACAATGCTGGAAATCTCAAGAAAGAACTTTACAAGACCAATGATTTCTTCATTGCAAATACCTCCCGTAACCACCAACTCAGCAGTCATACACTCAGACTTCACCAGATGGAAGATACGGGAATCGGATGGACTACCTCTGTGGGAAGAGAAAATGGAGAAACCCAGGGTCACCTCTAAGAAAGGAACCAACCAGCAACTGCTCCGACACAATTCTGGGTAGAGCTTAGGAAGTTAGAACGCCACCAGGAGGCACGGCACTCCTCACTGACCCATAGGACTACAGGGCACAGCACTGGAGACATCCCAGGTGGCCCCATGCACAGCGGGTGAAAAGCAGAGGGGGTGCAACAGGGCAGCAAGGGGAGCAGAGTAACCAAGTCTTCAGGAATCCTGAAAATAGACTTCTGACTTGGGGGACAGGGTTTGACACCTCATCAGACTTGATCGGGAAACATACATAAAGCTCAGCAGAAAGACCTGAAACTATTTTTTTCTGTTTTGTTTGTTTG
>NW_022103915.1:12850944-12852206 GCF_000313985.2 Echinops telfairi | reverse complement strand
CTAAAATTGATGGTGAAGAAGGCTTATCATGCCAGGGAGCTTGATCAAGAGCAATGTATCCAGAGGAAATACTGAGAGCCGAATGGAGGGTGAGCATGATAGTGGAACAGGAAGAAGGTGAAAGAAATAGAGGAAAGAAGCAGGAGGCAAAAGCTATTTATAGAGGTATAGCTATAGGCATGTATATATGTAAATATGTTAATTTATAATGAAAGGGATATAGGCCAATGTGCATATATTTATATGATAAGTATTAAGATAGCAGGCAGACTTTGGGCCTCTACTCAGGGCCTCCCTTAACACAAGAACACTTTGTTCTGATAACCTGGCACTCACCTTCCCAACATGATTGCTGAAGACAAAATGGGTGCATAAGCAAATGTGGTAAAGAGAGCAGATGGTGCCCAGCTATCAAAAGGTATAGTAGCATCTGGGGTCTTAAAGGCTTGAAGTCAAACAAGCGGCCATCTAGCAGGGAAGCAAACAAGCCCACATGGAAAAAGCACACCAGCCTGTGTGATCATGAGGTGTTGATGGAATCAATCATCAGGTATCAAAAGATCCAAAACAAACATGCATATCGATGTGAAAGGGAGGGGTTAGAGTGGAGACCCAAAGCCCATATGTAGATAATTGGATATCCCCCCACAGAAATGGGATAAGGAAGGGATGATTCAATCAAGGTGTAGTGTAGCACCGATGAATCACACATCATTCCTCTAGTTCCTGAATACTTCCTCCCCGACCACCATGACCCAGGTCTAACTTACAAATATGGCTAGACCGGAGAACACACCTTGGTACAGATGAGAGCTCTTGACATGGGGAATTCAGGAAAGATAAACCCCTCAGGAACAGTAATGGGAGTAGTGATATCATGAGGATAAGGAGATGGCCAGGGAGGGGGAAGGGTAAGGAAGGGGGAACCCATCACAAGATTGAATATATAGCCTCCCCCAACCCCAAGGGGACGAATAACAGACATGTAGGTGAAGGGAGACAATGGACAATGTAAGAGATGAAATAACTATAACAGTATATAATTGATCAAGGGTACAGGAGGGTGGGAAGGTGGGGGAAGAAAGGGATAAAAGAGGTGCTTATATGGCAACATATGTACAAATATGCTTGATACAATTGATGTATGGAATGTTATAAGAGCTGTAAGAGCCCCTGATAAAATGATTCTTTTTTAAGTTAAAACAAAAATGTGACCTTAACTACATCCCACCTGAATTTATGGACCATCTCCAGAACAGAGT
>NW_022103915.1:12825416-12849033 GCF_000313985.2 Echinops telfairi | reverse complement strand
GAGGACTTGAAGCCCTTGCTGATGAACATCAAAGATTGCCAGCTGAAAACACAATTGAAGTTTTCTGTAGTAAGTACATTAATAAAAAGAAAGCAAAATAAAACAGGTGAGATTAAGTATAATAATATGCTAGTTACACAGAGTCAAATAGATCCATTATGTGTAATTAAATCCAATGCTAACAATGAGATATTTTACTTTTTTTAACAAGGTAATTTTGAAGCTCAAGGTAACACACGTGAAAAGCTGTTGTCCTCGTTTGTTCAGGCACCGTGACTCACGGCAACCCCCTGCACTAGGGGCTGGGGTCCGAGCGCCGGTCTCCAGCATGTCCACAGGCTGATTTTCAGTAGATTGCCAGGCCTTTCCCCCTAGTCTATCAGTCTGGAAGCCCACCCCTGATGCATGTTCAACGTCACGGCAGCACTCAACCCTCCACCGACAGCCAGAGACAGGTGGTGTGCACTTGAGGTGAGCATGCATTCAACACAGGCTGTTATGTGCTTATGGGGCCTTGTTATGTGCCTGGCTATGGGGAGCGTCCCCTCAAAATATCTGCTAATGAGGCCCAGACGGAAGAGGACAAGGCATTTTTTGGCCTCGATGCAGGCTTTGAACTGGTGCCCTAACTCTGGCATCCTACAAAATACCTCCTGATTAATTCTTAAGACCAAATTCAACCATCAGGAGCCCTGGTGGCCCAATCATTAAAGTGCTTTGTGAAAACGGAAAGATCAGATGTTCAAATCCACCAGGTCTTCCTCAGAGGAAAGCGGGAGTTAGTCTGCTTCTGTAACTGTTTGCTGCCTTGGAAACCCTCCGGGGTGTGTCTGGTCTGCTCTCTGGGGGCTCTGAGTGGGATAGACTGGCTGGCAGTAGGGGGTGAATTATGAACTTGAGTATAGGCCCTGTTTTAGAATCTCTCTCTGTGAACTGTCTGTTCCAGTCTCCTGCCCTCTTCTTCTACAGGGCGAGGACTTTACCATATTTGATTCTGTTGCATTTAGTTAGGGTCGTTATGAGTTGGAACCAACTGGCTGACACCGAAGAACGTAGAAACTAGGATATTTTTTTGTTTTCTTTTCTCTTTTGGCCTTTGCCTGTGGTTCTGTTTTTATGTGAAAATTATTTCTGTAGTCACGTTTTAAAATATATGTATATATTGTATATATATATTTTACAATATATATATATTGTAAAATACAGATTGGCTTTGAAATGCTAAAGTAGCCTTGCATTCCTGTGGTGAGCTCTAGTTTGTCCTGACATGCGGTGGTTTTTACATATTGTTAGATCCTAGTTGGCTGGGAAATGTTGAGCATTTTCACATCTACGTTCATGAAGGATATTGGTGTGTCGTTTTCTTTGCAATCGTTTTATCTGGTTTTGGAGTCACGGTAATGCTGGCTTCATGAAATCCATTGGGAAGTCTCCATTCCTCTTTTATATCTGAAAAGACTTTGTTAGGATCGGCATGATTTCTTCCTTAAAGTATTGGCAGATTTTTTTCAGTGAAAACATCTTGAGTTTTCTTTGTTGGAAAGTTTTTAAACTATACATTTAATTTCTTTAAGAATTACAGTATGTATGGATTGTGATGAGTGTACGAGCCCCCAATAAAATGATTGGGAAAAAAAGAATTAGAGACTGTCCAAGTTATCAATTTCTTCTTAATCAGTTTTGAAGGAATTTTCAGTTCATCTATATTGTCTCATCTAAATAAGACATTTTACTTAAAAAAAAAAAAGGTAATTTTGAACCCAAGATAATGCATGTCAAAGAGCCTTGTAAGCCATGTTCTTGTTAGTGTGTGTCCTCAGTTCACATAAATTGTCAAATTCAATGTGTTCCCACTTGGTCTAGAAATTGGTCAGACCGATGGGCGTAAGGCGGTCCCTAACGTCCCTTTATTACTCTTCTGAATGTCGGTGGGGAATGACCGTAGTCACCATGACTGTAATTTACTCAATGGCCAGTGTCCCGCTTCCTTCCTCACCTGCATGTCTGCTACTGCTACGTGAGTTCTTCCTCTTTCCCCCTTCACCAGTCTGGCAAGATGTGTATCAGTCAACTACATGTTCTGTTTTGTTTTTACCCCAAAGGAAGAAATTCTGCTATTTTTCTGTTCTTAATTTCATTGATTTCTGCTCTTATCTAGGTTATTTTCCTTTTTTCTGATGAATTTGGGTTTATTTTCTGCTTCTTTTTCTAATTTCTTAAGTAGAAGAAGTTCAGATCGGTGATTTCAAATCTCACTTTTTCTCATGGGAGCATTCCGTGCTGTAGAGTCTCTCTCTGCCCTTCTTTTGCTACATTCCACAGCTGGGGCATTGTCTTTCTCCTGTCATTGAACTAGAAATATTTTCTAATTTCTCTTACAACTAAGTCTTTGACCAATGTATTCTTTGGTCAAAGCTACCGGTTTAATTTCCAGGTATTTGGGGATTGTCTAGATAGCATTCTGTTAGTATGCAGTATATATTTTTTTAATCTTTAGACTGGTGACAGCATTGTTAGTATGTTAGTATACTAATTTAATATTGTGCGGACAGAGAGAACATACTTCCTACGATTTTCATTCGTTCGTGTGTGCTATGGTTTGTTGGCTGGGTTGTATCCTTTGGCCATACTTAGTCCATCTGTATGCTGAGGAAACAACTGGAGAAGCAACGCTCGATGAAGCACACAGCTTCGGGATGGAAGGAAGACTCCTTGACACCCTATGATCTCTAGGTGACACCACGTTCCTTGATGAAAGCACAGAAGACTCCCGTTTGTGGGGAGCAGAGAACGGGAAGAGAGTGCACAGGAATGAATCCTTTATTCTCATATCTTAAGAACTTTGGCAGGCTGGGTTTCTGGGGTGTAGGGAGAAGGCCTTCACCCTTGTAAGTTGGAGGTAAGTCCCAATCACATTCTCATAATTAATATTGTTCTCCACTACGTATACCCTCCCATAATAGTGCTACCTTAAAGTTACCTTTTTTGTTGTTGTTGTTGTTGTTATAATTTTTTTTAACATTTTATTAGGGGCTCATACAACTGTTATCCCAATCCATACACACATCAATTGTGTAAAGCGCATTTGTACATCATTTCTCAAAACATTTTCTCTCCACTTAAACCCCCGACATTAGGTCCTCATTTTTCCCCTCCCTCCCCGCTCCCCCCTCCCGCATGAGCCCTTGATAGTTTATAAATGGGTATTTTGTCATATCTTGCCCTGTCCGACGTCCCCCTTCACCCACTTTTCGGTTGTCTGTCCCCCAGAGAGGAGGTCACACACAGTTCCATGTAATCGGTTCCCTCTTCCCTACCCATTCTCCCTTTACCCTCCCTGTTTTGCCACTCACACCACTGGTCCTGTAGGGCTCATCCGTCCTGGATTCCCTGTATTTTCAGTTCCTATCTGTACCAGTGTACCTCCTCTGGTCTAGCCAGACTTGCAAGATCGAATTCGAGTCATGGTAGTGGGAGCGGGGAGGAAACATTTAGAAACTAGAGGAAAGTTGTATTTCTCATCATTGTTACATCGCACCCTGACTGGCTCATCTCCTCCCCGAGACCCCTCTGCAAGGGGATCTCCAGTGGCCTACTAATGGGCTTTGGATCTCCACTCTGCACTCCCCCCATCATAAAGTTACCTTTTACAAGCACTCGGTTGATTATATCTGCCTAGAGAAGCGGACATCCTTTTCTCTCTTCCCGCCCGTGTCACCCAACCCCCCCCCATTCCTTCCCCCATACAGGTTTAGGTTTCCTCACCTGTGAGTTCAGGGACCCTAATGTAGGCACCACCCACCTTGTGAACATGTAAGTACTGAATATGCATGTCTTGTGGCTACCTGTAAATGTCCCAAGATAGCAAAGGTTTGCTTTCTCTCCTCTCAGTTCCACATGGACCATCAAGAGGGGCAGAGTGAGCATGCTACCATAAAATGTGTCTACCTTCTTTATTTTATTCTCTCTCCTATCCTCAATGATTTTACTATCATCTTTCTGTGTTATCACCGTACAATTGTGCCTACCGGCCCTCCAGTTGCTGGAGTCTGGTTTCCTCTGAACTCTCCTCATGATGCATTACAATTCAGTTTAAAGAAAACAAAAATCCTCACTACTGAGCCAATAGAGATCACGATAAAAGGAGACAAGTTTGAAGTTACCAAGGATTTCATGTTACTTGGATCCATGATCATTGCTCATGGAGGCTGCTGCCAAGAAAGCAAACATCACGTGGCATTGGGCAAATCTACGGCAAAAGACTTCATTATAGGGTCCCAAAGTAAAGGTGTCACTTGGAGAAGTCAGGTGTGCCTGACTCCAGTCATGGTTTTCTCAACTGCTTCCTATGAAAAAAAAAACCAGGACCCTGAATGAGGAAGACTGTGATGCGTGTGAATGACAGTGTTGTTAATAAAACGATTAGAATAATAATAATAAAATGATTTTTAAAAAAAAGAACTACAGTGTTGTTGAAGAATGTTGAAAATAACAACAACACTTGCCAAAAGGTCAAACAAACCTGTCTTGGGAGAAGTATAGCCAGAAAGTGCTTTAGAAGCAAGGGCAATGAGACTTCATGTTACTTAGTTTGGACGCTTTATCAGCAGGGACCAGTTGCTGAGGCAGGACATCGTGCTTGGTAACGTGGAGGGTCCTCAACAAGATGGATTCACGCAGCGGCTACAACAATGGGTTCAAACATAGCAATCCTGTGAAATGCCATCGAAGCAGGTAGCATTTTGTTCTGTTGTACTTGGGGATACTATGGGTACCTAATAAGAATAGCAACATTATTATGTAACCAACGCCCCTCTTTGTTCCTGATACTATTTGTCATTCTGAAGTAAGCTCTCTCTGAGATGAATATAGGCACTTCCGTTTTCTTTTGATATGTGTTAGCTCTGTTCATCCTACTGCATGCCACCCTAGCACGTTCTCCGGTTGAGGCCGGGACCCAAGAGCAACCTTTCCATTTGGAGAAAGTTGTGGTTCGGGGCCATCGAGCGGCACCCTGTGCCCAAAGGAATGAAAGACTGCCTGACCCGGCAGCAAGCTCAGTTGTCCCTATACTGGATCCCACTGTCGTAGCCGCTCTGTCAGTCCTTCTCCGTGAGGCCTTTCCTCGTCTTCGCTGCCTCTCTACTTTTCTAAGCACGATGTCCTTCTCTATGGACTGGTCTCTCCTGACATGTCCAAAGTATGCAAGACCGAGTCCTCCCATTCTTGTCTCTAAGCAGCACTCTGGCCAAATCTTCCAGGAGAGATTTGTTGGTTCTTTTGGCAGTCCATGGAACTTCCAATAGTCTTCCCCAGCACCATAATTCAAATGCATCGGTTCTTCTTCAATCTTCCTTATTCAATGTCCAATTTTCACATGCTTATGAGGCAATGGAAAATACCATAGCTTCGGTTAGGCACATCTTAGTCCTAAAAATAAATTATGCTTTTCAACACTCTAAAAGAGGTCTGTGCAGCACATTTACCCAATGCAACACACCATTTTTTATTTCCTTAATGTTCATCTGCACTACAGCATATTCTTTATTTTATTTTTATTATTATTATTTTAAAAATAATTTCATTGGGGACTCATACATCTCTTATCACAATCCATCCATCCATCCAATGTATCAAGCACATTTGTACATATGTTGCCATCATCAGTTTCTTTCTTTTTTTTTAAAACCATTTTATTGGGGGTTCATACAACTCTTATCACAATCCTTACATACATCCATTGCGTCAAGCACATTTGTACATTTGTTCCCATCATCATTCTCAAAATATTTGCTTTCTACTTGAGCCCTTGGTATCAGCTCCTCATTTTCCTCCCTCCCTCCCTAGTCCCCCCTCCCTCATGAACCCTTGATAATTTATAAATTATTATTTTGTCACATCTTACACTGTCCGACGTCTCCCTTCACCCACTTTTCTATTGACCATCCCCCACGGAGGAGGTTATATGTAGAGATCCTTGTAATTGGGTCCCCCTTTCCACCCCACCTCATTTTCAAAACATTTTGCAACACATCTTTTGATTTCTTGAAGCTTACTTCCATGAGCATTGATTGTGGATCCAAGCAAGACAAAATCCTCGACAACTTCAATCTTTTCTCCATTTATCACGATGTTGCCTGGCAGTCCAGTTGTGAAGATTTTGGTCTCCCTGACATTGTGTTGGAATCCATAGCGAAGATAGCAGTCTTTGATCTTCATCAGTAAGTGCTTCAAGCTGTCCTCGCTTTTCAGGGAGCAGGGTTGTCACCTGAATATTGCAGGTTGTTAATAAGCCTTCCTCCAGTCCTGGTGCCACATTCGTCTTTATATGATCCAGCTTCTCTGATTAGTTTGCCCAGCAGATAGATTGAATAAATACGGTGAAAAGACACAACTCTGACACACACCTTTCCTGATTGTCAGCCATGCAGTATGCCCTTGTTCTGTTCTGTTGGCACAACTCCCTCTTGATCCATATGCAAATTCCACATGGGCACCATCAAGTGTTCTGGAATTCTCATTCTTCTCAAGTTTATCCATAGTTGGTTATGATCCACACAGTTGAATGCCTTTGCATAACCAATAAAACACAAGTAAACATCGCTCTGGTATATTCTCTGCTTTTAGCCAAGATCCATCTGATATCAACAAAGATATCCCTTGTTTCATGCCCTCTTCTAAATCTGGCCTGAACCTGTCAGCTCCCTAACAATGTACTGCTGCACACATTGTTGGATAATCTTCAGCACAATTTTACTTGCATGTGGAGTTGAAATGTCTCCCTCCAGCCTCACACAGATCGCTAAGTCAGAAATTACTCAGATGCTTTGAGCAGTTTGCCTTCCACCTTCTGCCAATGGAGCTGGGTGAGAGTTGGGGGATGCATTCCAAGTGCAAGCAGTTCACAGGTTTAAGGTGGGCTTTCTCACTCACGCACTTGCAGGACTGTGTGGGTTCTATCTGAGGCCTCTGTAGTCCCAACTCTGTGCTCATAGCCTTTCAGACCTCCTGGGCTCTGTGGAGCTGAAGGCCCACATTACCTAATCCCTCCGCTAAACTTCTGGCTAGTCTGTTGGCTTGTTGCTCACCTCACTCAGGATGAGCACTCCCGGCTATCTATGACATTGGCTTTCCCTTTTCTTTCTTTCTTTTTGTTTGCAATGTGTGGAGGTGACTGACAGCAATGGCTAGAGTAGCCACACTGCTAATTTACCTCTAATGATGCATCTGGCACATCAGTGGCTTTCCCTTTTCATTTGACACTGAAATTGCTACTCTTCCCAGGAACAACCAAGATGGTGGGTTTCTTTCCCTCCCTTGACTCCAAATGAAGCCAGCCATTCCCCAGCAGCAGAGCTGCATATCTTCATGGCTTATCTTGTTAAGGTCTACCTACCTGTGAAACCAGCAGGGCTGAGTCAGGGGTCCTTTATCAGCGTCAAAAGGGGAGGAGAATCATCAGTATCAACCCAAAGTTGATGCGTGTGAGGTGGAGGTCAAATATATCCCCTCCTCCAGCACTGTCACCAACTGTCTCTGCCAGCCCGTTGCCTCTTCTGCGAAGTGCCTGGAGTCACCCCAATCTGCTAGGTGTCCACAGCTCCCACCATCTGTGGTTTGACATGCCCTGCTCCATGGGCCATGGTACCATCTCCTAGCTGCCACTCCTCACTGAGTTACAGCTCTCTTTCTGACTCCTAGGTCTAAAGGGGTCTCCGCTGACAGACCCCTGGTCCAAAGGACACACTCTGCTTCGGACTCGTCTTTCCTGATGGTAGTGAGGATCCCCTTCCCACCTCTGGGATGGCTCATTTTAACCATAAGACGAGAGCAAAACTGACCAATTGCTTTGTTAAAGTTACACACACCTTTTTTACATGCCCCCTCCCCAAGAATGCCATACACCTTACTTGCATAATTCCACAGGATGATGCATGGCTCAAAAAGAAAAGGAAAAACAAACAAACAAACTCACCTCCACCAGGATGATTGATTCATAGCAGCCCTATAGGGCAGAGTCGAACTGCCCCTGTGGGTCTCCGAGGGTGTCATTCCTTATGGGAGTAGAACTACTCTCTCCCTCAGAGCAGCTGGTGGTCTTGAACTACTAACCTTAAAGTTAGCAGCCTGATGTGTAACCACTACACCACCATGGCAGGGCCACATTAAGCACTGTACTAGCTGGTTGAGAGCTGGAAGTGAGACAGGTGAGAAGAACACCAGGTTAAATGCCATATATTGCACTGTTCCTGAGACTCAGTAGTTCTTGAAGAAATGCTTCTGAATTGTTATACTTCCATTTGCTTTAGTATCCCAGGGCAACTTGAGAAGACAATATGTTCTAAAGTACCATATATACTCGAGTATAAGCCGCCCCGAGTATCAGCTGAGGCACCTAATTTTACCACAAAAACTGCATTAAAAATGTGCTGAAAAACTCGGCTTATACACAAGTATATACGGTATTATAATTAAATGAGCAAGACCTGGGGTTAGAAAGCCAAAAAGGAAGAACATGCTCAGCACATCTGAAGCTGAAAGAACTGGAAAGAAAACCTTCAAGCCTTGAGTGTCACTATTGAAGGACTCTATGTGCAACATACTGAATGATGCAGAAAGCATCAAAGGAAGATGGGGGAATCTAGAGCAACTGTACTAAAAAGTTGGTCAACAATCTCAAGAGATAGCATATGATCACAAACTGACACTACTGAAGGATGAAGTCCAAGTTGCACTGAAGGCATTGTTGGAAAAATGAGGTGTCAGGAACGGATGGAATACCAACTGACATGTCTCAAAAACCTGAGGCAGCCCTGGAAGCATTCACTAGTCTATGCTAAGAAATTTAGAAGACAGCTACCTTGCCAAAGAACTGGAAAAGATCCATAGAACGAATATTCCAAAGAACGGCAACCCAACAGAATGCAGACATTATAGATTAACATCACATACGAGTAAAGATTTGCTGAAGCGATTTCATCAACAGTTGCAGCCGTTTCCTTGTGTCTTCTTGGCTACGCCAAAGCAACCAATTGTGCAGATCATAAGAACAGGATGGATCGCATTGAGAAGAATGGGATTCCAAAGCAGTTCATCGTGTTGACGTGGAACCTGCACATGGACCGAGAGGAAGTCGTTCACAGTAAGGGGATACTGAATAACTTAAAACCAGGTGTTGGTTAACTTTTTAACTGCTGCTTAGGCAGGTGTTGATGGTGGGTCCAAGTAAAATGAAATCCTTGACAACTTCGCTCTTTTCTCCCTTATAATTTTGCTTATGGTGTAGGTGTACGAACTGTGGTATAAGCCATTCTGAATGCTCTAGTCTTTGATCTTCATTAGTCATCACCAGCAAGCTGGAGTCATCTGCATTTGGTTACTTCCTCTGGTCTCCATGCCATGTTCTTCGTCAAATGTCCACTTTCTCCATTATTTGCTCAACAAATTGAACAACTATGGTGGTGAAAAGATACAGCCCTGATGCACACTCTTCCCAATTTTAAATCACACAGTATCCCTTTTTCGCTGAAAAGGTTACACATGAACTTAATGAAGTGTTCTGGAAATCCCATTATTCTCAATGTTATCCATAAAAAGTTATGATATGCACAGTTGGATATCTTTGCATAGCTGATAAAACAAAGGTAAAATATCTTTTAGGTATTGTTTTTAATCAAGATCGAGCTGACGATGGTGCCCGGCTATTACAAGATATAGTGTCTGGAGTGTTAAAGGCTTGAAGTTAAACAAGTAGCCATCTAGCAGGGAAGCAAAAAAGCCCACACGGAAGCACACCAGATTGTGTGATCACGAGATGTTGATGGGATCCAGTATCAAGCATCAGAAGGCCCAAAACAAACAACCATTTGGAGTCGAACAAGTGGGGTCGGAATGGAGACCATAGCCCAACTGTAGAAAATTGGACATCCCCTCACAGAAAGGGCACAAGGAAGGGATGAGTCAGCACCAATGAAACACAACATTCCTCTAGTTCCGTGGTTCTCAATTTTCCTAGTGCCACGACCCTATCATACAGTTCCTCATGTTGTAGTGACTCCCCAACCATAAAATTATTTTCGTTGCTACTTCATCACTGTAACTTTGCTACTGTGATGAATTGAGCTGTGACCCACAGGTGAGAACCGCTGCTCTAGTTCATTAGTGCTCCCCCCTGCACCCCCCCCCCCATGATCCTGGTTCTATCTTACAAATCTGGCTAGACCAGAGCATGTACACTGGCACAGATAAGAGCTCTTGACACACAGAAGACAGGACAGATTAACCCCTCAGGACCAATGAGAGTAGCGATACCATGAGGGCAGGGGGAAGGTGGGAGTAGAAAGGGAGAAACAGTTGCAATGATCGTAGTACACCTTCCCCACCCTGGGGGACAAACAACAGAAACGTGGGTGAAGGGAGACAATTTGGAAATAAATTTATAAATTATCAAGGGTCTATGAGGGTGGAGGGGGGGAGAGGGAGGGGAAGAGAGGAGCTGATACTAAGGTCTCAAGTAGAAAGAAAATGTTTTGGAGATGATGATGGCAACACATGTACTAATGTGCTTGATACAATTGATGTATAGACTTATTTATTTTTTGTGTGTGAGAGAGACAGGTTTATTCTATTATCGCCACACATACAAATTCAAAAATGGTAAAGAGAAAATACATATCTCAGTGAATGTGGTACAGTCTCTAGATGTATAGATTTTTATAAATAAAAATAAAACAAAAAATTCCAGCTTCTATCTACACTCTACAACTGCTTCTGAATTTGGCTTGAGGCAGTTCCCTGTCCATGCACTGCTGCAACCATTTGAAAAATACCTTTTGCAAAATTGTACTTGTGTATGTTAAGGAGCCCTGGTATAGTGGTTACATGTTGAGCTCTGATCGTAATGGTCAGCTATTCGAAACCACCAGCAGCTCCTCAGGAGAAAGACTGGGGTTTCTATTCCCACAAATAGTCTTGGAAACCCACAGGGGGTCGCTATGAGTCAGCATTGAATTGATGGCAGTGAGTATGGTTTTGGGTTATGATAATGTTATTGTACAATAATATCTGTATTCTTTTAGATCACCTTTGGAATAAGCACAAATATAGTTGTTTTCTAGTTGATGGCCAGGTAGGTGGTTCCCAATTTTCTTGGTCTAGGTGAGAGAGCGCTGCCAGCATTCATCCATCGAAACATCTCAATTGGTATTCCAATACTTCCTGATTCTTGCTTTATTGCCAGTGACTTCAGTGCAGCTTGGACGACTTCCTTCAGGACCACTGATTCTCGCTCATATGCTATCTCCTGAAATGGCTGAACACACGCCATTTCTTTTTAGTTCAGTGACTGTACTTCCATTTCCTTTTGATGGCCCTGCTTTGTTCGACACTGTGAACACTAAGGGCATCATACATGAAGAAAGCAAAAGGTTAACAAAGAGACACGAAAGAAAGAGAAGACTAAAACAGAGTGTCAGAAGACTCTGAAACTTGCTCTCGCAAAGAGCAGCTAAAGTGGATGGGAGAAATATTTAGTAAGACCTGAACTAAATGTTTCAATGGGGCAGCTGGTAAAGGACAAAGTATTAGAATGAAATGTGCAAAGATCTAGAGTTAGGAACCCAAAGAACATGCTCAGCATTTCTCAAGCTGAAGAAAAAATTCAAGCCACAAATTGCAGTATTGAAGGATTCTAAGAGCAAATATTAATATAATTTCCAGTAACTAGTGACCCTCTACTGAGTGCCTATCATGCGCCACACATATAATTATATACTACTCACAGTTGTCTTCTAGATGTTATGAAGATCATAGATAAGGAAACCAAGAAATTCCCTTAGAATCAATGGCTCAATCAACAAACATGAGCAGACTGTGATACTTGTATATAATTGCAGCTAAGAGGTGCCCTACACCGATCGTGTTTTTGAATGGTGAGGGTCGAAGGAACTAAAAAACAAAACCCATGAAACATCATGGCATTATTCCTCCTGTGATTTTGCATCCCCCTCTACTCAGTCTCTTGTACTCAAAAGGTTTGAAGGACCTTTGGGTGCAGGTTTTTATGCGCAATTGCTCTTCTCTAACCTTAGACGTCCATCCTTCCCATCATGCATCCGATTAGTTTTGGAGGGATTCCTCTCTCACCGTGCTAACCACACTCATCTTGGAGGTTAGTCAAGAATGTTATTCCCTCTTCTTCCTCCAGAAGAGCTTTATTAATGAGGACAAGGGCAATTAGAATGGGAATTTTCATTGAAAACAGGAACATTGTCAAGTGAATTTTTTTTCTATATGAAATACTGTGACAACAGACGCCCATGTCTATGTAATGTTAGACTGAAGTCTTATGTAACTATCCTAGTGATTTCATTTGTTTTCAGGCTGTTTGTCGAACTGGAGTCCTTTCTCATGACCACATGGTTTTCTATCATCTCAAGTGTAAAACAGAGCCATGGTGGTGTAGTGACCAAAGGGTTTGGCTGCTAAGGCAAAGTTCCATGGTTTGGATGCTCCCGCTGCATCTACAGAAGGATGTGGCAGTTCCGTCTTGAGGATTCACAGCTTTAGAAACCCTGGGGAGTTCTACGACCCTCATAGGGCCATTGTGAATGGGAACCCACTTGATGGCAAAGTGTGATGGGGGTGTAAAACTATCTTTAAATCTAGCCACTGGACTGATGATCACTAGCTAATCACCATCTGTGTTGCTGTGTTAACAAGTGCACAAAGAATCACATCAATCTGGCTTGTTAGGTGCACTTTAGTACTCAAAAGTTCAACATCTTTGCTCTTTTAACATTTGAAAGAGGTAGTTTACAATAGTCTCTAACAGCTGCTTCCACAAAGAGCCAAGTAATGTGAGATCGTTGATGTCATCTTTTGTAGATTCAAGTAAAATCATTGCCGTCAACTTTTTTGGGGTGTATTTTTAAAAAATCGTTTTATTGGGCGCTCGTACAACTCATCACAATCCATACATACATACATTGTGTCAAGCACATTTGTTGCTATCATTCTCAAAACATTTGCTTTCTACTTGAGCCCTTGGTATCTCATTTTTTCCCCCCTCCCTCATAAACCCTTGATAATTTACAATTACTTCATCATATCTTACACTGACAGCTCCCTTCACCCACTTTCTGATGTTCATCCCTCATGTAGGGGGTTATATGCAGATCTTTGTGATTGGTTCCTTTCTACCCCACCTTCCCTCCACATTCCCCGTACCGCCACTCTCAGCACTGGTCCTGAAGGGACCATCCGTCTTGTATTCCATTTCCTATCTGTACCAATGTACATCCTCTGGTCTATCCGGATTTGTAAGGTAGAATTGGGATCATGATAGTTGGGGGAAGTATTGAAGAACTAGAGGAAAGTTGTGTTTCATCATTGCTATACTGCACCCTGACTGGCTCATCTCCTCCCCGAGACCGTTCTGTAAGGGGATATTCAGTTGCCTCCTTCACAATGTGTTTTGTTCATTGATACCTGATCTGATTGACACCTTGTGATCACACAGGCTGGTGTGCTTCTTCCATGTGGGCTTTGGGCATCAACTAGATGGCTGCTTGTTTATCTTCAAGCCTTTAAGACCCCAGACGCTTTATCTTTTGATAGCCAGGGACCATCAGCTTTCTTCACATTTGCTTATGTACCCGCTTTGTCTTCAGCAATCTTGTGGAGAAGGTGAACATCATGGAATGAGTGTTCTTGCATTGAGGGAGTACTTGAGTGGAGGCCCAATGTCCATCTGCTACATTAATACTAAACCTATAAATATATGCATAATCTCCCCATCCTCACATATATTTATATATGTACAAGCTTTTATTTAGACCTCTATAAATGCCCTTTACCTCCTCGTTCTTTCCATTTATTTTCATCTTGTCCCACTATCATGTTCAGCCTTCATTTGGGTTTCAGTAATTCTTGGTTACACTGCCCTTGATCAAGCCCTACCATGTCTCCTGCACTCTCCTCGCTATTGATTTTGGATCACTTGTTGTTCCCTTGTCCCTGGGTTTAACACCCACTTCCTTTCCCGGACCTCACCCTCTCCCATGTTCACCTGGAACCACTGGTCCCATTGTTTTCCCCTCCAAATTGTTTATCCCGTCTATCTAGATAGACCTGCAGATAATAATATGGACAAAAACAAGACATAGCAAAACAGGGCAACAAAAGAAAACAAAAAAACCAACGACACACAAAAAAAGCCAGTAAATAGTTCAAGGTGTTTGTTGACCTTTATTAGTGTTTCCTGGTGGAGTCTGATGGTGCGCCATGCCCTGGCCCCAGTCTATCTTTGCTATTCCCTCAGGACTTCCTTGCGCTGCTCCCATTGCTGTTCTGTTACAAGCCCTTAAAGCGGTTTGCCTTGGTATAGTGGGTTCAGATTGGGCGCAATTCCCAGTTTTCAGTGTTGTCTCCTGTAGGGCTATGGGTCAGTGAGGGATGTCCTCTCTGTGCATTGGCTGCTCTGAGAAGGCATATCTTCCTACAGGCTTGGTGGGCCAGGATGTGTTCCACTCTCTTCCTTTCCCTTCATTTGCTCCTGTGTGCTCTGATAAGATATGTCCCTCTCTGTGAGCTGTAGCTTCAGTGCTGTCCTCTGAAGTAAATTCTTCAGGGGAGGGAGGGGAATGGCAACTTTTTTCTCATGTTGTTCACTATTGTTCCAGTTGTGAGACTCTTGATTCTCTTTACATTATCCATTCTGAAGGTTTACCTTCATCAGGAAATACCTCATGACTACCTACCTTTTAGCAAGAATTCCAGTTGCACATCAGATTGTTCAGTTGTTAATGAGCCCTCCTCTAATCCTGATGGTGAGTTCTTCATATAGTTCAGCTTCTAAGACCATCTGCTCAACACACAGACTGAGGAAGTATGATGAAAGAACACAACCTTGATATTTATCTTCCCTCATTTGAAGCGATGTAGTAACCCTTTTTGTTCCACTGCCTCTTGGTCTACTATCTACAGGCTCTGCATGAGTACCATTAAGTTCTGGAATTACCATCCCTTGTGAAGCTATCTACTATTGTGCTAGATGGTGGATCAAGTTCAGAAAAAAGATAAAACATGGCATTCCAAGCTTGCACAGGACCTACTTGGATCCCAACTTTTACGGGATAGGAGAGCCATCAGAAGATGGATCAGAAATGTTAAAGTGCATAGCGTTACACGAGGCTGTAGGTGATTATAAGATATCAAAGAGTGGTTGGTAGCAATTACTGCTTAAGGGTCAAGTAATTTAAGAATGGAAAAGGGTCCATTGAATTGCAACGTTGAATGTGACCCACACTAGGGCAGGTTTTTAAAAAAATTGATGAAGGTATAATAAAACAATCCATCTTACATGAAGTAATCACTATTTTTTTCCAAAGTAAAAAAAATTTTTTTTTAATAAATCTTACCAGAGGCTCTTTCAACAACCCATACATCAATTGTATCAAGCACACTTGTACATGTTCCCACCTTTTCAAAACATTTTTTTTCTACTTGAGCCCTAGGTATGTTTTCCCTCCCTCCCACCCTCATGAGTCCTTGATAAATTGTAAATTACTATCTCCCTTCACCCATGTCTTGTTTTGTCCCCATGGGTGAGGCTCGGTGTATGGTGGTGGTTCTACACTGACCTTTGCAATGGGTTCCCCCTTTCTCCCCCCTACCCTCATGGTATCACCACTCCTGCTAATTGTTCCTGAAGGGTTTATCTGTCCAGGATTCTATACCAGTGCATGTACTCTAGTCTAGCCAGATTTGTATGGTAGAACTGGGGTCATGGTAGTGTGTGTGGCGGAGGTGGGTGGGTGGGGGAGACAGGAAGGGAAAAGGGATTTGGGGATATGTGAGGGGGAAGGGAACACTAGAACTGATTCTGATTGCCATAAATCATTTAATGGTAACTTAACTATGGAGGGGGAGGGGATACTCTAAAATTGATGTGGGAGTGATTACACAATTCTCCATATGATTGAAAAAATGAATTCTTAAGTTTTAAAATTTCCCTCCAAGAGGGGCAAATTTTACCAATGCTGCTTACATTATCTGTGTAAGTACTAGAAATCTGACCAGCTCCAAAGTTTGCCATTTAAAGAAATCTCCCAATTTAATTTGACAGTACCAAACTTGCACCCTTTAAAAAGTCCACTGCTTAAATCAGTCAAGACAATGATAGGAATCTTTCCCCTTTCTTCATTTCCATTCACAAAAAGCTTACTTGCAAATTAGAATTCCAAATTTATGTCCAATAAATTTCACCCAATACCGGGCAGTGAAAAGCCATTAGGCCACATACTTTCAAAACTCAAGGTAGCATTTCTGTTTACGACAGTAATGGTCTTTCCCAGCAATAATTGTGAAAACATTCTAGGAGTGAAAGTTGCATCTTTCATTTCATGTAGGTCAATATGCAAAATAGTTCTCATCTTCTACACTTTAGTCTACTAAGTCTGGGTTTGGGACCTTAAAAGTTTGAGAGTTGTCATTTAAGAAGCAAGCAAGCATTGGTCTCTTCTTGCCTGGGGCATAGTAGTACAAAGGAACACTCAGACTAACTGTCCACATGAACCAGTCTCCTCTAGCCTGAGACCAGAAGAACTAGATGGTGCCCAGTCATTAAATAAACCTTAGAAAGGGTTAAAAAAAAAAAAACAACACGCCAAAACCAAATAAAAAACTTTTAAGTAAAAAATGAGCCAAGAATAGGCAGTGTGAAATCTTCTAGAGGAACTCCCATGGCTGTTGAGATGAAAGACAGCCTGGAATCTATAAAACGATGTGAAGAATGAACCACGCAGAATCATACTTTATGAGACCAGTAGGGCAACACTAGCAAAAACAATGAGAAGGCAGGCCAGGGGCAGAGAAGGGAAAGGGGAACGCAGGGATGCAAAAGAGCAGGCGAGGGATTGTAACGAATGTTATGAAGCAGTTTGTGTTTCATGAACTACAGAATGGGAAACGATGTAAACTTTCACCTAAGCACAAGACTTAAAATAACCAAGAGTTTCATTTAAATGGAAAATAATTTTGCGAGGCGTCATAAATGTCATCTGTGAACGAGTTTTGACATCACAGAACGGATTTCTCACATTCCTCCACTGACCTGTGTTCTTAGGTGCCATCAAGCCAGTCTGACTCAGTGACCCTATGCACAACACTGCTGGGTCTTGTGCTGTCCGCTCAATTGTTTTATGTTTGAGTCCCTTTCTGTGACCACTGTATCTCACCCAAGGACCTTCTTTCCAACATGGCATCCTTCTCTAGGGACTGGGCTCTCCTGACATGTCCAACGTTTTACCATCCTTGCCTCTAAGGAGCATTCTTCCAAGACAGAGTCGGCTCTTTTGGCAGTCCATGGCACTTTCAAGATTCTCTGCCAACACTTTGTCAAGTGCATTGATTGGTCTTTCTTATTCAATGTCCAACTTTCACACACACAAGAGACAAATGAAAATACCTTGGCCTGGAACAGGCACACCTTAGTCCTTTCTATTCAACACTGAAAAAAGCATTGACTGTGGATCCAAGCAAAATGAAACCCTTGACTTGTTTTTTTCTGCGTTTATCAAGTCACTTGTCCTTGGTGGTGTGGATGACACGTTGGGCTGCAAACCTCAAAGTTAGCAGCTGGAAGCTGCTACCCACTCCGAGGGAGAAAGCGAGTTAAGTCTATTAGAGCAGTGGTTCTCAACCTTCCTAATGCTGTGACTCTTTCATACAGTTCCTCAGGTTGTGGTGACCCCCCAACCAACAAATCATTTTCGTTGCTACTTCGTAACTGTAATTTTACTCCTGTTAGGAATCTGGTGACCCCTGTGATAGGGTTGTTCGACCCCCAAAGGGCTTTGCCACCCACATGTTGAGAACCACTGGTCTAGAGAACCTACAGGAGTAGTTCGATCATGTCCCATAGGGGTAATAGGAGTCAGAACTGACTTCATGCCAGTGAATTTAGGAGCCCTGGTGTTATATTCTTTAGAAGTTGGGCTGCTAACATTTGCAGTTCAAAACCACCAGCTTCTCCCGGAAGAAAGGCTTTCTGCTGCTGTAATGAGTTAATTTTGGATAAAGGGGAACTGATACCAATGAGTTCAATGAGAAAATGTTTTGAAACTGATGGTGGTAGCAATTGTTTAAATATGCTTGCTCTAATTGAATTATGGATTGTTATAATAGCTGTAAGAGCTCCCAACTAGAAGAAAAAAAAAAGTTAATTTCAGGAACCCACAGGAGCAAATTCTACCTTGTCCTATGGATCACTGAGTTGATTTGATGGCACAGAGTTTGGTTTGGAGTGAACTTGACAATAATTACTAGTACCTAAATGAATGTAACAATTCAATGAAATGGCATCTCTTATATGTGCTAGGCAAAAAGTTATTATCTATTTGACGACTGTTAGTTGTTGAATGGATTCTAATCCACAGTGACCTCGGATGTACTTAGGGTTTTCAAGGCTGGTAGGAAATAGATCTGCAGGTCTGTTTTCAGAGGTGCTTCTGGGTGGGTCCAAACAACCAACATGTCTATCAGTAGTACAACACTTCACCCCTTGTGCTACCCAGCCACCTTTGACATATTAGACCATAATTTACAAAGACATCTTCTCTCTACCCAGTAACCCTAGGAATATCAAGACAAGTGTTTCATGACTCAGAGAAGTTATGTTTGAAGACACAATCATTAATTTGCATGTTATTTTCTAGGTAACAAAGGAAGGCAGACAGTAATATAATTAACTTAGATCCTAGTAAGTTTTCTTCTTTATTTCAAGATAAAGTGATTAACTTCTATTCCTAATAGCCAAAAATTATGACTCACAGTAGCTCTACACTTTAGTGAAATACACTTAATCACTTATAGTTAATTAAGCATCCAAAGTTATTTTTAAAAATTGTCAAGACTTTAGCAAGGT
Source organism: Echinops telfairi (assembly GCF_000313985.2). Classification (NCBI taxonomy): domain Eukaryota; kingdom Metazoa; phylum Chordata; class Mammalia; order Afrosoricida; family Tenrecidae; genus Echinops; species Echinops telfairi. The sequence goes on along the minus strand of NW_022103915.1, from coordinate 12,830,108 downwards.
TGTCACTTTTTGGGTTTTTAACCAACTCTTCAATATAGCTTTGTATCTAGGACCATAAATTATAATTTACTGACTCAAGCAAACGAGAAAGCCAAGATAGAAGCACATAGTGCTTGCTAGGTAATCAAATAAAGTATATAATACTTAAAGAATATCCCTTCCTGGATATGAATTATTCACATTTACAAACACATTCTTCAAGTCCTAGGAGCTTTCCTGGGGGGAAAAAGGGGCGGGGAGTGGAATTCAGATCTTTGTTTTCATTTCCATAAAAGAACTGATCACAACAAAAAGAGCCTATTTATACCTCTATTTTACTAAAATAACGTCTGTGGACACTGGCCAGGGATTCCTTCAGACGCCCACCACTCAGTTAAACTGGTATTCCAAAGGGAGATGTTCTAAAACAAAACATACAACTAATACAATTTCTCTTACTCTCCAGTTCTTTTTATTTTTCAAAAGTCAAATGTAATTTTTAAATCATCCAGCCTCAATTTGATTAATGTACCATCATTTTTCCAAGGTATGAAATTTCAGAATCTCTTTGGAATACTAATTTCATGTTTCTAGGTTTAACAGAACTGCTGAAGGTTTAAATTCCACTCTATTTCCCTGAATTCTCAAGACAGCTGCTGATGTAAATTTTAATATAAAATATTTAGTCACAAAATAGTATTGCTTTTGTATGCACATAGTTGTAAGATTTCTTTTGTCAATAAAAACTATACCATCTTTCATAAACTCTAAACAAATTACGTACTGTGATGTAGAACAAAAATTACACATCGTGAAACAGGTACCAGCATAACGCTGTTATATTACATCAAAAAAGTTTTAATGGTCCCAAATATATATACTTGACAACTATGCATACACTCAGGGAGGGAAAAAATCCCCAACACGATGAAACAAAAACCAAAATATGACACAAATGACCACATCTAGAATTCCATTCAATCTTTAATCAAGTCGGGACAAATCCCCACTTAAAAAAAAAAAATCTGCAGTTTGAAGGGCCAAGGGAACAGATAAAAAAGAGGAAACTTTATGCTCGCCCCTCCCCCACAGAGGTTTTCCAAACCAGTTGTAGCGTGACTAAAATGTTCAGAATGTATGGTTTTAAAGGCAGGTCTCTTTATATAAAGAAACTGCTGGCATTCTTTAACTCTTGAAGAATCGTGGCAGAAAAGCCATTCTTCTGAGTCTCAAACATGGTCCAAGAAAGCATGTTCTGATTGCAGCAACTGACCAGTCAATCCAGAGTTCCACTTACAAAACCCCTGCCCTGTTGGCTTTTTGTTTCCATTTCCTTCCCTGAGAAAAGGGCAATGTGTGGTCCAAGCTGGAGAGCTCAGAGGCTTAAATCTTCCCCTCGTGTAGACTATCCCCCTCCTCCTGCTCCAATGAATTGGCACTTGATGAGCAGAAGTCAAGTGTACACGGCTGATCTGTGACAGTCATTCACAAAAAACCACTGCTTTGTTGTGGGTTTTGTAGGGAGAAGGGGTGAAGAACCAGTTTTTTCAACAGGTACTTGAACACAGCCATTATTATGACTCAAACTTTGCTTTCTTTGACAGTGGTAGCGTGTCTTCCTTGTCTTCATCCTCATCATCATCTTCATCATCATCAGGATAATCTACCAGACCCACGAGGCCTCCCTGTTCAGAAATAAATATTACTGAAACCAAACCAAATCACATTTAAAACACATTCAATTAAGACTTTACATCTCCAAGTATATTAATGCAGTCTTAAGAGCAACCCCCCCCACCACCGCCAAAAACAAAACAAAACCACAACACATGGCTATATATACAGATCAGACAGATGTATCTAAGGTGGGGGGGCTTCAAAAAAGTTTGTGGGAAATATAATTAAAACAAAATGGTATTTTCCACAAAGATTTTGAAAGCCTCTTGTATATGAATATGCATGTATGTGCATGTACATATAGAATAACAAGCATAGGGACATAGTTATAAATACTTCTTTGACATAATCCCATACCTTGCTGGGCTGGGAGTGTTTGGTCAATTGTCACAATACCATTCATAAAGTTTATGAATCCAAGTTTGCTGAGCAGTGTCTGGGGTCTTAAAAGCTTAAGAGCAACTATGTAAGCTACAAATATTAGTCTCTAGTTAGCATGAACAAAAGACTCAGGGATCATCATAATCAAAGTGTCATCATAAGCTCCCAAGCTTACTGTCCCTTTATCACAAAAGAAAAATAAAAGCACTCAGCATCCCTTGGGAGAAACGTTTGTACTGTAGCCCATAATCTAGGACCCGTTTTCTGCACCCTCCCTGGCACTGTCCAACACCTCTGAATGATGTATTACCCACTTTGGGAAACACTAGTCTACAAGAACAACATACACCTCTTCCCTGAAACCAGAAGTAGATGGTGCCTGGCTACCACTACCAACCATTCTAATCAAGGTTAACAATAGACAGTTCCTAAAAGAATGGGAGAAAAGTACAAAACACAACTCTTGTAAGGGCCAAAACTAATAGGGTTGAAACTAGAAGACTCAAGACTAACTCCAAGATGCCCTTTAAACTTTGAACTGAAAACTATCCTGAGGTCATCTATAGCTAAATATAGTTCTCTCTCAACTCTCTCATTGCCACCTCGTGGTTGCCAACTCTTAGTAACCCAAAATGACAGGGAGAACTGCCCCTGTGAGCTTCCGAGATAGTAACTCTATAAAGGAGTAAATAGCTGTCTTTCTCCAGAGTAGCTAGTGGTTTTGAAATGCTGATCTTACAAATCTCAGCCCAATGCATAACTGAGGCTCACAAAATAAAGATGATCACCCGTGAGCACTACACTTTTTAAACTTACCCATAGGAGAGCAAATAGTCAACAATTACTCTAATGCAAAGAAGAGAAGACACTGGGGCAGGGAATCAGGATTACTGGAAGTGGAACAACCAGAATATTAATAATGAGAATGTTCACACCGCAAAAGATGTAAGCAAGCTCACTGAATAAATGTGTGTAAAAACCGTCAAATGGTAATCTAATTTACTCAGTAAACTTTCACTAAAAACACAATCACTGCTCTTTTGTGTGTGTGTGTGGGGGGGGGGGGGGCGGAGGCGGTTGTTTGCCAACTTAAAAGTTATTTCTACATATTTCCTATAAGCATATATGAGAGCTTTTAATAGCTAGGGACAAAGTTCTATTTTCTTCCAATTCCGTTTCCCCACAAACTCTTTGAAGGTCCTTTGTGTAACTTTTTATAAAGGAAATCGTTCAAATTACCATATATTCTCGTGTATAAGCCGACCCGGATATCAGCCGAAGGCACCTTAATTTTACCACAAAAACAGCACCCAAAAGTGTGCTGAAAAAACAGCATATATGAGAAACGATGTACAAATGCGCTTTACACAATCGATGTGTGTATGGATTGGGATAACAGTTCTATGAGCCCCTAATAAAATGTTAAAAAAGGAAAAAAGAAAAAGAAAAGAAAAACAATCAGAACAACAAAAGCCAATGACAACAAAAAAGAAAAAGCCAAAAACAAACAAACAAAAAAACAGCGTATACACGAGTATATACACAGTACTTAAAAAAAAAAAAACCAACAACAAAAACTATCATCATAGCAAATGACCAGATATAGAAATGCACTAAACTGTTTCCCAATAGACCTGCACCTGCAGCTCACTATAGATGGCAACGGAAAATTCACATTTGATGGCTGTGCCTGGCCCTTTCACGTGTGTGCTTTGCAGATTTCCATCTTGAATTCTCAGAGGGCTCCGGCTCACATTAGAAAATAAGAGACAGTGGAACGGGAATTCTATTCCTATTGTTAATCACGGTGAGTTAGTTCTAACTCCCGAGAACTTCAAGTGTATAGGTAGGGCACAACTGCCACCGGATCTCCAGGCCTGTGTTCTTTCGACAGTCTGTCTACCTCGGCAGCTCTGGGTAGACCGGACACCACACTCCTGAGACAGAGTGAATCCAACGTGTGAGTAACAGTAATTAATGAGTGTGACTTAGAAATAAAACAGGCAGCATAAAGCAGCCAAAGGAATTGTCTCTCCCCTCCCATCCATCATGTCTTTTCTACATCTGAGTACCAAAGTAGAAAAAGTAATGGAAACCGAAAAATGTTCATGTTTTGACATATGCAAATCTAACAAAAGTATCAAGAAAATACTCATATTGAATTATTCACATTGTTGAGTTTAAAACAAAAGAAAAAATTATTAAAAAATAAATGAAAAGCCTAGTCATAAAAATAAATGCAAAAGCCTAGTTATAAAAATGTTTAGAAATCTTTCAACTGTTGGTTAAAGTTTGTGTGTAGGTGTGAATTATTCTTTAAGTCACATATCAGCTCCACAGGACCAGCAACCACAGGCTCAGCGGCACTATCACTGGTGAGCATGCTGGGAGGCAGGCGGGGGAGGCAGGCGAGGGGGTGGAGGTGTACCTTGGTGGTGATAGCTGCCGTCTGAGATGTATTTTTGGGGACAGATCCAGGAGAGCCAGGGGAGCCCGGAGAGCCAGGGGAGCCCGGAGATCCAGGCAGGGCTGTTGCAGATGACTGGCTGCTGAGATTAGACTTTGTCCCACTAGAGAGGGAAAGCTTGAAACTTGGGCTCTGCCGACCCGAGAGATTCGTTTTCAGAAGCACCTCCTTTTCTTCACTTTCTTTTA
>NW_022103915.1:12817236-12823962 GCF_000313985.2 Echinops telfairi | reverse complement strand
GTTTCAATCCTTTAAATGTCTGCACATAATCTACATCTTCCAGTGCTTTCCAGTAATTTTCAATTACATGAGCAGTTAATGATTTTATGTCTTCCTATAGAAAAGAATTGAGATAGGTAAACATTTTAACATATTGAGGCTTAATTGTAAATTATTAACCCTAACCAAAGAAGTTTATTTTATAAACAATTGTTTTGGACTGAATTGTATCCCTGAGAAAGGTTTGTTGAAGTTATACCCCTTATGCCTATGAATGCGACCTGGCTTGGAGAAATGGGGTCTGCCTCTGGGTAAAATTAACCCTAATCCTAATTCCTTCTGGGACAGGTTAGAAAGGCAGACAGACATGGATGGAGACAGTGTGTCAAACAGGTGGAAGACACTGTGTGAGTTCCTGAGGTTGTAAGAGATAATGCAGGCCCTCTCCTGGAGGCTGCGAGGTTGGGAGGAGGGGAGAGGAGGGGAAAAGCCTAGCTAATGGGTCAATTAAGACTTCCAATCTCTGAAAGTGAGAACATGAATTTTTCCTTTTTAAAGGTACCTACTTGATGCTATTTTGTGATGGCAACTGTAGGAAACGTAAAAGGGCATCCCTTACACTGGCTCTTTTAGTCAATCCTGGATTCTGATGTCCTCCTGCTTGAGGAGGTTCTAAGGCAGCGGTTCTCAACCTGCGGGTCGTTACCCCCTTGGGGTCGAACAACCCTTTCACAGGGGTCGCCCAATTCATAACATTTGCAAAATTACAGCTATGAAGTAGCAATGAAAATAATTTTGTGGTTGGGGATCACCACAACACGAGGAAGGTTGAGAACCACTGCTCTAAGGCAGCAGAGCTGGGATAGTATCTGGAGGAGTGTATTTTGAAAGCATGCCACACACAATGCTGACACACAGCAATGCTGGAGAATTATTAGTAAATTGCTCATTGGAAACACAGGAGACAAGTTAAGAAAAGTCCCCCCACAAAAATCTCAAATTGAACAACAAAAGAAAACTCATTACTACATAATAAGTTTTCTCAATCAAAAACTAGAGAACTCACCACTCTAATAAATTCAAACATCTCTATTATGGCAGAGTTCATCAGGTTGTAGCGAGATCCATTGTTGAGAAATGCTTTCACCACTGGTTCAAATAAAAAGCTTTTCATTATGTAGCGATTATAAAACTCATCTTTTAATCCAATAATCTTTCTCTTGAAACGAAGGGCACCTGAAATAGAGTCCTTGTTTCAATTACATGTACTTCCGCATTAAAAAAAAGAGAGAAGCCGGTTAAACATCAGCAATTCCTCATGCACTGTGTGATATAAATGTATGAGCCTAGAGATAAGAATTATAAAAGTTCTATCAGAAAAAAGACATTTTCTAAAGGCAGTACATAACACAATAGAACAAAAGTCTTAGAACGTCAGAAAAACTCTGGAAATACACCTATTACTAGAGGGAGAAAGAGGCGGCTTTCTGCTCCCGCTAAGATTTTATACTCTCAGAAACCCACAGGGGTAGTTCTACTACTCTGTCTTGTTCTACTCTGTCTGATTGGGCGGCTCGCTGAGTCGGAATTGACTTGATGGCAGTGAAACCAAACTTAACACCTGAAATAAGAGCCAAGACAAATGAATCAACTTGTACTAGAGATGAGAAAATTCTACATGTCCTTCGTCACCTATAAACAACAGGAAAACATTGTCTTAAAAGGGCAATCCACTGTATAATTTGATCTTTAACATTTTTGGACACTCTTATTCTGTTCTCAGAGTTCACTTGTTTACACTGGTTCATTTGTGGTTGTGTTTGTAGAGATGCCATAAACACACAAAAATCTATAGCATCCAAAACTTGCCTTCCCAGAGTTTAGGAACAAATTTAGAGGATGTTGTTAAAAATGTGGTCCTCCTCTAGTCTTATTGCAGCGAGTATGCTTTTTAATTTTTCTTCTCATTTTCCTTTTTACAATTAATTAGGCTTTAACTTACAGATTAAAGGGTATATTTACATCTTGAGGTATGGGGAGTTACTTTTAAGTCACCATTCGTCAAGATCCAAATATACACAGACCGCTCAACTTCAGCAAAGCCCGCTTTACCTAAATGGAACTTTCAGTAAGTTAATGCCCCAGTTACTGTAAACAGTTCAAAAAAGCATACTCACTTCATGCAGTCACTTCTTCTTCGGTTGGCAAGATTAATTATTGTATTTGTTTTTTGGTTTCTTTGGAGATCATGGAAGTGGCTCGTTAAATTGCCAATTTGTTATTAATCAAGTCCTTCATGAGCAGGTAGCCAGGCAACCATGCTGACACGGTTTCTGGGTGGGAAGGCAGAGGAGTAAAGCAGCTCAATGTTTCTTTAGTTGGCAGAAAAGAGGTCCACAAGTGAATGCCCAATGAGGTACAGTAGACTGGTAAACTGCCTAACAATCCAGCTTATTTAAGAGTGTGCCTTTCTAAAGAAAACACTCTCGGCTGGGAATTTCAAGAGGTTATAGACTAATAACTGCATTTTGTATTTTAAACTACTGAATATATTCAAATACATAAGCATGGTGAAATAAAACATTTTTAAAACAGTGAGAGACATCTTTCTGGGTAGTAGGTAAGTCGCAGCCTAACAAGGGTTTATTTTCCCGAAACCATTATTTTGGATCTTGCTTTTGAAAAAAACTTTAATTGACAAAGGAGCTTAATGAAGCAGTTCCATCGATCAAAATGAAAATCCTAATTTTAGAACTCATTCTAACAAGCCAAATTTTAAGCTTTGGGTAATGAAAGCAAGAGCAGTGGCTATTTTAAGAGCAAAAGGTCACTTTGGCCAGCTTCGGGAGACTGGTGTCTGACCGTAACATACACTGACCGACGAAGGAACTCTCTGGACTGTACATGGGGGGTCTTAGGGAAGTGAAAGAAGCATCCTTCCTAGAACTCACTAATTCAGTCTGACAGACTACCATGGAATGCAAGAGCACCATCTATCTAGAGATTGCTGAGTCAGTACTGGTTCTAAGTGTGTCTTGGTCTTTATTTCCATCTGCCTTTGCTCTTTTAGATGAAACAACTTTATTTCCAATCAACTTCCTGTCCCCCAAAGAAACCTTCACCAAAAATATCCAACCACTATTCTTTGCTGTTGAAAAAGCAAGTTACCAGTGAGTTTTATTAACTTGTTTAAAAGATTACAAAAAATGAACTGGGATATGTCAAATGAGCATAACTGTAAGGTTTTCAGTGTGAATGAAGCGGACTCTGCTTTGAATTTTTCATTAGCACCACAACAGTCTTTACCTTACACACCAGATTCCATGAAATATAAGTTGGCGGCTTTTTGCCTCACAACGAACTGACAGCAGAATAAAAGGCTTTATAATTTTTCTTTTTTACTAATAAAAACTCAAGACACAAAGTTTGAGCTAAAAGGTCAGATCCAGTAATGTTGAAAAGGTCAAGAAAATACTGATGGAACCAGTACATTTTTCGCAACAGATCCACAAAAAACACCCACAATAAATTTCCCCAAATTCATACACTTGGTTCTTAGAGGTACTTGAGGGAAAAAAGCTCCTATTATGTCCCACTGTGTCCGAGGAAGGCTCCTTGTGGAACCTGCTGATCACTGGCATAGTCTTGAGGTCACTCATGTGACGATAGTTTAGGTTTAATGATAGTACGATTTAGTTTGTAAGATGGCAACCATAAAATAGTATTACTAAGATTTTTGTCAGTTTACTAACTTCCTAAAACATAAACCTCCATTGATCTATAGTGAATTGCTCTAGATCCACATTCAACTGTGATTAATTTTCCTAAGCAAAAGTGTTGAGATGCAGTCCCTCTGAAAAAAAAAAAAAAAGCAGTCGAAGCCTTTCCCTGCAGCAGATCTCCTGTTCCTCTCCCAGCACATATGCAGATTCTCCCTACTTCCCACCTCCAAAGTGGCAGGCCTCTTCACGCCTGCACACTTCACTGTGCATCCAGTCAACAACGCCACGCCATGCCACGCTATGACCAAGTCATCATCCAGTTAGCTCAGCTGTAAAATTTTTTCTGATCTCCATTATTCACGGAGAGATTGAAGACAGACCCCAGATAACAAATGTTCAATATGTGGGCATTTCCTACTTGCCCTTTACACCATGGTTTCAAACTAGTTCAGTCATGACTGATGAAGCAAAAGACGAAGAGATAGAAATTTTTCCAATTTGGGTGCCACGGCAACAGGAAAAAATGACCAGATCCAATGCTGGAATGGGAGACTCAGTGATCTGTCAGGACCAGAGCACTGGAGGGACTATGGAGAGCCACACACATTCAAAGCAGTGTGGTCGGCTGCCCCTTTTGCTGCCTTGATTTATTCCAAGGTGATATAAACCCCTCTTCACTTTGAAATGCTTGCATCAACTGGGAACACCAAACCCAAACCTAATGCCACTGAATGTATCCTGACCCAGTGACCCAGACAACAAAGCAGAGCTGCTCCAGTGCAATTCCAAGATGGCAAATCATTACGGGAGCAGACCACCCATTTTTAATTTCAGGGTCAGGGTGGGCTTGAATTACCAAGCGTGCACAATGTTTAACTCATACTGACCACAAACTCTTCATTATAATCCCATGCACTTGCTACATGTACAGCTATACATCACTGAAAAGGCTCTGAATCTTTCCTTGAACTAAATACTAAACTGACGTTGACTCATAGCAACCCTATAGGACAAGAACTACCCACGGTTGATTTCTAAGACTGTAAATCTTTATGGGAGCAGAAAGCCTCATTTCCCCCCACAGTGTGACTATTTTCAAACTACTGACCTTGTGGTTAGCAGTCCAACGTGCCAAAGCCTAAATAAGAACTTATGTACCCGTTCTACCTTACACATAAATTCCCAATGAAACAGGAACCGACTGCCTTTATTTCTTGTTTCCAAGCATATGCAAATACAGCATTTATTGTGTTGTATTTTTATTTTTACACAGCTATTTAAATGAATTCTGGTGACGCTGTCAGCTAAGAACTAGACAGCTAACTATGAAGTCTGTGGTTCAAACCACCACCAGCTGCTTTGAGGCAGAAAGATGAGATTTTAGTCTTAAAAATACTACACAGTGTCAGAATTGATTGGATGGCAGTGAGTTTGACTTAAATTTGGTAGGCCAGTGAGTTAAATGTTGTGCTAAATACAAAGCTGGCATTTCAAATTCTATCAGAAACTACAAGAAAGATGAGGCTGCATGTGCCTGTAAAGATTTAGTTTCAGAAACCCTAAGAAGCATCATCCTCTCCTTTCCTACAGGGTATCTCTGAGTCAGAATCAACTTGATAGCTGGGATCCCCTTGACAGCAGATTTCAATCCTCTTCATCTTCCTAATATCAGGTATATACCGTAGTTTACCAAATCGATGGTGTCACTGGTTAGAATACATACATACACAAACATGTATGTATTTAGAACACTAAGAGTTATCAAGTACACTCTGATTTGCCATTAATTGGAAGACAACTTGATTTGAGAGACAATGTTAAAATGCCCGTCATAAAATCAATGAAATAGAATGTTACCAATTGTGACTCACTGTAAACCTACAAGGCAGAGTAGACTGGCTCCCAAGGTTTTCCCAGGCTGTAAATCTTTATGGAAACAGAAAGCCTCACCTTTCTCCCAAGGGGCACCTGGTGGGCTTGAACGATACATAGCTTACAGTTAGTAGCCCATATATAACCAGCTATGCCATAGGACTCATGAAATAAAAACAAACCAACAAACTACCCCACTGCCATCATATCAATTTCAACCCCTAGTGACTTTATACAGGTTTCCGAGGCTGTAGATTTTTATGGTAGAAGATAACTCCAAACTTTCTCCTAAGGAATGGCTAATGGATTTGAACCAGATCTTGAGGTTAGCTTACTCAACAGCTCCACCAGAGCTACCTATGAAATATGATAGTCGGTACTTAATACATTTGTTGAAATAAACTGGTACCTTTCTCCAAACATTTGTTGTGGTAAGTACACAGGATATAATAAGGCACTTGAACCCAAAAGTCCTTTTTTTGGTCTTTGATAAGTTCATAGTGAAAAGCAATTTAAGACGAAAAAGAATTTAATTGTCGCTGACTCCACCAGTTAATGCCACAAATATTGGCTGCAACTTACAAACATTTGACAGAAAAAGGTAATAACGAAGAACCACCAAAGATCCTGGATAATCAGCAGAAAGTACTGAGTATCTGCAAACTGGGAAACGAAAATGCACTGTAACTGTGTGACGCTTGGTATACTGCAGTGTACACACTGGCCTGCAGAGTGAACCCAAGAACCTTGGCAGTCTGAACCCTGATATTAAGTTCGGTAAAAAAAAAATTAGTCAGAAAGGTATTTCCAGTAACACTCTAAAGAAAAAATATTGATGGGAGTAAATTAAATCACTATCGGAAACAGCCAATGTTCTTTTTATAATTTAAGAATATTAAAAAAAAAAATCTTATTAAGCAAAAAAAAAAAAAAGACTGATGGGAGTAAATTAAATCACTATCGGAAACAGCCAATGTTCTTTTTATATATTAAGAATATTAAAAAAAAACATAACATAACAAATGTTGGCTAGGGGGTGGAGAACCAGGAACTCTCAGATACTGCTGGTGGGACTATAAAATGGTACAATCACCATGGAGAGTGATATAATGGTGCCTGAAACAGTTGGGCATAGCAATACCCTATCACCCAG